>NC_090066.1:12612451-12940846 GCF_038355195.1 Osmerus mordax | reverse complement strand
TACTATTTCACTGAAGCATTAGCATCATGACATTAGCCTCTTTTGCCCGGGCAACACATACTACAGTGGTCTATGATGCATCTGTTTTCAATCGTTAAAATAAACATTCCTCACAAATACATTTTCGTTGTAGGAATTATTATGACATTACATTACAAGTAAACGATTTGTGGGTGAAATTACCATTACCTGTGGTTTCAAACCAGTGTTGCTCACTGAAACGCTGTAGCCTATGCGAGACACACGACAACAAAAACATTACACAGCTGTAGGAAGTCAAACGGCGACAGAACATGTTCGGCACTCCCCTTACCTAAATCAAAAGTCTATCTAACTACTAACCTGAACTTCATTGCCACAGCCTAAACGTTGTCAATCTGTTCATGAAAATAATTAATTTCAGCCTAAACCGTACAACGGGACGTTAAATCCAATTCAACCAACGCAATCGCTACCAAGACGAACACAGCAGTAGTCTAGTACTGTACCGTAGTAGTACAATTTACCAGGGCAGCTTCTCCACACAGGGCTATATCGCATTTTGCGTTGTTACTGACAATGATCGCTACCAGTGAGCTTTTTATGAATGAGCGATTTTCCACTAAATAAATGTCAAGCTTATTTACGTTTTGGGGGGCATATTTTCAGTTAGCAGATGGGACTGTCTGATTCGCAATTCCATCTTCTACTGCCGGGTAACGTTGTAGAATAATCTTCAAAGGGGGTTCTTTATTAATGAATGAATGCAATATGAGTAGGCTAAATGCATGAAAATATCACGAGAAGGGAAAACTTAAAAGGACGTTTAAGTCATAGAGATTAGGTCAATTTTTACACCGGTCTGCCAAATGTATTCGTTTTGATTCAACGATGAGGCTGCCTCTTGCAGGGGAAATGAGAAGACATCTATTTCATTCTACACTTCACTCGTATTTTCAGTTGTAAATGAGCAGCAAAAAAAAATGCTTTTAAATATATGTAATCTTTATAAATAATAAGTATTAATTTTTATATAAAATATACAGAAATATCAGTTGTAAAAATGTCATTCAAAAACGGACCCCTGTGCAACCGACGCAAGCAAGCACACCCTACAATTTCCCCAGAAATTGTACCCTCTCTAGTTTGTGTTGTAGTTCCGTAATGGCGGCGGAGAAAGATGCGAGCGAAGCCATTCAGTCCGTTGTGGCAACGCTGCCGAATATCCAACAGCTAAAGCCGCAGGAAGAACAAATTTTGCTGAGTTTTGTTGGTGGCCATGGTGTTGTGGCCCTCCTCCCCACGGGGTTTGGGAAAACTTTGATTTTCCAGCTACGGCAGCTAGCTCTGTTACAGTAGTGGTGAAGGAATTGGCTAAGGCGAACGCTAGCAATTGGTTATGGCAGATCAGAGTGGCTCTGGGCAGATCCAATAGTTTGAAACTTCAATAGAGTACCCGCCTACAAGGAAGTCAACCAGAATGCTGATACATGTTTAATCTGTCATTTTCTGAGGAGTGATATTAGGTGCATATGTAGACTTTGGATTCCAATTTTTATGTTGAAGGAAAATAGTACTAAATAGTCTATGAGGACTAAGTGTATAATTGTGTAAACCGCAGTCTTGTTGTGAATTCCACCATGGGTAGTTGTTGTACACGTTGTATGTATGTTGAGAGCACTGAAGATGCTGAATTTATGCAATTTCGAGGACAGGAAAATGTGAAATGTTTGAAAGTATGGAGAACCAAATACGGATTTAATGGTAGACTGAGTGTGGAGAAATTGGTTACAGGAAGCACATAACAGAAAGACAAAGAAAGAAAGAAATACATTGGCTTTAGAGGATTCTGAGGATATAAATGCAGTAACATCTAGACAAGATAGGGATCTCGGAGCAAGACTTGACATGCCTCCGCAGCAGCCCCTACTTCAACCCCCAGCTTATAACCATGGGGTTGATAACATCCCGACTGCCCCAGCACCCAACGTGTTATACCCAGACTTGCAACATACTAGTCCTTTCGGTCGTATGTTAATGCAAGCCTCGCCACTACGTCTCGTGACAGGTACCATTACTACTAGAAGTGGTCCAAAACATAGGTATGGGATAGCGCCCAAAATTTTGCCATTAGAAAAAGAAGCAGGGGAGAATTTAGACACCTTCCCTATGATCCAAGTCCCAAATCCAAATCCTCGGTATGACGGCGATGCAACTATGTATGTTTTTGTATGACAGCCGATGATGTACGGAGAGCTACAGAAGGAATTCCCCATCCGAAAGTTAAAGTACTAGAATTTGTAGCCGGGGTGAATGGCTTAATTGAAAGCTATCGACTTAATGGGCTGGAAGTAGAGAAAGCAGTTAGACAGATACTCGGCACAGATTGGTGTATGATATGTGGAGATTTTAGGGGGACTGGTAATGATGGACATGCTCTTGCCCTGGGGGATCCAGCTTTAGCCGTCCAAACGCAAGCGCTATTAGACGGTATACATGGACGCTATCGGGCTAGGCCCGATTGGACGGAAGTTAATAGGTTTGTTCAGAAAGACGACGAGGATGTAGATCAATACTATAATCGATTAAAACAGGTATTTGATAATCATAGAGGCGTACCGAAAATGTACGAAAATGGTTTCGTACAGGGAGAACACTGCATGTTTCGACTTCAAGAAACAGACTAACTAATTGGCAGGATTCAGGCAAATTAGTTGAAAGGAGGATTGCTGTAACTGACTGGCAGTCTCAAGGAAATGGGGACAGTTATAGTCCCGATCAAGACATTTTCTCGAGAACTCTGACCTGGACAACCCATGCAAAAGTGGCAACACATTTAGATGGGAAAGACAAACCTAGACGTGATTGACATATGTTTACTTTAACAGAGGAACAAGAAGAGACGTTAAAGGAGGTTCCAGAATGTCTCTGGTCTAAAGGGAAAGCAGACGTAGGGCTAATAAAAGGTATTCAACCAATCGAAATAACAGCAAAATCCACCTTTAGACCACATCAGAGACAATACCCATTGAAACCAGAAGCAGAGGAAGGTATAGATCCAATCATTAACGATCTTTTAAAAGCGGGTGTTATAATTCCTTGTTTAGATTCACCATGCAATACCCCGCTCTTTCCTTTTAAGAAGTCACTGCCCTCTTCTGGGTGGAGGATGGTACAAGATTTACAGGCTGTTAACAGCCTGGGGGCGGCTGTGGCTCAGGGGGTAGAGAGGGTTGTCTGTTAATCGCAAGGTTGGCGGTTCGATCCCCGACTCCTCCCAGGCCATGTGCCGAAGTATCCTTGAGCAAGACTCTGAACCCCAAGTTGCTCCCGATGGGCAGGCCGGCGCCTTGCATGGTAGCTCGCTGCCGTCGGTATGTGTGTTTGAGAGTATGAATGGGTGAATGAGAGGCAAACATTGTAAAGCGCTTTGAGTACCGCTAAGGTAGAAAAGCGCTATATAAATGCAGTCCATTTACCATTTAACAAAGCAGTGATACCGAGGGCCCCAACAGTACCAGACCCACACACTGTTAAACGATTTAAGCTTTAAGATTTTAAGATTTAAATATTTTCTGTGGTTGACATTAGTAATGCATGGTTTTCAATACCAGTACATCCTAATAGTCAATTTTGGTTTGCGTTTACTTATAAACAGAAACGCTATACCTATACAAGAATTCCGCAGGGTTATTGTGAATCTCCTACTATTTTCTCTCAAGCTATGTCTGCTAATTTGGCCAAATTTACGCTACCAAAATATAGTCAGATCCTTCTTTATGTAGATGATATTTTAGTAGCGTCGGATTCAGAAGAACAAGGACACCGTGCAAGCAAGGACAAATTACAATTGTGGCAGAAAACCGTTAAGTACCTTGGTTACAATCTTACACAGGAGGGAAAATGTTTGGATGAAAACCGAAAAACAGCTATTTTACAAGCACCAAAACCACGAACAAAAAAGCAAATTATGTCGTTTGTAGGGGTAACTAATTTCTGTAGAAGTTGCATCGCGAATTACGCAGCTATTACTGCCCCCCTAACTGCATTGATTTATGAGTCACCGATGGCAGTGTTTTAAAATGGACACCAGAAGCGGATAACGCTTTTGTGGAGATAAAACGGGTTTTAGTGGGCTCAGCTGTATTGGGGTTACCAGATTATACAAAACCATTTACCCAAACTGTTGATTGTAAAGACGGACACATGACTTCTGTCTTGACTCAGACACATGGGAGAGACCATTGGCCTACTATTCTACGAAATTAGATTCTGTAGCAAGAGCACTGCCCCCGTGTGTACAAGCAGTTGTGGCGGCCTCTATGGCGGTTCAAAGTAGTTGTTATGTTACATAACAATTGGCGACGAGGATGGGATGAATTCATATGTGCAGTGAAAGTAGCACAAAGAAAGAAATTGTCGACATTTTACCGTCTGTTTTTGCCTACCCTGTGGATGCTAAGCTAGCTATCGTCAACCGCGACCGGAGGAGGGAAACAGAACGCATAGAACGAACGGAACAGTGAGTGACAAAGGAAACTACTAGAAATATAAATAAAAGATGGCTGTATGTGTAGGGCAAATGGACAGTTTTGATAGCACTGTGTAAGACTGGACTTCATATATTGAACGACTTGAACAGTATTGTGTTGCAAACAAAATAGAGAACGACAGAAAAGTAGCCGTGCTGTTGAGCGTCATGGGTGCTAAAACATACAATTTGCTGCGCAACTTGTTGGCGCCGGATAAGCCAGCTTCAAAGGGTTTCGAAGACATTGTGAACACTTTGCGGGAGCACTTAAATCCAAGACCGCTGGCCATAGCAGAAAGGTTTAAATTTCACAATCGTAATCAAAAAAGAGCTAAGTCAATCCCAGAATATATGGCTGAATTGCGCAGGTTATCAGAACAATTTTGAGATGGACTGTCCGATGCACTGAGGGATAGATTGGTGTGTGGACTGCTACATGAAGGCACACAGAAGCGGCTCCTTACAGAGAGAGACCTCACACTTGCACGTGCGTTGGAAATAGCCATATCTATGGAAACAGCTGCAAAAGGTGCACTGGAGTTACA
The DNA here is from genome assembly GCF_038355195.1 of Osmerus mordax. Lineage (NCBI taxonomy): Eukaryota > Metazoa > Chordata > Actinopteri > Osmeriformes > Osmeridae > Osmerus > Osmerus mordax. The sequence goes on along the minus strand of NC_090066.1, from coordinate 12,935,791 downwards.
AAAGAAAACAACTAGTGAATGCACAGTGAACAAAATTAAAACGACCAGAGAGAATCCCTGCATGTTACCGCTGTGGAAAGACATCGCATGGGCCTGATAACTGCTGGTTTAAAGACAAAGACTGTAACCTGTGCAACAGAAAAGGGCATATACAAATGTGCCGAACCAGAACGAATGAGAGGAAGTCAAAATTCAAAATGAGAAACAACTAGAGAGGGTACAATTTCTGGGGAAATTGTAGGGTGTGCTTGCTTGCGTCGGTTGCACAGGAGTCTGTTTTTGAATGACATTTTTACAACTGATATTTCTGTATATTTTATATAAAAATGCATAGGGCCTACTTATTATTTATAAAGATTACATAGATTTAAAAGCATCTTTTTTTGCTGCTCATTTACAACTCAAAATACGAGTGAAGTCAGGGATGTAGTGGGGGCTAAACGCACGTACACGCCGTTTACGCACCTCCCGAAATTCGGAAATAGCGTTTATCCACCTCTAAATAGCATTTATGCGCGTTTACGCACATTTAAGTGTCCTGCGCCTCGTATTCTGCCGTTGGAATAATCCGAAATAAATTTGGTGTAATTTTAAAACACCAAAGACTAAATTTCATATTGTTTAACATATCAACGCTGTAGTCTTAATTATTTCATCTGCGCTGTAGGGTCTGTGATCCTCCAATCAATGCGTTGCGGCTGCGGCGGCAACACCAATCAGGATCCACGAAGTAGGCTATGTACACACACTTTGTGGATTAGTTTACCTGTTCGGAATGGATTAATTAGCCATGGATATCAGGCGATTTTTGAAGAGACCATCGAGTGCTCCCACTCCCACAGATGCCCACAAAAGGCCTCAAGTACAGAGTGATCAATTCACGTTTGTAAACGTTGTTTTGGTTTGCACAACATCGTATTATGACAGGGACAAACGGCTAGCCTACTATTATTAACGTTCTTTTAATTACGATGATGCAGATACAAGCCAACCTTACCGGTTCCATCCAAATAGGCCTGATGAAATGTAAAAATGAATAAATAAACAAGGTTGTCAAGCCTCTGTGAAGGGGCTGAAATGCGTGTGTCTCACGGTCCGGTCAATGCGTGGGCGGGGGGGGGGGGGGGGGGGGGGGTTGAAACAGACGTGAAAGTTCGTCTCGGGGGGGCTTGACGACCTAATCCGGCTGACATCGTCTCTGCTGTAAAAGCATTGTACTTCTGCTTTCAAGCCAGGAGGAAGTCGATTAGTGGGTTTTCTTGTGGTGGTTGTGTGTGGTGGTTGAAAATCCACAGCCGCTTCCCTGCTTCATGTTGCCAAAAAAAATTGCAAATCCAGTATGTCAGTCATTATATATGATGGCTTTTTATCGGCTACTCTTCACTTATATTCCCTATAACTGAATACTACCTTGAAGGTCCTGCCTGCTGCCTGTCTGCAGATCCTGGCTGTACATTCTCTGGGCTTTCAGGAGGGGTATCGAAAGCCCCCAATATTGCCTTTTTCTGCTTTTTTATTCTATTCTGTTCCCTCCACTTCTTTCTTAGCTGTCTCTGGTCTCTTTCATTTAAGTCTTTAATTAACTTCTTCCTCCCTCCTTCATTCGTCATTATTCTTTATAATATACTATTATAATATATAATATATATATGTGATATAAATTATATAAACAATGAATTTTCACATTTAAATGGCAACAAGAACCACTCTACCACTCCCTTTACCACCCCGTAACGTACATTTCACCTTAAAATGGCTGCAGCTCACCATGTGGTCAACTAGCTGAGCTAGCAACTACGCTAATCGGACTAAAATACAATTTTCTTTACATTACAAGTGGATATTTTTTTTTTTTTTAACAGTTTCCTTATCTATTATGCGATACGGGGCAGTAAGGATAAGCTTGACGGACCCTGTCTAACACATAAAAACTGCAAATAATCAATGTCAAATAATGTGGGAACTTTTGAGGTGCCGTGAGGGACATTATTCAGAATACCCTGTCACACACACAACTGAAATGCTCTCACACACACTACTGAAAAGCTCTCACACACACTACTGAAAAGCTATACGCTCACACACACAACTGAAATGCTCTCACACACACTACTGAAAAGCTATACGCTCACACACACTACTGAAAAGCTCTCACACAAACTACTGAAATGCTCTCACACACACTACTGAAAAGCTATACGCTCACACACACTACTGAAAAGCTCTCACACACACTACTGAAATGCTCTCACACACACTACTGAAAAGCTCTCACACACACTAGACCAGGCCAGACAGGGATCCAGTGATGTGACTAATCTACTAGGATCATTGTATATATGCTTTCGCAACTTGCTTTATGAACATGAGGCCAGACAGGGATCCAGTGATGTGACCAATTTGATACCCCCAACAATCTTGACCGGCCATCCAGGTTGGCCCCGATACAGCATAGCCGCCATACATTAATTGTAGAATAAGGTGAACATTTGTAAAGTTGTAGACTTTATATATATATTTTTATATTACTTTGGAGATCTACGTACCCTAGCTACTTTACCAATATTCACCCTATATTAAACTTAACTACACAATGTTGGTAACGAACAGCCTTTACATGTGGTTACCCTGATGAAAACTAATGAAAATAAACAGATTGATCTGTTGAGCTGGCATGCCCGTAGTTGTTTTGTTTGTTTGAGAGAAACGAGTTGTCACGCGTTCAGACACAGCCTACCGAGAGAGAACCCCCAAGTCAATTTATAAAATCTGCGAGAAATTCAAGGAGATGGACGACATCAAATTAATTCTCGAAGTTGAAAAGCATAGGTAGTCGTATGACCCCCAGCAACAATTTTACAAGGACAACGTAGGCTAGATAAGGATCAATGCTGGGATATAGCCAATGCCATGTTTGAGTACCATGTCAGCGTAAAGGAAAGCTCAGAGTAGCTGAAAAGCTTGGTGACCGGCGTGGAGAAATGCATGCTGGAGTGAACAGCTTTTGCTCAGTCGTAGCTGATGGTATCCGATCGTGGCGCTGCGCGGTGCTTCCAGGCGCTTCGCAGCCGGTGTGTCCCAAGCGTTAGACGCGTTCTGATTGTCTCTGCTGAGGCCAATATGTTGAGTAACGCGGTTGCTTCGGCTAAATTGCTTGAAGGCTGTTGAGCACATGGTTGAGCTGACATCCTTGTGCACCTTACGTTTCATCTGAGGCACCTTACGTTTCATCTGAGACACCTTCCGTTTCAACTGAAACACCTTCCGTTTCAACTGACACACCTTCCGTTTAACTGAAATTTTCATGTGTGTATGAGAGCTTTTCATACGTGTGTGTGTGAGAGCTTTTCATACGTGTGTATGAGAGCTTTTCATATGTGTGTGTGAGAGCATTTCAGTAGTGTTTGTGAGAGCTTTTCAGTAGTGTGTGTGAGCGTATAGCTTTTCAGTAGTGTGTGTGAGAGATTTTCAGTAGTGTGTGTGAGAGCATTTCAGTAGTGTGTGTGAGCGTATAGCTTTTTAGTAGTGTGTGTGAGAGCTTTTCAGTAGTGTGTGTGAGAGCATTTCAGTAGTGTGTATGAGAGCTTTTCAGTAGTGTGTGTGAGCGTATAGCTTTTCAGTAGTGTGTGTGAGAGCATTTCAGTTGTGTGTGTGAGAGGGTATTCTGAATAATGTCGCTCACGGCCCCTCATAGGAACTTGCCTGCTCTTGAGCTTGACTCCTGCAAGGGTTCGAATGATGTCACTTCCTCACTGTGATATCATTTAAAGCAACAGTGCATTCTTAATAGTCAGAAACTGTAAGCGTTACGGGGTTGTACGACAAAATGGGGGACATGCACAAATAATGACTTTTTGCAAAAATAATGATTTATTTTGAATCAATATATTGTATAGTGTCAGGGGCATAACTTTAATCCTTAATATAATAAAGGTTTTGTTTAGAAATAACATTTTTAAGTTAATAAGTTTAATGCAAATTCCATGTTGGTCATTGCGGACATGGCAAAACCAGCCATATCCTTACTAATAATGTCTAAAAAGTGTTTGTTTTACTTTTGCAATGCCATTAAAACATTAATAATGTAATTAACAACACTACTGTTAACAACCTTGAACTTTTGGAACACATTTAGACTTTTATTTTTAAGCTCATGAAATGCTGTGGACTCAAATGGCACCCGTTTCGTAGAATGACCCACAAAATGTTCCACTGTAAATTATGTAACCTACAAAAGGACACACCGTAAATAAATGTTACAAGTGTCAATGCGGACCTTAAAAACAACTGGATGTAGTTTTTACTCTTTGTCTTCCAAATCTTTTTATTTATTTTATAACTTTTTTCCCGTTTGTGCTCCTTGAAAATGGCGATTTGTAAACCTGAACTGTCTAAAATAAGCCCAAAGGATTTCGTTTCCAAGCAACGTGTGTTGTCTGGGGGCGGCACCTGACCACAATCTGCTGTTTAGCTGCTTCCTAGAGGATCTGTTCGGCATAATGTCAAAAAAAGAAAAGTACAACAAAAACGTTAAGACGTTTCATGTGAGTAGGTCGTATTGTTTTAAAGTCTGTGAAATAGAAGCATGACTAGAGCTACAGTACTTGCTTGCTAGTTTTAGAACTTTAGAGGATATAACGCTAATTGGAATCTAACTAGTTAGAGTTTCCCAGAGCTACCAAGGTAGCATAGCTGTATCCATAACATGCAATTGGTATTTAATTTAGCTAACATTGTTGTTTGGCAAATAGCGACGTCAAAGTGCATATTGACAAATGGGCAAGTAAGCTATGTGTCTGATTTCCCCTTCATTTTTTGTATTTTTGCATTGATGATGGCAGATTGATAAATGGTGTAGGACAACCTTAACCTTCCCCTCAATGAAACCTCGTAACCTAAATTAACCACCCATCCACAAGTTGCAGTTGCGCAATTATAGTTCGCACATTGCAACTTATCGGGTGTTATACTATATCGTTAGGTTTATATATATATATTTGCATTGAAATACTTATTAAGGTAAAGTCTAGATTTCCATTTCCAATGTGACGGGACCAGAGTGGCACGATGAAAGCGGTAGAGAGGCTCTCTGGAGGGGCCAATGGCCATCAGTCGGTGTCACAATGCCAGGACCAGCCCCTTTCCATGAACCAGATGGTAGCGTGCAACCAGGAGGTCCATCAGAAGTACTGCAATATCCTGTGTCCACTGTCCCTTTTGTTTCATTCCAGCCTGGATGCAGAGGAGAATCCAGGTGTGTTTTACAGTACAGATTGTGATGGGGAGGGGTGTGTATATATGTCGGAGGTGGGGGTAGTGAAAAAACCCAGATGGACAATCACTGCCCCAGATGGCATTGAGATGACAGTAGCTTGGCAGCTACATTGCTACATTGGCAGCTATTCCTCAGTTGTTTAGGCCAGGCTACAATATTACCCAACCCAATGACTCACAATGAGCTGTCCCATCTCTGTTCCACAACTATGTAACACACACCACCAACAAAACTCAGTAGCAATGGTAATGGTTTGATGTGGGTTTACTATCTCAGACCCTGCATTACTTACTGTCATGTCTGTAGATATTCTCAAATTGATATTCTCAGTAGATCTAATTTAGTTTTTGAAAACTGTTTATGTCCCAGACATGTTTCAGGAAGAATGGTCTGAATCGTCCGTGTCCGAGGCCACCCCCACCTCCCTGGCAGACCTGTGTGAGCAGCTCCTGCACAGGATCAAGGAGCAGTCTGCACTCCTTTCAACCACTGTGGAGGACCAGCAAGCCCTGGTCAGTCAATACTTTAGAACACATACACATACAGTAAACACACACACATCCACAAATACTCAAATAATTAAAATTATATTATCATTTGCAATGAAAAAAAAGTATTATATTCTAAACAAATGCAAAATCAGGTGTCAGGTGGCTGAGCGGTTAGGGAATCGGGCTAGTAATCGGAAGGTTGCCAGTTCGATTCCCGGCCGTGCCAAATGACGTTGTGTCCTTGGGCAAGGCACTTCACCCTACTTGCCTCGGGGGGGGAATGTCCCTGTACTTACTGTCAGTCGCTCTGGATAAGTGTCTGCTAAATGACTACATGTAAATGCAAAATAGAAGTATCTGACTTATGATCTACATACACAAACACACACACACACACACACTGTAAAACCTTTTCCCACAACTAAGGTGGTAGTGATGACCTCTGAGCTGGGTCGGATCTGGTGTGAGGTGAATGGGTTCATAACTGACCCCACGCTGACCCAGGAAGAGAACAAGCAGCTTTACAGCCAAACGATTGGAGAAGTACTGCGCATCTGTGAGCAACTCTACCTCAACTATCTCCACCTGCTGCACACGCTTAGGAGGCGAGCTGTCTTCACCGACCAGGCTAATCGCAGTCGCCTGGGGGCCCAAATGGCCATGGACTGTACCAACATGTGAGTTTATAAGGAGGGTGGCTGTGGGGTTTGCAGAAAGAACGAGAGAGATACTGTCCAGGTCTGGGCCCAAATGTGTCTATGAACATCAAATAAAGATCAAGTCTTACTGGCTTGAAGGGAAGTTGAGGTTACAGATGAGAGGTCTGAGGTCAGAGGTGACCACTGGTCATGGGTCCAGTTACTGTACCATGAGCAGAGTAGACCCATAGACATATATACATGTATATATGTCTATGAGAAGACCGGCATGCAGGTCAGAATGCAGGTCGGCATGCAGGTCAGAATGTCCGTAAATCTAACTACAAGCATCAGTTCCAAAAAGGTTGCCTGTCCCTGGTGAAGGCCAGATGGGGCAACAACAGGGGCAGGATCAGAACCCAGCTAGGCTCATGGAAGAGCAGGCCCATGCCATGGCGATATATTAACCTTACCCGATGGAAATCACAGACAGCAATGGTCACAGCCTAAAAATAAATGTTTTAATAGTCATTCAGGATACCAAAGTAATACAAATACAGACATTATTTTGTCTAGTCAGTTTATCATCATTTGTAAGAGCACCACCCCCTAATTCCTGTCTAAACTTCTGTGTTTTCCTCCAGTTAAGAGTTTTATTGACACAAAATAAACCAAGGCGGAAGGCACGTCCTGCTGAAAGCGACTGGCTGGAACAATTGGTTGGAAACTAGCAGGCCCATCCCAAATTTATACAATTACTTTCCATTGACACTGAGCTGTCTGTGTGGCCTGAGGGCCTCATTGCCTCAACTCAAATGCAACATGTTTATGAGGGGTATAAAACTTTATTGGACTGCAAAAATCCTTGTGTTCCTTAGTATCACATGACTACGGCGCCCCAGAAGGGACCTGTGAAAAAACAAACAAAAGGAAATGTTCTCGTCCGGACGAGAAAATAATTTGAAAATAACTGGTTATTTGCACAAAATATATGAGTGTCAAGTTTACTTGCCGTTTATATTTACAGGTATGGCTACATCGGAATTAGCTGGGCATGCTCCCTACATAACCCTTTATTAAATCTCCTCACACATCACTAACGTCAAGTCATTGTTCAACTTGCCTGCAGTTTGAATGTCTACTCTATCCGGCGGAACATTGCAGCAGGGATCAAGGCCACGCGAACAGCCAGGTCAAGGTCCAGTGATGACTGTAGCCTGAAGGGGGTGCCAAAAACAAACGGCCACCTCAGTCCACAGGCCAACAGTGGCTGTAAGAACCAAATTCTGCTTGATAGGGACATCCGAGAGGTCCGTGTAAAGTGTGTATGTGTGTTTAACAAGCTACCTTTAGTCTCAGCAGATATTGTATACATGGTAATACCTGTAGTTAATTATTTTGATGAGGGACAGTGTGTCTGTGGAAGTCCCATTTGGGCAGGAACCTTTCACAGACCTTGTTTTTATACTTGCGTGGTTGGATGTGTATCCTTGTATCTGTTTGCTGCTTTTATATGGTTTAATTACCTCTTGGGCAGATTACTGAGAAAATGGGAGACTTGGACCTTGAGTGGGTGTATGAGCTGATGCCCTATAACCTAGAGGTTATCTCAAGAAAAGTAGAGGACTGTAAGTCACTCGCTCTCTCTCTTTCTGTCTCTCTCTCTTTCTCACTCTCTTTTTTCACTTTATAAATATGCACACTGAAGGTTAAGATATGGCAGTATCTGATATGCTGTGTATGTGTGTGTATTTAGTATCCGTCAAATCACCTGTTACTTCAGAGACAAATGTGGAACCGGATGAGGATGGGAATATATATTACCGGTACTACACCAGACTCAAGGTATGAGTATGTACCCAAGCATGCACGCACACACACACACACACACACACACTTGCCACCCACACATACCAGTTACATTTTTGTCTCTATAGGGGTGTAGTTCCATGCCAGACCTGCAGAGGGAGACTCTCCTGGAGGAGCTGGAGATGGAGGCCCTTCCTGCTCGTTCCCAGTCCCCTCTGGTCCTGATAGACTCTGGGCCTTCCTGCAGTTCAGACAAGCCTTTTAACCCCAAAGATGACCTTCGCAGGTGTGTGTGTTGGGGGTTGTGATTATGAAAAGGGAGACCATCCAGGCATCCAAGATAAAGTCTTATCTTAAGTAAAGTCTAAAGTCCCTTTTGGCAATAGCTCTGTACTTTCAAACAATTCATTGGGTGTGCTCACGCCTTCGGCCAGCACAACCATTGTTCTCTCACATATACAGTGAGGAAAATAAGTATTTGAACACCCTGCTATTTTGCAAGTTCTCCCACTTAGAAATCATGGAGGGGTCTGAAATTGTCATCGTAGGTGCATGTCCACTGTGAGAGACATAATCAACAAAAAAAAATCCAGAAATCACAATGTATGATTTTTTTAACTATTTATTTGTATGATACAGCTGCAAATAAGTATTTGAACACCTGAGAAAGTCAATGTTAATATTTGATACAGTAGCCTTTGTTTGCAATTACAGAGGTCAAACGTTTCCTGTAGTTTTTACCAGGTTTTCACACACTGCAGGAGGGATTTTGGCCCACTCCTCCACACAGATCTTCTCTAGATCAGTCAGGTTTCCGGCCTGTCGCTGAGAAACACGGAGTTTGAGCTCCCTCCAAAGATTCTCTATTGGGTTTAGGTCTGGAGACTGTCTAGGCCACGCCAGAACCTTGATATGCTTCTTACGGAGCCACTCCTTGGTTATCCTGGCTGTGTGCTTCGGGTCATTGTCATGTTGGAAGACCCAGCCTCGACCCATCTTTAATGCTCTAACTGAGGGAAGGAGGTTGTTCCCCCAAATCTCGCAATACATGGCCCCGGTCATCCTCTCCTTAATACAGTGCAGTCGCCCTGTCCCATGTGCAGAAAAACACCCCCAAAGCATGATGCTACCACCCCCATGCTTCACAGTAGGGATGGTGTTCTTGGGATGGTACTCATCATTCTTCTTCCTCCAAACACGTTTAGTGGAATTATGACCCCAAAGTTCTATTTTGGTCTCATCTGACCACATGACTTTCTCCCATGACTTCTTTGGATCATCCAAATGGTCATTGGCAAACTTAAGACGTGCCTGAACATGTGCTGGTTTAAGCAGGGGAACCCTCCGTGCCATGCATGATTTCAAACCATGACGTCTCAGTGTATTACCAACAGTAACCTTGGAAACTGTGGTCCCAGCTCTTTTCAGGTCATTGACCAGCTCCTCCCGTGTAGGTCTGGGCTGATTTCTCACCTTCCTTAGGATCATTGAAACCCCACGAGGTGAGATCTTGCATGGAGCCCCAGTCCGAGGGAGATTGACAGTCATGTTTAGCTTCTTCCATTTTCTAATGATTGCTCCAACAGTGGACCTTTTCTCACCAAGCTGCTTGGCAATTTCCCCATAGCCCTTTCCAGCCTTGTGGAGTTGTACAATTTTGTCTCTAGTGTCTTTGGACAGCTCTTTGGTCTTGGCCATGTTAGTAGTTGGATTCTTACTGATTGTATGGGGTGGACAGGTGGCTTTATGCAGCTAAAGACCTCAAACAGGTGCATCTAATTTAGGATAATAAATGTAGTGGAGGTGGACATTTTAAAGGCAGACTAACAGGTCTTTGAGGGTCAGAATTCTAGCTGATAGACAGGTGTTCAAATACTTATTTGCAGCTGTATCATACAAATAAATAGTTAAAAAATCATACATTGTGATTTCTGGATTTTTTTTTTTTATTATGTCTCTCACAGTGGACATGCACCTACGATGACAATTTCAGACCCCTCCATGATTTCTAAGTGGAAGAACTTGCAAAATAGCAGGGTGTTCAAATACTTATTTTCCTGACTGTATATTTATTATTATTTATTTTCCCACCCTTAAGGATCAGTCAATATTTGGACTACACGTAGGTGTCAAAAGTTTCGTCTTGCTAGCGATTGAGTTGCTTGTATTTTTATTTACTTTCCGTTGCACAGTTTAGGTGGTTACAACGTTTTTGTGGCAAAAAGTGTCTTCTGTCAACGAAGGGTACTCAGTGCTAGCCTACGTCACTACGTCAGCACACGTTATCAACGACGCATGGATACAACGTGATAGAGACGTTCTAGCACGCAAATTGGAGTTTAGATTATGAGTGAAAAATACCACCCTAAATAATTCCCAACTATTGGACTTTGTTGAGTAAGCGATTTCGAGTGGAATTGCAATCTCGGATTTTTGATTTAGGTCGTGAAAGTCTTTGTAATTTGAGCGAGTGCGGGTCGCCCGTGAGACCGCCTAGTCTTTTAGGCGGCAGCCATGCTAGAAGAAAGCGTCATAGTAGTATTTTCGTAATTTTATAGTTCAATTTTACACGAAAAAACTGAAAGAGGGAAATGTTATGACGATATGACTATTGTGAAGACAGCCAGGTGGTCAGATTTTAATGTAGGTTGCTGTAAAAACTTTGATTTGTTTGCTACGTGAGAGCCCCGTCAGCCTCCATGGACGATTGCGGCAGCTGTTGTCGATATGCGTCTGATGAGTATTTTCTTAATTTTGTACCAGGGTCAATTCTACATCAAAAGGGAGAGCAGTGTTTTAAACATATGGCGATTGCGAAGACAGCCAGCGGGTCAGCATAGTTTTGTGATTTGTGTAAAACTTGGAATTTGAGTGAGACCGCGTCTTGTTTTGACGTTATCCTCAGAGTCAGACTCCGCTCGCCCACTGGCAGTGTGTAGTAGGCTACTGTCTTCAATGTCCCAGCTATGGCTAAACGTTATTATGTCAAAAGAAACGTTCTCATTTCCGGCGCTTTCAAACAATCAGTGAAGTGTGGCTAGCAACAGCAGCTAGCCACAAGCTTGCGTCTAGCAAACTTCTTTTGAATTAGCCCCCTAAATTAATGTCAAAATGATTTACGTTTTGGGGGGCATATTTTCAGTTAGCAGACGGTACTGTTTGAATCGCAATTCCATCTGAAATACTGCCAGTGACAACGTTGTTACAGTAGCTTGTTTCAAAGGGGGTTCGCTTGTTTCAAAGGGTGTTTTTAATGAATTATGCAATATGAGTAGGCTAAATGCTTGAAAATATCACTAGAAGGGAAAATGGACCCACCTGCAACCGACGCAAGCAAGCACACCCTACAATTTCCCCAGAAATTGTACCCTCTCTAGTTTAATTATATCAGGGGACGTCCTTGTTTGTCCCACACACATGACAGGCTTTATTTGAATCAAGTGTTTTCATTTTGAATATAATTTAATTAAAATAATTGTGGTAGAATACAGGAAGTGGTAAATTGCAAAGCTTTCTTTTATGTTGTAACCTGACTAAAAGCACAACAAAAATATAAAACAAATGTAAAAAATCGAACATATTGATATTCAGAGGAAAGTTTGTCACCGCTTTACATTAGTTACATTATCTACCATGTTAGTACATAGCAATACCTACAGTAAACACATTGTAGGTATGTAGGAATTGCTGTATAATGAATTGGTTTGAAGTGTTAGTGGTGTAGGTTATTACTAAATTGTAAGAAGGCACATTATGTAAGTGTAAGTGGATGTTGCAAAAGGGCCGTTGAATTTTGTGTTACTGAAACAGAATCGATGCTAAAATCCACTTACCCCTGGAAAATCCAACCAAGTATCACTAGACTATTAACTTGCACTTCTAAACCGTATTAAAGTGTAACTACATAGCGGTTCCTATGTAACTACAATATTGTTACTTTATTGTTAGTTACTGGAACCTAATTTCATGATTTGCTTCTCAGTACATTATATAAGAGTTAAATCAGTTCCTGAAAGCATGTGCAAAGCGCGAAAATTGTCGCACTGAAATGTGAAGTTACACCGTGTCCTACCTGGATGTGACGCGAGTGACGGGACGCGAGCGACGCGACTAAAAGCAGTTTGATTGCCTTGTTTTCTGTTGGAATGTCCTAACTGGACACGAGAGACGCGTTGCTGCGCTACGTTTTGGCTGAGCTTTTTGTCGGACGCCCTGTTTCTATTTATTTTTAGTCGCTCGCATTGAAAGCTCTGTAGCACATGAAGTCATAGTAACGTGGTTAGTGTACATGACGTAACAGAAGTGAATTTGACGGATTCAGTGTGGACAGAGAGCGTCCGATGCTACGCGACAGTCGTACGCTCGCATCCAGTTAGGACACGGTGTTAGACCGTAGAACAGTTTCTCTTCAGTTTTCAGATCAGCTTTTAATGGGCGGAGCCAAAAAGTGACCAATCTACGTCACTTTGACCTATCTACGTCAGATCACTGAATGGCTCCTCCTGCTGTAGCCTACTGTTACTGTAGCCTACATCAGCTAGCTAGCTAGCTTCAGGATGTCTCCCTCCACCCGCAACTGCATCTTCCCTGGATGCAAGAACTTCAGCTGCGCTGCAACGCTATTTAATTTCCAGATTGATGAGGAAAGGAAAAATAGGTGGATTGATTTTGTGAAGAGCCACGCTGATGGAAAGCTTCGGATAAACTCCAACAGCCGCCTCTGCAGTGACCATTTCACGGCGGATAGTTTTAACATGGACCAGAGACAGACGGGGTTCACGGACACACGGCTTCTCTTGCTGCGCGGAGCCATACCGAGCATCGCCCTGCCGGCCGTTCCTCCTCCGGTCGCACCTGGACCATCCACCGCCGCCAGCAGTTCATCACTCAGTTCTGTGTGTTTGTTATAATTATACTAGATAACTTTTCCAGAGATATCCCTGCTATGAGTTAGTGCAAACCGAGCAAAACTTGATATTAGGCTACTCGATGTAGAAACCTTGGTATTTTGGTGAAATGGTAGCTAATGTGCTAGAACAGGGGTGGGCAATCCTGGTCCTCAGGGGCCGCTGTCCTGCATGTTTTAGATGTTTCCCTGCTCCAGCACACCTGTTTCAAATGAATGGGTAGTTATCAAGCTCTGTGGAAGCCGGGTAACGACCATTCATTTGACTCAGGTGTGCTGGAGCAGGGAAACATCTAAAACATGCAGGACAGCTGCCCCTGAGGACCAGGATTGCCCACCCCTGTGCTAGAAGTAGTTGGAGAGCTCACTTTCTGCTGTCTCTGGTGTCCATTTTTACTCCTGTGTTACAGCTCAGGGGAACAAGCTTCATTTATATGCATCTGTATGTTTCACTCATTGAACAAATACATTGTAATTCTATACTGTTTTGTTCAGCTTGACGTAGTGTCCATTATCTGGGTCTTAGGTACGGTGGCCGACGTGCAAACGCGCTACAAATTAAGAAAACACATGCAACTAGAGAGGGTACAATTTCTGGGGAAATTGTAGGGTGTGCTTGCTTGCGTCGGTTGCACAGGGGTCCGTTTTTGAATGACATTTTTACAACTGATATTTCAGTATATTTTATATAAAAATTAATACTTATTATTTATAAAGATTACATAGATTTAAAAGCATTTTTTTTGCTGCTCATTTACAACTGAAAATACGAGTGAAGTGTAGAATGAAATAGATGTCTTCTCATTTCCCCTGCAAGAGGCAGCCTCAACGTTGAATCAAAACGAATAAATTTGGCAGACCGGTGTAAAAATTGACCTAATCTCTAAGACTTAAACGTCATCTTAAGTTTTTCCCTACTCATGATATTTTCAGGCATTTAGCCTACTCATTGCATTCATTCATTAATAAAGAACCCCCTTTGGAGATTATTCTACGACGTTACCCGGCAGTAGAAGATGGAATCGCGGTTCAAACAGTACCATCTGCTAACTGAAAATATGCCCCCCAAAACGTAAATAAGCTTGACATTTATTTAGTGGAAAATCGCTCATTCATAAAAAGCTCACTGGTAGCGATCATTGTCAGTAACAACGCAAAATGCGATATAGCCCTGTGTGGAGAAGCTGCCCCGGTAAATTGTACTACTACGGTAAAGTACTAGACTACTGTTCGTCTTGGTAGCGATTGCGTTGGTTGAATTGGATTTAACGTTCCGTTGTACGGTTTAAGCTGAAATTAATTATTTTCATGAACAGATTGACAACGTTTAGGCTGTGGCATTGAAGTTCAGGTTAGTAGTTAGATAGACTTTTGATTTAAGTAAGGGGAGTGCCGAACATGTTCTGTCGCCGTTTGACTTCCTAAACAGCTGTGTAGTGTAGATGTTTTTGTAGTGTGTCTCGCGTAAGCTACAGCGTTGCAGTGAGCTACACTGGTTTGGAACCACAGGTAATGGTAATTTCACCAACAAATTGTTTACTAATGTCAGAATAAACCCTACAACGAAAATGTATGTGAGGAATGTTTATTTTAACGATTGAAAACAGATAACGCTACATCATAGACCACTGTCGTATGTGTTGCCTGGGCACCACAGGCTAATGTCATGATGCTAATACTTCAGTGAAATAGTAGACTACTGTTTCCGAAAGTAGATGTACTTCCTTAATAATATCAGCTTATACTGTACATTACACATGACAATTGTGTGTCATATCAAAAAGTAAAATGAGTAAATAGTTATCACCCTGGCCTCTTTGCTTGTGGCGTTCCTGCAGCTGCCTTGCAGTAAAGCTATAGTTAGCCTAGCTATCCCCCAAGTTAACAGATGCGAAACGAATGTTCTGCTACAGGTAGTCACGCGTGTTTTCGTGACGTTAGTGACGTTAGTGACGTCAGTGACTGTGGCTAGCAAATTAGCCACCGTTAGCTTCACTTTTCACCACAAAAACGCAATTTCTACTTAAACCATGCAACGGAACGTAAATAAAAATACAACCAACGCAATCGCTACCAAGACGAACCTTTTGACACCGCCGTTGTGTATGTAGTCCAAATATTGACTGATCCTTAGGGGGGCGAAAATAAATAATAATAAATATATATGTGAGAGAACAAAGGTTGTGCTCTCGCCGAAGGCTTGAGCACACCCAATAATATATATGTGAGAGAACAAAGGTTGTACCCTTGCCGAAGGCAAAGCACACCCAATAATATATATGTGAGAGAACAAAGGTTGTGCCCTTGCCGAAGGCAAAGCACACCCAATTAGACAAAACACAAGCAAATTAAGAAAACATCTTCATGAATTTGACAACACATGCGCAGCATTCAGCAAACGCACTGCAAATACACACAACACAACCAAATACATAAACGCGCTGCAAATACATAAACGCGTTGCAAAAACGAAAGCACGCAAACCAAAAACGCTGCAAATACAAACGCGTTGCAAAAATGAAAGCACGCAAACCAAAAACGCTGCAAATACACAAACTTCTCATATGTTCTCTCTCGCTCCGTGGGGCCGAAAATCAAGCTGTTCCATTTAGCGCTCCCCCTAGAGGTCTGGACAACTGCCGTTGTGAAAACTGGATGCAGCGTTTTTGGTTTGCGTGCTTTCGTTTTTGCAACGTGTTTATGTATTTGCAGCGTTTTTGGTTTGCGTGCTTTCGTTTTTGCAACGCGTTTATGTATTTGGTTGTGTTGTGTGTATTTGCAGCGTGTTTGCTGAATTCTGCGCATGTGTTGTAAAATTCATGAATATTTCTTAATTTGCTTGTGTTTTGTCTATTTGCATGTGCATTGTTAATTTGCAGCGCGTTTGCACATGTCAGCCACCGTACGTAGGTACTTGAGAGAGGCGGCGCCTTCCAGCGAGGGGGCAGAGCTTCAGCTCCTTCAGGCGACACACCCCCCCAGTCTCAAGCAGAGAAGACTGCTGATTTTCTCACGATTTCAAAGCCTAATTTAACATACTTGTTTGTTTTCATTCGAATTTGGATGGCTCACTTTACAGGATCTTTAAGTAATTTCAAAATGCTGACATGTATTGTCCCTAATTTAGAGTCTAAGTCAAGTAGGAAATCAGTTGGTTGAGGGATTTATTTTCTTTCTTATACCGTAATGGGTGGGAATCCCAGGTGAGATGGGGGGGACACAACCCCCCCAATCCTAGGAAAAATACATTTGTCACCCCCAATATGTCACTGTAAACATAAATAGGTAATTTAATTGTTACAGTTTTTCTCGATTGCTAACACACAAAAATTGTATGTGTAAGCCATCCCCACAAAACTATTTTGCCAAATCCCAGCAGAAAGACCATGTACCCCAGTACATGGTCTTTCTACACCCCAACACAATTTACCCTTTTTGACACATTTCTCAGGTTCATTGACACTTCTTTGGAAAAGTCTAAACACACCTCTTACTTTAAGACACAATTATCACCATTATGTCATTCATAAAACACTGCCATTTGATAAGTAAACCCAAAACTGCGCAATTCAAACACCCTTAACAACCAATTATCCATGTGTAAGCACTAACAAGCAAATATACTCAACAAGCAATCAGGGGTTTGGAATGAATACAAAGGTAAGCTCATCTGTACTTTGAAATCATGGATGCAAATATCAGAAGAAAATGAATAATTTTCCAAATGAAAGGAGGTGGACAAGGGAGAGGAAGAGGCAGAGGAAGAGGAAGAAGAACAACAATCTCAAATGAGATCCATGCCACACTATGACAGAAATCCCTATGACAGAACAACCTTCTCCAAGCCATGGAAGAAGTTTGTGGGGACATTGCTCTTGAGTCTTGTCATGGATGTCTCAGGCATTCAGGGACATTTTCCCTGCTGTTTGGTTAGAGAAAACATTGCCTGTGATGTTGAGGAACATCTCTGGCCTGACCGTGGTCAGAGATAGGATGCTGACCCACAATGAACAGTACTGTACTCAAGCTCTGTTACCCAGGTAAAAAATATTTGTTTATTTCCTTGTTTTCTTAGCCTTTGTTCCCCAAATTACAATTTACAGCAATACATTTGTGTTGTTGACTAACTGTACTACTATTTGTATACTGTGACCACTACAGTAACAATAGCTCAAAATGCAATTGCTGTATAATGTAAATAGAAAATAAACAGCCTGGAAGAAGGACAATTGCAGTAATTGTGAGTGTTATGACATCATGAGGTGGAACATATCTAAAATTCAGGGACACATTATAGTCAATGGTTCTTGAAAAGCTTTTTATAATAGTGTTTTCAATTCCTCCCAGCAGTGTCTGAGGGCTTTGTGTGTATTTTGAATGTAAAGTTAGGTTTATACGACAGATAATATGGTTTTGACTACTGTGTTTGATTTTGGGTCAAAAGCCAAGGGTTTGGCCAAAACAGTGTAAGTATGAAGATGTGTGTTTAGAGTTTGGAGAAAACACAGTACACATTCAAGAAATGTGTCTTAGAAATTGAGAAAAACTGTAATAACATTCAGTGAAGGTACTTGTGCTGATTATAGACACATAATAAGTGTTTGTAAGTTTAACTTAGGCTATGTGTTACAGCACAACTTTTGCTGTCCCCCCAGGAACTGCTCTTGAGAAAAAGTAATTCTCTCCCCCCCCCCTCCCTGGCTGTGCCTCCTAGAGTCTTGAGTGCCCAGTGTCCATGTCTGGTGTGTGTGTGTGTTTAGGCTGTATCAGCACAGTCTTGTTGACGAAACAGCGACAGACCCAGAGGCGGATCTTCCCCCGCTCATCAAGGCCCTGCCCTGGAGCTGCTCAGCCAAGCTCCAAATGCTACAAAAGACTCTCCAGGTAAGAACGCAAGCTCATCTGTGCATGCTCGTCTGCACTCCCCATGTCGTCACGATTAGGACATTTCCTGCTTGGCACGGCCACGGCTTAAGCATATCAGAGAAGACGTGCAAGGTGATGTTCAGAAGTCGAGTGGGTTTAACCCACATGTCGTAATCCCAGCTAGTTCTTTCAGCTTCACATTCAAATGTCTTTTCTCTCAGAGATTGAAGAGGAGCAGGGCGCCCCAACAAAAGCCGCCGCCCCCTCAGACCACTGTGGTTGACGTAGCCCATCCCCAAAACCAGGGGGCGCTGGCACTCACAGCTACTGCCCGAGTCTCCCATAGGGTGCTCCCCGAGACCATCAACATCCAGATGTACCCCCCTGTCTACAATGACCTCACTGGAGAGGTGTGTATGTGTTTTGTGTGTTTCTTTATTTGTGCGTGAGGTGGACCGAGACAGAGAGTCAGAGGTTGCAGTCATATGTGTTTGTGAAAGTGCCAATTTGGCTTACAGTATTACATTAGGTTGGTTCTGGATTGTAACAATTACAAAGAGTCTAGGGGTGGAGATGCACCCAAATGAGGAAATCGTAGATGGAAAGAGGTTTTTATCCCTGATACATGTTTCGATGGAGGGGAAAAAACGAAACATTAGATCCATAAAGAATATTGAACTGTTCTTCCTTTGAAACTTCTCTGGATCGGCTGCTTACGCGTTTTCTTGGGGCATAACACAGAAGGTGTTATATTAGTATTTACGTTGCTGCTCGTCAAATGAGCCAGTAGTGGCTGAATATGTCTTCCACAACCTGGCCGTGAGGCGGCTGGTGTCGATGTCACTCTTCAGGGGCTTAGACTCATTGGGGATGTGAAAGTAGGTTTCAATAATTTCCTGAAATGAGGAATGGAGAATGAATCGATTGAAGGTTTTACGATCATGTAACAAAATGTGGCTTGATCAGTCTGTGTGGATTTACTCCCAAAACAGCTTAAACTCTGCTCTGTCCGATGGATGGATTGCAATCTATTTGCTGGTGAAGAAATAAAAGAAGTCTACAGGGAACTATCCAAAAGTATATCAACGCAGTACCTCAACTTTGATGAGGTGAGCGCAAAAAAAAAAATACAAAATAGATAAAATAGTGTGTGCTCTCTGTTGTCTCCAAAATAAGTGCACTTATTCTGTGTCCTATAGGACCCAATGATAGAACATTTTTTGGCCAATACCAAGTACAGCCCAAAGAGAAAAAATCAAGAGAGGTTCATCAACCCTGAGCTGAAAATGCAGACAACTCAATGCATGTCACAAAGGTAGGGGTGCATCAAAGGCCTACAAACCAACTTAACCAATTCCATTCATGCATTAACTCTGAAACATAAATTGGGTGTATTTAATGGGTTGTGAAATCATGGATAACTTTATTTCACATTATAAAACGTGTATTCACCACCAGTGGTGTAGTGGTAAAAATAGAGGTGGGTAGACTATGAATTTTATTATTTATTTATTTATAGGGTCGTCAAGCATAAACGGTATTTCCGAATTTCGGGAGGTGCGTAAACGGCGTTTACGTGCGTTTAGCCCCCACTACATCCCTGTTCACCACGGTCACATTCATTCATCATTTATAATCACTAGCATTTTACTTCTATTCCTAATTATTTTCAAATCTCAGTGTATTTTTACCACTGAGGTTCCTTGGGGAGTTGACGTTATTTCTTCATCATACACCTCCGTTTATGTCCATTGGAGTCAGGTTAGTTACCATGGTTCCCTAATCCCTTGCGATTCAAAGAATAAATAACTCATGACCAATCAACATGTCTCCAAGTAATGCCTTTCTCCCGATTCGACACACTAACCAGAATACCTTACAACAAACCAGCAAAACATGATAGATCTCCTGCAAAAGCAAACAAATCTTGCCAAACTCTACAATTAATATTATTTTTTACTCCTAACTTAAAGAATATTTCCAAAATTGTCTCTTGGAGGACAGTAAAGTTTTCAAAGTCTAAATCTAAGGCATTATTGAAGGGAATTGAATCCCGACCCCTGTGACGCCCACAGCCGTGCCCCTTTTTAATTGTTCATGTTTTTCCCTCTGATACCTGTGTCTTTTGTGTCTCTGAGGTTTTCAGTTTGCTCCTTTGTTGTAGTTAATTTCACCTGTGTTTCCTTTGTTCTTGTGTCTATTTATATGGTTCCTCCCCTGATCAGTCTTTGTCAGTTCCTTGTCGGCCCTGTCTTTGAGTAGGTATTCCTGTGTGTCTTCCGAGTTTTGAAGATGTATATCTTTTAGTTTTGATCCCGTCTTGCCTGCCTCCATCCTTGTGTTTGGATCCACCTCCTACACTCACCCCAGACAAGCCCATGATTAACACACATAAGTGGGGTCAATTATCAAACCCAGCATCCAATCAGCCAGATTAAACAAACCCATTTAAACTAGAAGTCATGATTATGGTTTTGTTCACCTAACCGCCACTGTCATCCTTGACATTTTTGATAATGATCCTTGACTTTTAGTAATTACTGCAGGTCAGTTTACGTACTATTGCAGGGAGCATGCATTAAAGGTGACCTGCTTGGGACGTGCTACCTCATATCCTCCCAAGTTAAACAGGTGCAGGAATGTTGGAATTAGTTTGCTTTTGTACCGTTTTCTGTTTTGGTACTGTATCAGACATACCATGTCATGGAAGAAATGCATGCACACCTGTACTCTCGCATGTGTGTCATCAGAAAGAGGTGTGACGGCCCTGTGGACCATAAGAAACCAACGGACATCAACTCGCGGGCCTATAATGCGTGGCTACAGTGGTGGAAGACCAACCTCACACTGGAAGACTACCTTCAATACATCTCCAAACAGGTCTGACCCCGGCCCACGCATGCGTTGTGTTTCTGCATGAGCAAAAGTGAGCATGAAGGTTTGAATGCGACTGCAATTGGCAGTGTGCGTGTATGCAAAGTTGAAATATAATAGATGACTTTTCACCAATTATATTAAAACCTCCAACACGCATGGTAATTTGATTTCCTTTGGCACATACACTCTGTGGATGAATGCAGAAGGAAGGTGGAAGATTTGACTTCTTAACTCTTGTCACTAGGACTCTGACTATCTGGGCGTGGTCTTTCACCTGTACGACAGTGATGATGCAGATGATGAAGAGGATGAAAAGAGGAGGTTGCTGCAACTCCAACAGAAGGAGGTGGAAAGGTATGTGGGTAGCGCTCAGCAGCAAGACACAAAACACAAATCAAAACTCCATACCCTGTCTCTTGGAATGTAACAGTTTGATCGAGCAGGTCTACATTTTATTCATGATGATCAGCATGAACATTTACAGCTTCATGCAGAACCGCTTAAAACTAAGTCCATCCCCTCTTCCATGCCTGATTCTCATCTTCAGACGTCGAAGAGAGAAGATTGAGGCTCTGAAGAGAACAAAACAAGAGTATGTAGCAGGGGTGTGGAATGTCAACGCTGTGATGTTAGGGGGTCTCTGGAAGGAACCTGTAATGGAGGGTAAAAATAAACCCCAAACACTAACAGCCTACTCTTTTATCACACACACCAAAATCACAGATCTAAACAAGATTTGTCACACACTGCTTGACTGTTTACTTATTTACCACAGCTCTGAATTTTCAAGCACAACATTTATTGACAGTATTTTAATTTCACATCCATCGCGCACACACTCACTTAAACAGGTAACATTCTGCTCAAGGAACTATTGACAAGGACAACCTATTGTCTGTGGGTGTTGTTAATATTTGATTTGTGATTGTAGATGAGGAAGTGAGCCTAGATGAAGAGACCTCGCACAACCCTAAACAGGTGCAGTACATGCATGTGCTTGTCTGATTGTTTGCCGAGTTACTGGGGAATCGCTATCACAGCAGCCTAATATCTTATATTTTCTCATCTCCCACATCACTACAACCACCACCACCATTTCCGAACAGGGTTCACAGAAAGGCCATAAGCCGGCGGCAAGGACGGGGACGAACGGAGACAGGCCTACGGACAGCGAGGAGCAACTCCAGAGGAGACTGGAGAGGATCTGGGCTGCCGTGTCTCTCCCCAATGCCCAGAGACTGGACATGGCCATTAAATACAGCTCCCACAACCACAGGAACCGGCTGGAGGAGGTTGTGGTTCGACATTCTCTCTACACAAAAACACATAACCGTCGAAAAATGTACAGTTAGGTCCATAAATATTTGGACATTGACACAATTTACATCATTTTGGCTCTGTATACCACCACAATGTATTTGAAATGAAACAATCAAGATGTGCTTTAAATGCAGACTTTCAGCTTTAATTTCAGGGTATTTACATCCAAATCAGGTGAACGGTGTAGGAATTACAACACATTTTATATGTGCCCCCCCCCTTTTTAAGGGACCAAAAATAATTGGACAAACTAACATAATCATAAATCTAATTGTCACTTTTAATACTTGGTTGCAAATCCTTTGCAGTCAATGACAGCCTGAAGTCTGGAACCCATAGACATCACCAGACGCTGGGTTTCGTCCCTGGTGATGCTCTGCCAGGCCTCTACTGCAACTGTCTTCAGTTCCTGCTTGTTCTTGGGGCATTTTCCCTTCAGTTTTGTCTTTAGCAAGTGAAATGCATGCTCAATTGGATTTAGGTCAGGTGATTGACTTGGCCATTGCAGAACATTCCACTTCTTTGCCTTAAAAAACTCTGGTTGCTTTCGCAGTATGCTTCGTCCTATGAGTTCTGAAGCATTTGGCTGAATCTGAGCAGATAATATTGCCCGAAACACTTCAGAATTCATCCTGCTGCTTTTGTCAGCAGTCACATCATCGATAAATACAAGGGAACCAGTTCCATTGGCAGCCATACATGCCCACGCCATAACACTACCTCCACCATGCTTCACTGATGAGGTGGTATGATTTGGATCATGAGCAGTTCCTTCCCTTCTCCATACTCTTCTCTTCCCATCATTCTGGTACAAGTTGATCTTGGTCTCATCTGTCCATAGGATGTTGTTCCAGAACTGTACAGGCTCTTTTAGATGTTTTTTGGCAAACTCTAATCTGGTCTTCCTGGTTTTGAGACTCACCAATGGTTTACATCTTGTGGTGAACCCTCTGTATTTACTCTGGTGAAGTCTTCTCTTAATTGTTGACTTTGTCACAGATACGCCTACCTCCTGGAGAGTGTTCTTGATCTGGCCAACTGATGTGAAGGGGTTTTTCTTCACCAGGGAAAGAATTCTTCTGTCATCCACCACAGTTGTTTTCCGTGGTCTTCCAGGTCTTTTGGTGTTGCTGAGCTCACCAGTGCGTTCTTTCTTTTTAAGAATGTACCAAACAGTTGATTTGGCCACACCTAATGTTTTTGCTATCTCTCTGATAATTTGTTTTGATTTTTCAGCCTAACGATGGCTTGCTTCACTTATGGTGACAGCTCTTTGGACTTCATATTGAGAGTTGACAGCAACAGATTCCAAACATAAATACCATACTTGAAATGAACTCTAGACCTTTTATCTGCTCCTTGTCAATGAAATAACGAACTCCCATGAGGGAATAACATACAACTGGCCATGGAACAGCTGAGCAGCCAATTGTCCAATTACTTTTGGTCCCTTAAAAAGGGGGGGGGGCACATATCAAATGTGTTGTAATTCCTACACCGTTCACCTGATTTGGATGTAAATACCCTGAAATTAAAGCTGAAAGTCTGCACTTAAAGCACATCTTGATTGTTTCATTTCAAATCTATTGTGGTGGTATACAGAGCCAAAATGATGAAAATTGTGTCAATGTCCAAATATTTATGGACCTAACTGTATTTGCTTCAACGTGTGTTTGTGAGTGTGAATGTGTTGTACATGTAAGTGTGATAACATTTATGTGTGTGTGTTTCAAGGCTACAGCAGCATGGGAGTGTGTTGCTAGACTTATTCAGCAACGGGAGTCTCTGCTTGCTCGCCTAGAACTGTTTGAGCGTGAGGCTTCTGACCCCAACAGGTTCTTTCAGCCCGGTATAACAATCTCTTTTGTCCTCTTGTGTCAACAGTTTAGATAGCATTGATATTGCGTCATTTGATTTATTTATTATTTTATAATTTATAATTTTACCCAAGCAACGTAAACATAAAATACAGCATATTCAATATTAGCCAGAAAGGTTTTATATTTACCGTTTACACCTTCATGTCATCTTGTGACTTAACAGATATCTAATCTATCTAGTTTATAAGATTAAAGTTTTCTCTTTGTGCGTGTTGGGTTTTCGTTAAACCATATTTTGTTGCTCACTGAGCTAGATTTGTTATTTTTCAATTTGGTTATGACATTTTTTGAAGGCTACAAAGGAGCTTCAGTAGCCAGGATGGAGGAGTCCAAGCACAGGGACAAACTCCATGGCCAGCTGACATCTCTGGAGAAGTTGTTGTCTAAGACCATCCATCACATCTCAGACTGCTTCAATGACACAGTCTCCTACAAAGTGAGTAGGATGAATCTGTGTCTGTATACCCGTCACAGTCATGCTGGTCATGAGCATAGACAATAGGAGGTTTTGTGTCGCTTTTTCTTTATTTCATCTTTTATCATTTCTGAGTTTTTTACCTTGACAATGTTCACCTCTT
Organism: Osmerus mordax; assembly: GCF_038355195.1. Taxonomy (NCBI): domain Eukaryota; kingdom Metazoa; phylum Chordata; class Actinopteri; order Osmeriformes; family Osmeridae; genus Osmerus; species Osmerus mordax. Next base: position 12,911,151 of record NC_090066.1, on the reverse strand, counting down.
CGCTACCATTACTTTACTTGTAGCCAAGTGAAAAGTCTTACCCTATAGCTTTTACAGCTGCTTGGTATTAACCAAGTTACAAGGGAGGGGTGGTAGAGAAGAAAAAAAACATACAAAATCCAGGCTAATGAAGTCACATTGTACAAAGTGTGTGTGCCAGATAAAAAGGTCAAATTATAGAATTGTGATAGACGCTGTGTACATTGTGTCGCAGGGCAGACCATACTGTGAGAAGATGCGATGGGATCGCATTGAGATGCTGTACTGGCTCCAACAAGAGAAGCGTGTCTGTACCCTCGACAGGGTGGTGGAGGGGAGGGTCTCTGTCCCAGCTAGACTGCCCCCACTGGGTCCCATTCTCCAGCTGAACAGTGGTACCCACCCCACCCCAATGGGCCACACCCCAACATCCAGCCAAAGCACACATTTAGCCCCACTCACAGATCCCAATGAGCTGCGTGTAACATGCATACGTTTGAACACTGTCAACAAATGAATAAAATGTTTGAACGCATTGCTTTTTTTATGTGCCTGGTGGCATATTTATTCTCATTATAGCTCAAAAAAAAAAAGTATATATAGCAAAAATCTATCATTTACAAGGGGTATGCCTATGAACCATAGTGTACCAAGTTTTATTATTAAATAATTATTGATTATTGTTTAGAACACACCTTATTCCAGAAACACGGTTTAACAAACTGTAAGCCTAACCCTGAACTCTGAGTTGATTTACCCTAAAATGGGAAACTGACTTTTCGGTCCCAGAACAGCATATTTTAATTAGTTAAACCAACTTGGAGTATGTCCACTCGAGTTAAGCACGGGCATGAGGACTATAAAATGCCAACATCAATGGAATTCCAATAATAGGATCCACCATGGCACCCGGCGACTAAAAACATCCTCTTACTTCACCCCACTTCAGTTAGAAGTGTTAACACGTGTTTATGGTATTCTATGGAAAAAAGCAACAATTGGCGTGAGAGACAATTGCTGGCCGAATCAATGGCTTGAATGCAGTAGTCTGTCCATACATTGAACATTGAACCACACTTTCCGTTGTTATTATTACAGGTGAAAGAGTGGTGGAATTGAATAAAATAGCATGTTCACGTAGGTACTTTCCACAGGCGCAAAGATTGCTACAAACAGCCTGGTCAGCCCCAATACCATTGATTTAGATTGTTAATAGCTTTGTATCTTTTCTCCTGTCTAATGTAGTCACATGATCGACATGCATGTTCAAGTCCAAAATAGCATCCCTTAACTTTATAGTTTTTCCTCCAGCTGTGGTACTTCATGTACTCTTCATCATTCTTGTCAAGGAAAAGCAGTCGATCTGCCAGTTCCTTTTGATTGGGGAAGTCATCCACATGAAGAAAAGAGTCTGCTGGAATGAATTCCTCATAGTTTTGCCTGGATGGGCCCAAAACTACTGGGACAGCTCCCAAACTCATGGCATTGTACAACTTCTCAGTGATGTAGTCTTTGAAGACTGAATTTTCAAAGGACAGGTAAAATTTGCATCTAGAAATGGTTTTTGTATAGTCTTCGTTGTTTACATATGAACCAAAGTGTCGTCCATAGGCCTCTACTTTGACATGGTTACTCAGCCCCTTGTAGACCTGAACTCTTCTGAAGGATGGGTGCCAGTTGCTCACAATCCAGCACACCAATTTAGTCTTCGTTGGCAGCTCAAAGTGTTTGTCCACAGCTGTTACCTCAACTAAGGATCCATAAGGAACAGGTACAGAGGAATCCTGTCGATAATTTGAGGTCATATTAAACAGGTTATCGAACTTGGGACATCTTTTAGAGTTGGCAGGTGATTCAGCATTGAACCACACCCATTTCTGGAACCAGGGACGTGGGTTTTGTGGCATGTTGCCTAGATCTTCATGGATGTCCCGGTGATGAAAGAGGACTCCATGTGCAATATTAAAAAGGCTCTTGTCGTCTGTCAAGCGACAACCTTGAACATTGAAATCAGCACATGAATGAAGGTCAAAAGATTGTCCAAATGGCCACATCCAGATCAGGAGAATAGTGGATTCTGGATTGTCAGCTCTGAGGATTACTTGGGAGTTCTGCTTGCCTGTCTTCTGGGGTTGTGAGGTTTGGAATAGGACCTCAGTCTGATTCCCCTCTCGATTTAGCCCATCTTGGCAGACACAGATAGCTTTCTCATTTGATTCTCTGTCCGTGCACAACAGTGAGTTGATGTTGGGTTTGTAGTACGTAAAAAAGACAACAAAGGAGCACACCACCACAAAGCTGCAAATCAATGCAGGCCGTAGTACTGTCCCTTGGGAAGTTGACTTGATCATGTTTGTGTGTCAGAAAATACAGCCATTACAATACATCAATAACTTCAAAACAATACATCACAATATTGGTTACTATTTGTTGCAGATGGTGAGTGATATGGATAAATTAAGACTGATGTTATGTATTTGGAGTCCAAATCAAGTAGGCCTAAGGATCAGTATACTTGGGTTTTAACACCTGCATCAAATGTAGTTTAATGTCTCGACATTATGAACTACACTGTTTACCACTACAGTTCATTGTGGCCTGATATGATACTACATTTGATTATCAACAGATACATTGTAGCATAGAAATAATTGTGTGGTACAAACATTTATTTTTGATTGTTAGTCTATGGTTTGAAATGGAAGGCTTTCTGCTTTATCTGGGCTCACATAGATATTTCTCTGAAATGCTATACTTAGGAGCAGTCAGGTTTATAGTTATGGCCTTTAACTGTATATTTTTGTTTCATTGAGTCTTGGACAGAGACACAACACAACATTGCTATCCACTAACCACACAAAACTGGTCATTAAGTCATTTAAAATGCATGGGGAACACCATGCAACATATGCATTTTTGCATATGTTGACCACCCATGCTGCTCATTCTTTATTCTTATTTTTATATATATATTTTATATTTAATTTGTTTTACTCTTAGATTGTTTAGTTCTTAGAAATAGTTACATTTGAGTATTTTTACTTAATTTAAGATTTGTATATGTTTAGGGTTTTGCACCTCCCTGCCACAGTAAATTCCGTGTTTGTATAACATACATGGTGAATAAACCGGATTCTGATTCTAAACAATTCAAAAAGTATGACTCCTATCGCTCTTAATCAAAGTCAGAGCCATTATGCAGAACAAGAAGGAAGTTGATGTTGACATAGAAAACATGAACCTTGGTTACAGTTTTCCAGGCGTTTAATTATTTAGATCACTGAATTAATACAATAATAATGTTTGACATAAAAACATTTTAAATGTTAATATTTTAATCATAATTACAATTCATTTTAATAATTTATCATCCATTGGATTGGTATTTGTAAACTATAGACATGTCCGCAAAACTATACAAACACACGCAAAAAAAACAAACTAATTTCTTTCATTCAGAGAAAGATGTCTGTTTGAATAAAGAAATGCTGTTCTGCTTATCAACCATAACCAAACTGTAATGTAAAACTTTATGGTCTCTTGGTAAAGAACTACCGTACCTCCACACGGTCCAGTTGTATTACAAAGTTAATCTATGACGATTGTCCATCGGTAGAAATACTTTACAGTATATCAATTCAAATAACTCTACCATGTCATCAACTCACCTTACCAGGAGGTGGAGAATTGAAAATTAGGGTGTCACACAGTATTTCAGTAATGTGATAAGAGCACAAGATGTGGGAATATTCTCACTTCCTCCTGAATAAAAGAGAGGTGTGGCCTGTATTTATAACATTTTATCACCTGCCAGGTGAACAATGTAGAGTGGAATTATCTTAAGTCGAAAGTCGCTTTTGGCAATATCTCTGAACTTCATTCATTAAATGATATCAGGGGATGTCGTTGTTTGTCCCACAGACATGACAGGCGTAATTTGAATCAAGTGTTTTCATTTTAAATATTATTTAATTAAAATAATTGTGGTAGAATACAGGAAGTGGGAAATTGAAAAGCTTTATTTTATGTTGTAACCTGACTGAAAGTGTAACAGACGTGGTCTTGCAAGCTCCGTCAGAGGTATCCGGCAAATCGTCCCGCACTGGGTTTGAACATACCACCTCTGGCTTCCCAAGCGCCACCACTACCAACTACGCCAACGAAAAGCTAGCAATTCGTTGACGTGGGTGGCCTGTTACATACCTGAGGAGTGAGTTTCACCGATACACACCGGCTACAAAAGCACAACAAAAATGTAAAACAAATGTAAAAAATCTAACATATTGATATTTGGAAAAAATGTGTCACCGCTTTACATTAATTAAATTATCTACCATGTTACTACATAGCAATATCTACAGTAAACACATTGTAGGTATGTAGGAATTGCTTTGAAGTGTCAGTGGGGTAGGTTATTACTAAATTGTAAGGAGGTACATTATGGGGGAGGGGTGTAAGAGGTAAGTGGATGTTGCAAAAGGGCCGTTGAATTTTGTATTTTTTGGTGAACAGAATCGATGTTAAAATCCACTTACCCCTGGAAAATCCAACCTTCCTCTACCAATTTTCACTTGACTAATAACTTGCACTTCGAAACCGCGGTTCCTATGTAACTACAATTGTACTGCTCTGTCTGTGTTGTGCTTCCTAGCGTTAACAGAGTAAACAGCGAGCCAAACTCCTTTCCAAGAGCTAGGAAAATGAGCCTTCTTGCTCCATTATTGACTTCTTATTTTATCAGTCAAGCTGACAACATTGAAATGTCGTGAAACTACGAATAGGGAGTCAGGTGGCTGAGCGGTTAGGGAAGCGGGCTAGTAATCAGAAGGTTGCCAGTTCGATTCCCGGCCGTGCCAAAATGACGTTGTGTCCTTGGGCAAGGCACTTCACCCTACTTGCCTCGGGGAGAATGTCCCTGTACTTACTGTAAGTCGCTCTGGATAAGAGCGTCTGCTAAATGACTAAATGTAAATGTAAATGAATTAAAAGAGAAAGTAGAAAAAGTGCTTAATTATAAAATACATTACATAACTGACATTATTAGCAAAAATGCTAACGTATGGACAGTAGTATCGTGCAGTTGCAGCGATTGCATTTGACTATTTAAAACATCCAAAAAACATTGTATTGAAGTAATATACATATTATGATTGTGTAAAACTTAGTCATTGCTTTCTACAAGATTCATACGGCAGATTGAAAATACATTAATCTTGACAGTTTGCTATGTGACAGTTGACAGTTGCTCTGTGAACGATGCCTGGTCTGTGTACGTTCCAAACATCCTTTGCTTCCCGAACTCTGTGGGCGTCAAAATCAAAGTCCCAATCAAAGTCCCCACCGTTGACACTCATATCAAACACATTAAATTACGTGAACTTACAAATGTTTCAAGTTAGAGTTACCCAACACATATTATGGGCAGAACAAAAACATTATGGGCAGAACAACAATATTGTTACTTTATTGCTAGTTACTTGAACCTTAATTTTAAGGATAAGGATAATTTAATGTCATTCCAAAAACATGGTACATGGGCTGGAATGACATTAAATACTGAGGTCCGGTTAAAACCACTCACAAATAAATTACTAAACTACTCATCATAAATAAATGCAGTAAATACAGATAACCAATCATACACACACACATAGATACATACTAAAAGAACCTGTACATCAGCTATGAGGCTGCCTCTTACTGGGGAAATGAGAAGACATCTATTTCATTCTACACTTCACTCGTATTTTCAGTTGTAAATGAGCAGCAAAAAAAATGCTTTTAAATCTATGTAATATTTATAAATAATAAGTATGCATTTTTATATAAAATATACAGAAATATCAGTTGTAAAAATGTCATCCAAAAACGGACCCCTGTGCAACCGACGCAAGCAAGCACACCCTACAATTTCCCCAGAAATTGTACCCTCTCTAGTTAGCCTAGCTATCCCCAAAGTTAACAGATGAAACGAATGTTCTGCTACAGGTAGTCACGCGTGTTTTCGTGACGTAGTGACGTTAGTAACGTCAGTGACTGTGGCTAGCAAATTAGCCACCGTTAGCTTCACTTTTCACCACAAAAACTTAACTTGAGCCTAAACCATGTAACGGAATGTAAATAAAAATACAAGCAACTCAATCGCTACCAAGACGAAACGTTTGACACCTAGGTTGTCTATTTAGTCCAAATATTGACGAAGATTTAGGGGTGGGAAAATAAATAATAATAATATATATGTGAGAGAAGAAAGGTTGTGCCCTTGCCGAAGGCAAAGCACACCCAATGTATTGCTTTTTGTATAAAGTTGATCAATTGCATATCTTTAACATACTGCAAAACAACTTTTCAGTGTTGGTGAAGATTAACTAGTTACAAATAAAATGAAACACTGATGTAATAATTATTTTAGTTTTTACTGTTACTTCGATAGTCTTTTCCTAGTTGACCAACATGTAAAATATTTATATAAATATTTACAGAATATCCTTATTCTTCGGTTTCTCATGTGGCACCTTGTCAAAATTAATTGCCCACCCCTGAGTTACGGAGCTGGGCCATGGAGCTAACCCATGGAGCTAGGATGTTGATGCTAGGGAGAGTGTGGCAAGCTGGTTTAGCCAAGGCCAAAGGGCAAGAAAGCCAAATTACAGGTGTTGGCCATCTGAAGGGCATGCGACAGCAAGGGGGGACCCGCTATAAGACTTTGAGCCATGAAATGTTAGGTCTCAGTTCAGGGAAGCACTTTTAAACAGTAGCACTTTCTATTTTAAAATGTTTTATTTTGCTTGCAATGTTTTAGTTTGGCAGCTCAGTGAAGCACTTAAAATATTTTTTATATACAGTTTAATTGTGCATCAAATAAAACCAATATTTACCTACACCTTATTCTTGTTTAAGGTCATTTACATAATATATATGAATGTATATGGAGCGTGATAAAAAGGTGACCTTGAAATTGTGGCGACGCAAGGAAAAATTTGGGTGCACCTAAATAAAAAAGTTAGGCGCACCAGTGCAACCAAGAGAAAAAGTTAGTCTGGAGCCCTAAATACACATATACCTTAGATAATTTGTTAATTGAACTGTAATCATCTGTTCAAAATGACTAAAGTTAACATTAGGCCGCAACTTGAACCACGAAAAGTCTTTTATAAAATGATTCCCGCTCCACAGTCTGGCATCTAAACAATCTTTAGCTCATTTACATTTAGTCATTACCAGACGCTCTTATCCAGAGCGACTTACATTAAGTACAGGGACATTCTCCCCGAGGCAAGTAGGGTGAAGTGCCTTGCCCAAGGACACAACGTCATTTGGCACAGCCGGAGAATCGAACTGGCAACCTTCAGATTACTAGCCCGCTTCCCTAACCGCTCAGCCACCTGACTCCCTATTCGTAGTTTCACGACATTTCAATGTTGTCAGCTTGACTGATAAAATAAGAAGTCAATAAAGGAGCAAGAAGGCTCATTTTCCTAGCTCTTGGAAAGGAGTTTGGCTCGCTGTTTACTCTGAGTCTCGAGTCGTGCTAAGCTACCAAAAAAAAGTTTGTCGCTAAAATTCCAGTCGATGTCGGATTTTGGTGGCACGGATCGACACGTGATTGTTCTACACCAATAAGGTAACTGCTTTTTGTCAACATGGGCACACATCCAAAATTTGTGTCAAATCCATTGACAGTAATTATTATGAAACCTGAACAAATTGGACTAAACCATCATGTTTTCAGATTTGAAAACCAGCATCACCTGTAGGTAGGCAGGCCCTTGTAATTGCTTTGTCAATACTATTCGTTGCTGATGATTGATTTCACATTGTGGTATGAGTATTATGTAATATAAAATGAGTGGTAGCCGCCTACAACAACATAGTGATATGATAGCATGGAGCTGGCAGGTGGTCCGAATAGAGGTCAGGGAGTGGGAGGAGGAAGACGTTGTGGTCCAAGGGATGGAGGGAGACAACCACCCTTTCTGAGAGGTGGTCAGGGGCCTGGTCAGAGAAGCGGTCAGGGGCCTCGTCAGAGAGGTGGCTAAATGAGTATTTTGTGGATTCTGTGGCTGCTGTTGCCAACAGTTTCCCTTCACACCAGCAGTATGGTGGCATTTCTCATAATCCAACTGTGTCCATATTTAACCTTGAAAGGGTATCTGAAGAACTAGTAGAGAACATCATCGAATCATTTAAACCCAAAGAGTCAAAGGACATCTTTGAAATGGACTCTGCCATGGTTAAAGACCTTTGCGTGTTGTTAAAAAAAGCCTACTACCCATATTGCTAACCTGTCATTCTCTCAAGAACATGGGTGTTTTCCGGATCACTGGAAACCTGCAGTTGTAGTTCCTATCTTTAAAAATGGTGATCCTCACTCAGCAGCCAATTACAGACCTATTAGCATACTTCCCATAATGTCCAAAGTTTTAGAAAAATTAGCAGTAGAGCAACTCATTTATCATCTTAACTCTAATCAGCTTTTACACCCCATGCAGCATGGTTTTAGATCAAATCACTCCACCGAGACTGCAACGGTCTATTTTATTGAAAGGGTCAAGTCCCTTATGGATAGAGGAGGAGTTGTGGGTGCAGTATTTCTGGATCTTCGGAAAGCGTTTGACACTGTCAACCACAACATACTTCAGTCTAAGTTTGATCAGTTTAACTTTTCTTCTTCTACATCCAGCTGGTTCAAATCATATTTATCAACTCGAACTCGAACAAAAATCTGTCTACAGGTGTTCCCCAAAGTTCAATCCTGGGTCCACTTCTTTTCAGTCGTTATATTAATGATTTACCATCAGTTTGCCAAGACTGAGGTTCTGATGTACGCAGACGACACTGTGATCTTTGGGTGGGGTAAGAATAATGTAGAGGTCGCTGCTAGGCTTACAAAGGTCATGATTAATGTGTCTGACTGGTTAAACAAATGTTGTCTTCAGCTCAACAATTCCAAGACCGTTGCTATGTTTTTTCTAAAACCAGCAAGTCTCACACTGAACCCGATGTGTTTATTTCTGATGAAAGAATCAAGATTGTGAAGGAATACAAATATCTTGGTATCTTGATTGATAATCAACTTACTTTTAAAAAACATGTTAAAAAAATATGCAAAAATTTAAAATTCACCTTAGCCAACTTTAGGCATCTTAGAAATCACATGTCCACCAAGGCTGCTAAAATGTACATGTTCTCATTGATTTTATCTCATATTAACTACTGCTTACCCACCTGGTCTACTGCCAACTCCACTACCCTTAAACCAGTAATGTCTCTTTGCAAACAGGCTCTCAAAATACTTGACAAAAAACCTAAATCACACCATCACTGTTCAGTCCTCCATAAATACAGACTTTTAAGTTGGGACAACATGATGACATTCAAGAACTGCTGTTTAATGTTCAAAATCCAGTTTAACCTGGCCCCCCCACCACTATGCAGCCTAGTCAAGTTTAGAACACCAGCAACCAGTGCTACTCGAGGGGCAGCAAGAGGAGACTGTGTTATTCCTTTAAAAAAAAGTGTATTTGGACAGTCGGTTTTCTCACTTAGGTTAGCCTGGGAATGGATCCATCTCCCTCAAAACATTAGAGAATCAACCTCATCCAACTGTTTTAAAAGTAATCTCAAAACATGGTTGATAAATAACCAAAAATGTGATCACTAGTGGGTAAGCAGTAGAACTTGTATATTGGGATTGTATTTTATTTTATTATTTTTATTTTAGTATTTATTGTCAATGTTATGTTTGATATACGTTAATGCCTTTTTTAGGTTGTATAGCCTTTTTCCCTCTGGCAGAGGGACTGCCAATGGAAATTAGCCTTTTGGCTATAATTGGGTGCATTTACATTTTAATTTTTATGAATGTACACCGTCCCTCTTGATCAAAAAATAAATAAATAAAATGACATCAGGGCAATAGTTGTGGACTATGTCGTGAATCGAGGCATGATAATGACTGAGACAGCTACAATGATCCAACCAAACGTCAGAAGATCAACTGTGGCCTCAATCATCAGAACTTTCCGCAATGAAAACCGGTAAGCTTTCAGCATCATGGGCGGCGCTAGGGAGGGGCTAGCAGGTGCTTCAGCACCCCCAAGAAAGACAAAAGCACCCCGATAGCACCCCCTAAAATATTGCTTATTTAGTAATAGTATTCAGGCCCGGAGTGGCCATCGGGAGAATTCCCAGTCTGCCGCTCATAAATTGTGAAGCAGATCGCCTGCTTTGTCTTTGTTTTTTCACACACCGAATAAAACGATTTGTGTTAAGTTTGTTACTGTGTGACTGATAAGTAAGCTAATAGGCTACACTAGGTTTTAATCTAAATAAACGCATGATCAGACCGTGCATTAAAAAGTGCCGTTTTCAGTTGTCGCGCATGCTCTCTTTCTCAAACACAGGTGCGTGTACCAAGACCCTAAACCATCGTTTATTGTTGTGGAGGGAGTTTGCAAGATTTAGATGATGTCAAAATAATAAAATGGATGGGAAAAAGATGCCAGGAGGAACTGAAAAAGACAAAAAAGAAAGATCTGTCACTTCAGAAATGTAGGTTCCTGCAAGTGTGGGAAAAATATGTTTCTCAAAAGCCCCAAATCTTTCAGGTAATAATTTGGGTTGTAATTTCGAGAAAATATTACATAAAGCTCAAAAACCTATTTTGCACTGAAATTAATGCAAAATATCTCGCTTGCGTGCTCGCATTAATGAGAAGTTCCGATTTCAGCTCTCATCAAAACCTTGACTAGGTCCTAAATTTGGGTTATGCCCCGAATGTTAAACGTATGCCTCGGCCCCTGGTGAGGATGGGCTGTTTTTGGCCATTACACTCGCGGGCTGAAAATGGGTCCCACTCTGGCCCTGATAGTATTTATATAATATATATATAATTGCGCAGCTCCCCCTGTCAATGATCTAGCACCCCCTCAGCACCTGCATGAAAAATTATCTGGCGCCGCCACTGTTCAGCATGCATTCCAAGGCAATTGTCAAATGGTTATACTGCATGCCAATGTGTATCACAAAGTAGATGATGTGACTAAATGTGTTTTTACTGTATTGTAATTTTCCCTGCAGAATAGAGGCTAGGCCAAATGGGGGAGGCAGAGGCAGAATACTGACTGAGCAACAAGAGCAGGCTGTGGTCAATTTGGTCCAGGCCAGAAAGGATATTCGCCTTAGAGAAATACAGCAGCATATCTTGGACAATGACGACATGTTCAACAATGTGGAAGCCATAAGTTTACCGACTATTGCACGCATTCTGAAAAGGCACCAGGTGTCTCTAAAACAACTGTACCGTGTGCCTTTCGAAAGGAATGCAGACAGAGTGAAACAACTGAGGATTGAGTATGTTCAGCTCAAGGTGCCTGTTGTGGAAACTTCCCCAGAAATGTTACATTGTTATTATTAATTCTCTTTTCTAAATTTCTTTAAAGGGTGATGGAGCTGGATGGTGATGAAAACCATCACAAATTCATATTTTTGGATGAGGCAGGCTTCAACATGGCCAAGACAAGGAGAAGAGGTCGAAATGTCATTGGCCAGCGGGCAACCATCCAAGTACCTGGACAACGTGGGGCCAACATCACCATGTGTGCGGTGATATTAGAAGATGGTGTGGTGGGACGCAGCCCTCGTATTGGGTCATATAATGGAGCGTTCTAGAGTATTGAAAAAGGTCATCATCAAGGTTCTGAAATTTGTGTCAAAGTGATTGTAAAAAACTGTAAACACATAACAACAACATTCTCACCCAACCAAATAGAACCCCTTATCCCAGGTCACTACAATACGTTCCACATACGACTCAAACTAACCATTATTTGACTTCTTATTGTGTCGGATTAAAGAAACTGTAAACTTGAATATCTGTGTTAACTGACATAACGTTGTAGAACCATAACAATATTGTGGTTATCAGACACCCCTAACAAAAAAGAAGTATATTAAAGTATATTTAAATATGGATAGTACACTTTTAGTTCACCTTTGATTAGTGGTGTGCATAGATTATTTTTTTTAATCTAGATTAATCTCACTGTAATCTTGGCGTTAATCTAGATTAATCTAGATTAAAATGGCTCATTTGAATTCCGCCGAAGGCATTCAGAATATGTGTGCTACCCAAATAATGACTAAAAGTAAGTCTTTGAGAACGTGTTTCTCAAGCCAGGTGGCGCATTAGACCAGGAGCTTATCTCCTGTTTCCAAAATGCATCACAAACTGCTTGAGAAAGCTGTTCTACTATGATAATTGGTGATGAAAATAAATTATGTTCTATAAGATGTACTTGTGTTTATTAACTGTTTATTAGATTAGTTAGCTTGGCTGATAGAGCTGTGCTGACGGGCTTGCCTCGGTTGCACTCAAACATCGTAGTTTGACGACGACTCTTCCCCTGCGCTACATCAGTGCTTGGCCCGGCATCTTCCGCATTAGCTAAGGGATGCTTTGCGTTTCGGTGGTATTTGAGACTGGAAGAACTCTTACAGTAAACTAATTCCGCATAGCACAAGGTGCAAACAACCTTATTCTTGTCGAGGTTTCCATTGGGAAGCTTCTTAAAAATACATTTTCCCTGAAGCAAACCAGGCGGCTTCATAGCTGCATCCATGTTAGCACGTCACGTTTGATGTGATAATTTCATACACAAGGCATACACACAGGTTCGAAGACTCGTTCTCGCCCGTACAGTGCAATTCGGCTAGGTATACATCCGCGCTAAAATATCAAGGTGAAAGTCATCATAGCTTGCGTAGTATAGACCCAGCTCCCAACCCAACTTTGAGAATAGATTAACGGCGATATTTTTTCGCCGATAAGAGTCGCAGCGCGTTAACGCCGATAACGGCCCACCACTACTTTTGATACACTTTTAAGAATTATGCTTAGAAAATAGTTCACTTTTGATATACTTTTAAGAAGTATGCTTTGAAAATAGTTCACTTTTGATATACTTTCAAGAAGTATGCTTAGAAACAGAAAATGGTATACATTTCTTCTGGAGTAGGATGTACGTTTTCTATTATTATACAGCAAAAACAGTCTAAATACCTTTAAAGTACATTACAGGTAAAACATTTTTGATCCATCTTATTCTAATTATTCATGTATAGGAAAATCTATTATGCATTGCACATTGAATCTTTTTTGGTATTCAAGCTGTAACCTTAATTACTGCCAAAACATTTTGAAGCCCTATACTCTTATACTAATAATTATCAATTGGAGTATTAATGGAAAAAAACGAAAAAGCTACTTGAGAAAGAAGCAGACAGAAGGGTTGCATTATGCATTTGAAGGTTATACTGTCAACTGACTGAAGAACAAAGATCAGCAGCGTGTGAAGGGCCGCTGATCTTGTGAAAAAATGAAGGTAACGTGGCTCATTGGCTGGTCAATTCCCATGATGCAAGGCGGTAAATAGTGTTAAAATTTGCTGATAAGTTTGCCGTTTGTTCGAAATACAAATGTAACTTCAGGAATTTCGTTTTTTAAATGTGTCTGCTTAGAATGTAGTGTTTTGTAGCGTGGTAATTAGGTTCCTCCGGTAGGAGGGAACCTATTGTTATTGTTGGTATTCTTATTATTAGGTTCCTCCGGTAGGAGGGAACCTATTGTTATTGTTGGTATTCTTATTAGGTTCCTCCGGTAGGAGGAGCCCCAATATCTCAAAAAGTCCCTGGTCATAAATTTTCTAATTTGGCACAATGATACTACATCCAAGTGGGTACCCCCACACCAAATATGGGCCACATCGGACCATAGGGGGCGCCACAGGCCACGCCCAAAAGTCCGATTTTCAAAGTGATGGCATTTCCACCCCATTCCTCCAATTCTTCTGAAACTTGGTGTGCATGCCTCATTTTTCATGAGGAACAAAAAAGCCTCAAGGACCCATAAGGTCCGCCATGATGGATTTTCCTGTACTGTGATAATTTGGGAAAACCTTCAAAATTCCTCTTCTCTTGAACCAAAGGTGAAATTGACTTGAAATTTGGTACAGATATGTATCATTGACGTATTTAAAAACGTTACTTAAGGCAATTGAATCAAGTACAAAATGACTGAAATGGGTGTATTTATGTAAATGTCCACATTGCCTCAATATGTTTGTGTCACTAAATCAAATGTATTTTTGAAGGATGGTTCAAACCTAATAAGCTTTAAGGTGACATGCCTCTGAAGTACTATGCAAAGTTTCACCTTGATATGTCAAAATATGACTGAATTACAGCTGTTTGAACTTGGACCACATCTGACAATGCTCGCCATTGGAGAAACAGCTTTTTTTAATTATCCAGTTATTGAACTTTGTGTATTCCATGCCTGGGAATGGCTCAATTGGCTGAGATGTTGTGCTGGTAATCAAGGTTCAATACCAGTCAGAGGCATAGTTTTGAATTTTTTATTCTGACCAAACGGTTTCTAGTCTCCCGATAAATCCTCCGGTTGTAAAACATAGCAATGCGTGTTTATTTGAGCCCATCACAACACATCTGTTTAGCGAGACTGTGTAAACCACTGCAACACAAGCCAGGTTCACCACAGTAGCTAGCTACACATGGTAGTGTTAGATTCACAACGGAGTTAGCTCCGTTGTGAATCTAGTATATTGATTATTGAGGTGGACCCCTTGCCTGTTGCGCAAATTATTTCAGTGACCTAAGCTAGGACACACGGCCACTGATGCTAGGCATGATTTGAAATTCTCTTCCATGAATTATGTTGAGTTATGGCACCCCAAACAACCTAATCTAAGCACTATGAGTAATATATTCTTTACAGCAGCAACCAGGTCTAGCCTGACGTTGTCATACTCATAATTCTAGTCAGAATATGAGTCTGAAAACTCTCCGTTGGGCTGTGACTACGGGGCCTGTTTCAACCGAACTCGTAAAACAAATGCCTCTTCGCTCAATTGGATAGACCTACAACCAATCAGAGCCACGTAATATGTTGTTTGTTGAAAACGAATTCAACCCAAGGGCTCTTTCGTGACGTTGTTGATTACGTTACTGTTGATCATCTGTCCATCATCGTATAAAGCCCGCCCTGGCGATTTCATTGGTCCGTCCAGATCCTGGTTTTATGTAGTTGTTCCCAATACGAGACCCTCCAGACCCAACTTCCCGACCAAATTCTTTTGTGGGCGGGGAGAAGTTGGGCTGGCAGCCAGGCTAAACCAGGGCCCCGTTCGTCGTAAGGGTTGAAGCTAAGTTAATCAATTGTCCCTTTAGCCCGTTAACATTAGCGAGATGAGTGAGAACAGCAAATATCGGTTCGTCAACGGCTGATCCGCATCCAAATCATGTGGTTAATTTCAATCAGGCTAAACTTATCAGGGAAATTGCACGTGCACGTCCTGCTTCATAAGGCAGGAAAGGTCGATCACCAAAACCGTGATTTTCTAACGGTATGATGGCGGAAAAGACGAAAGAGAGAGCGGTGATCGGCTATTCTCGCCATCCGAGCAAACTATTATAATGACTCTCTAGACAATAAGCATATAATCATGGCTAAGTCAAACACCGCCACCGCTGCCAGAGCGAAACAAGCAGCTTGGGAAACAATTGCCGATAAGCTAAATGCGAAAGTTTTGGGGAAATGTATAGGCTCATCTTAAGTGCCTCATTACCCCAATCAATCAGATCACATCGCGAAAATAATGATCTCAACTCTTTCAGAATAAGTAGGCTAAATAAAAACAAGGCCAAAGAGTATCTAATTGATACGAATTCATAGACAATTATGAGGATATATGTAAGCTACTGCGCTTATATCATGTACTATATATGTGTATATGCATGTAGGCATATGTGTAAATCCCTCTTTGATGTCATTGACTGGGACATGGCCAGGGAATATGATGAATTGATTCATCAGCTGGTTAAGCGCCAAGTACACTTTTCTTACAGCAACGCATGCTGCGGCTTTGCCAATGTTTTCTGCATCGCCTATACTGTATAAAAATTTAGCCTATAGCCTACCTGACGCAAAAAACCTCAAGGCTTTGCAGTCTGAAGCACAGTTAAAGTTTCAAGTAGCTTTATTGTCAATTTCTTCACATGTCAGGACATAAAAAGGAATCGATATGACGTTTCCCACTCTCCCACAGTGAAACATATAAAAAGCACAGGTACAACAGATAAGACAAGACATTTCGTAAAACATAGCGTTACATATTCACATACAGCAGCATAAGCTCATAATAAAGCATAAAGTTGCTTCCACGAACCAAAAAGAGGGGCGTTTTTTATCTTAGCCTGAAAATTAGCTCGCTAAACCGCTTAGCGAGCTACGAAGAATACCCCCCTGGTCATCCCCATGTCATGTTTTTATAGGGAATTTACATATCTTGATTGTGGACAACTTTTTGTTCCCCAATCTCAATGAACAGCCAAATACAGCAACAGCATTGACATTGTTTAACAATTACCACAGTCATTTTCTCACTTGTTGTACTTCTAAACTCCCAGAATGAAATCAAAACAACCACTAGCGGGGTGGTTTCATTCCACCTTAGATTTAATGAATGGTCACATTTATAATCTTTGAAATAATTTGATCAGTCTTCAAAATATTATAATTATATATGCATATGGAAAACGTTTCAACAACAATGATATGGTATGCAATGCCATAGATTAATTATACATTACATGTTTATAATATTTTGCCATTTTGCGGAGGAACCCGCATCGCTGCTTGCAGCTATATTTATTATTATTTTTCTTCTCCTTGCGCCCCAATATCTCAAAAAGTCCCTGGTCATAAATTTTCTAATTTGGCACATTGATACTACATCCAAGTGGGTACCCCCACACCAAATATGGGCCACATCGGACCATAGGGGGCGCCACAGGCCACGCCCAAAAGTCCGATTTTCAAAGTGATGGCATTTCCACCCCATTGCTCCAATTCTTCTGAAACTTGGTGTGCATGCCTCATTTTTCATGAGGAACAAAAAAGCTTCAAGGACCCATAAGGTCCGCCATGATGGATTTTCCTGTACTGTGATAATTTGGGAAAACCTTCAGAATTCCTCTTCTCTTGAACCAAAGGTGAAATTGACTTGAAATTTTGTACAGATATGTATCATTGACGTATTTAAAAACTTTACTTAAGGCAATTGAATCAAGTACAAAATGGCTGAAATGGGTGTATTTATGTAAATGTCCACATTGCCTCAATATGTTTGTGTCACTAAATCAAATGTATTTTTGAAGGATGGTTCAAACCTAATACGCTTTAAGGTGACATGCCTCTGAAGTACCATGCAAAGTTTCACCTTGATATGTCAAAATATGACTGAATTACAGCTGTTTGAACTTGGACCAAATCTGACAATGCTCGCCATTGGAGAAACAGCTTTTTTTAATTATCCAGTTATTGAACTTTGTGTATTCCATGCCTGGGAATGGCTCAATTGGCTGAGATGTTGTGCTGGTAATCAAGGTTCAATACCAGTCAGAGGCATAGTTTTTAATTTTTTATTCTGACAAAACGGTTTCTAGTCTTCCGATCAATCCTCCGGTTGTAAAAACATAGCAATGCGTGTTTATTTGAGCTCATCACAACACTCTGATCATCTGTTTAGCGAGACTGTGTAAACCACTGCAAAACAAGCCAGGTTCACCACAGTAGCTAGCTACTTGTAGTCAATGCATGGTAGAGATAACTCTAATGGTTATCTCTAATGAAGTAAATTGATTGTTCAGGTGGATCCCTTGCCTGTTGCACAAATTCGTTTCAGTAACCTGGAGGTCAGGTGGCTGAGCGGTAAGGGAGTTGGGCTAGTAATCTGAAGGTTACCGGTTCGATTCCTGGCTCTGCAAAATGACGTTGTGTCCTTGGGCAATGCACTTCACCCTACTTGCCTCAGGGGGAATGTCCCTGTACTTACTGTAAGTCGCTCTGGATAAGAGCGTCTGCTAAATGTAAATGTAAAATGTAACCTAAGCCAGGACACATTCCCACTGATGCTAGGCATGATTTAAAATTCCCTTCCATGACAAGTTATGGCACTCCAAACACCTGTTTAAAAAACCATGAGAAAGTTATTCTTTACAGCAGCAACCCAGTCATCGCCGTTGTCCCGTTTTTATAGGAAATGTACAAGCAGTTTCAACTTAGGCTGAATCTAACAACGCTTACCACAGGAGAAACAGCTTACTTTTTTATACAGTAGCTGAACATGACAATATTCAACACTGAGAATAGCTCAATGGGCTGGGGTGGTGACCTGTAAAGTATCAGGTTGTAGGTTGGAATCCAGCCATAGTCTTTTGGCCTGTCATAATTTTGATTATCTGTTTAGTTCAACAGGATGACATCTTTCTGAAGTACCACAAACAATTTCACCTTGGTATGTCAAAATATGATTGAATTAAAGCTGTTTCAACGTTGGCTGAATCTAACAACGCTTAACACAGGAGAAACACCTTACTTTTTTATACAGTAACTGAACATGACAATATTCAACTTTGTTACTTAGAATAGCTTGTTACAAGGGGGTTCAGCTTGTTTCAAAGGTGGTTCTTAATGAATGAATGCAATATGTACCCTCTCTAGTTATTATTATTTCTCTTCACACCCCTAAGCCATCGTCAATATTTGGACTACATAGACAACCTGTCAAAAGTTTTGTCTTGGTAGTGATTGAGTTGCTTGTATTTTTATTTACGTTCCGTTTCACGGTTTAAGTTGAAATTAAGTTTTTGTGGCGAAAAGTAAAGCTAATGTTGGCTAACTTGCTAGCCACAGTCAATGACGCTACTTACGTCACTAACGTCACGAAAACTCACGTGACTACCTCTAGCAGAACATTAGTTTAGCAGCTCGTTAACGTTTGGGAGATAGCTAGGCTAACTGCTTTACTGCAAGGCAGCTGCAGAAACGCCACAAGCAAAGAGGCCAGGGTGATAACAACTAGTATTTACTTATTTTACTTTGTGATATGAAACTAAAGAATATATTGTGCTCATTAAAGTTATGCATTGTGCTTATTAAAGTTATGAACTTAGAAGTGTGCTCAGGCTTAAACATTGGGTATCACACTGGGTGTGGGAAGCAGGCTGTTCTTTGTGTCTCTATCTCTTCATTTTCAGAAACAACCTTGAAACCGGGTGGAGATGGCACCCGAGCAGGTGTGACGCGTAGGCAAGAACAGCTCCCTGATGCACGAGAGAACAAGCTCAACCCTTTTTTCATCTTTGTGTTTTAATTACACTGTATATTATATGCTGGCGCAGGGAAAGATAGCCAGTTGGACTTTGTGAACCAACCCAAGCTCTGTTGCGGGTAGGGAAACTTAGACAACCCCAGAGCTCTGTACTTGTTGATTTCCAACAAGTCCTGTGGTTTCAAACCAGTGTTGCTCACTGCAACGCTGTAGCCTACGCGAGACACACATACAAAAACATCTACACAGCTGTTAAGGAAGTCAAATGGCGACAGAACATGTTCGGCACTCCCCTTACTTAAATCAAAAGTCTATACTAACCTGAACTTCATTGCCACAGCCTAAACTTTGTCAATCTGTTCATGAAAATTATTAATTTCAGCTTAAACCGTACAACGGAACGATAAATCGAATTCAACCAACACAATCGCTACCAAGACGAACACAGCAGTACTGTACTCTAGTACTGTACTGTAGTAGTACAATTTACTGGGGCAGCTTCTCCACACAGGGCTATATCGCATTTTGCGTTGTTACTGACAATGATCGCTACCAGTGAGCTTTTTATGAATGAGGGATTTTCCACTAAATAAATGTCAAGCTAATTTACGTTTTTGGGGGCATATTTTCAGTTAGCAGATGGTACTGTTTGGATCGCGATTCCATCTTTTACTGCCGGTAACGTCGTAGAATAATCTTCAAAGGGGGTTCTTTATTAATGAATGTATGCAATATGAGTAGGCTAAATGCCTGAAAATATCACGAGAAGGGAAAAACTTAAAAGGACGTTTATGTCATAGAGATTAGGTCAATTTTTACACCGGTCTGACAAATGTATTTGTTTTGATTCAACTATGAGGCTGCCTCTCCCTTACAAAAAAGAAGTATACTTCAAGTTTAATTTGTAAGTATACTTATGTATAAAAAGTATTCTATTATCATGGTACCTAAAGTATACTAGCAGTGTACTTATTTATATACTATTTTTGTACTAAGTAAACTGAATTGGCCCTGAATTGGGGGGGGGTAAATGGACATAGTAAATGTCCATTTACTATGATTTACTATAATATGTATATGTTTAGGGGCCCCTCCAACACCACCGATCTTGCATCACTTGACAAGAACGGGGGCCCTCACCAAGTGACACTTATTATTAGGTGAAAGAAGCTAATTCCTGCGTATGATCTCATGTTGCTTTAATCCAGCTCTTCTTATCAAATTTAACAGTCATTTAACTCATGGTTACAATGGTAAACCAGCACGACAAAGCAGACACAATAAAAAAACGAAATTCATGAAGTTACATTTGTATTTCGAACTATTTTCGGCAAATTTATCAGCAAATTTTAACACTATTTACTACCTTGCATCATGGGAATTGACCCGCTATCTTCATTTTTTCACGTTGTTATTTCGTTCTTCAGTCAGTATAACCTTCAAATGCATAATGCAACCCTTCTGCCTGCTTCTTTCTCAAGTAGTTTTTTCCATTAATACTCCAATTGATAATTATTAGTATCGTATAAGAGTATAGGGCTTAAAAAAAATTTGGCCGTAATTAAGGTTAAAGCTTTAGTAACAATAAAGATTCAATGTGCAATGCATAATATATTTTCCTAGACATGAATAATTAGAATATACAAGATGGATCTAAAACATGTAACTTGTAATGTACTTTAAAAGTATTTTGACTGTTTTTGCTGTATAATAAAAGAAAATGTAGCCTACATCCTACTCCTTTTGTTTCTAAGTATACTTCTTATAAGTATATAAAAAGTGAACTAATTTCTAAGCATACTTCTTAAAAGTTTATCAAAAGTGAACTAAAAGTGTACTATCCATTTTTTAGTACACTTATAGTATACTTTAATATACTTTTTTTTGTAAGGGCTTGCAGGGGAAATGAGAAGACATCTATTTCATTCTACACTTTACAAGTATTTTGTGTTGTAAATGAGCAGCAAAAAAAATGCTTTTAAATCTATGTAATCTTTATAAATAATAAGTATGCATTTTTATATAAAATATACAGAAATATCAGTTGTAAAAATGTAATTAAAAAACGTACCCCTGTGCAACCGACGCAAGCAAACACACCCTACAATTTCCCCAGAAATTGTAACCTCTCTAGTTTTGATTGTTTTAATAATTTGCCCCAAAGTGACACCTTACCTTGGCGAGTTTTACTTTGTTTCGCAGTTTGCCGGCTTGTGACATTGCAGATCTTGCACCCAGCCACTGCAAAACTGTTCATGAGCTTCTAGTGACTCTATTAATATTTACATTAATTTTCATATTAAAATCATACACCTGAACTGTTTATAAACCACATTGAAGAGAAGAACTAGGGCTTTCTAATTATATAAATATATGTATGATTATTTAAGAGAAATCATGAGAGAAAACAAGATTTCACGCATCAATCTTTACATCTTAATTTTTAACAACTTTTATACAACTTTGTGCATATGAAATATACATAATCGTGGGCAATGTAGAACAGCACCCAGATTATAAATATATTATTTGGTTAGAAAGATATGACCCGTCTAGTGATTAGTGGATAAACCGGAATGCTCTCCATAACAAATAAGGTTTGACTTCGACAATCCAATTGTCCAAACAAGTTATAGATATTTAGCTTAAAGGATAGCCTACGTAGTGCAGCTAGCTAATGTTTATTTAGCAAGTTTCACAGAAATCTGCAAACAAGAGGCATACAGGCTACTACGGTCAGTAGCTGCCTGTCACAAACGCAGAAGCCGGATCGTGTAAAACTCGCGTTACTCCAACAAACAAATGAAGCTTGCGCAAGTTCAGTCAGGAAAGACCGATCTCTGCACTCGGGCTTAATCGTAGTGTACACTTCTCACTCCCCCCGCTAAGAACGCCCTACCTTCCTCCCGTTCCCTGGTCGGGCGGTCACTAGGGTTCAGGTCAATTAGCGCTCCTGCTATCAATTAATGGTGTCACATGATCCGTGCCTTTAAATATGATTCTCTCCCTGTGTAGTTTGTCCATGCTATCAAGTGCGCGATTGCTATTGATGTGTCGTGTTGGCTGGACCTTCCCTTGTCTTGTTTTTTGGAGGCTATGTCGGATTTCGAGCTGGAGTTGTTCGAGGAGGTCGTCCCGGTTCCGGGTTCCGCCTCCCCTGCTGCTCGACGCAGTTCCCGGTTCGCGGCTCGTCGGGGCTCCGACGGGTCTGCGTTAGAGGCGGGTCTGCGCGCCATGGGTGTCCTTCCAGCGCCCGGGTTGGGGCTTTCCCAGCTCCGCGCCCTGGCCGTCGGGGTGGACTGCGTGTCTCCTTGCCGAGTCCCGTCGCCCGAGGCTCCCCCTGTCTCCTCCGCTGCTCAAGGTCGGAAGCGTACAAGGAAGTCGCGCCATCCGGAGGTGCTTGATTCGGACGCTGGGCCGTCTACCGGCCCTGCCGTCGCTCCTCTGCCTGTTCCCGTTTCCGATAGGCCCGGGGAAGCCCTCTCTTCTACCCTTCTGGTCCTGGCGTCTTCCCTTCAATCCATCGATGCCCGCCTGCGGTCTCTGGAGAACGCCAGGGCTTCCGCTCCCGTGGCTGCGCCGCTCCCAGCCTCGGCGCCCCTCGTGCCCATGGAGGAGCCACTGCACACCCTGGCTTCCGCAGTAGCTGTTCTGTCAGCAGGTAGGCCTTACATCCCTTCGGGGGCTGACATTACCCCCCGCTTAAGATCCCACATCCTGCAAGGCAGGAATATCAATTAGATTCGTCTGATCCTCCCCTCGCCCGAGTGTGACGCGAGCGTCTCCACCAGCGATCAGTACAGCACGGTGCTCCGTTCTGCTGACCCCAGGTTGGCAAGGGACCTGTCTATCGGGGAGTTTCTGGTAGCTTTCGGGATCTTCCGCGATGTGGTGTGCTCCGTGTTTCCCCTTAGACGGCAGGAACTAGACGGCTACATGGCTCTGATTGGGGACCTGAATCTGCGCTACGGGAGAAACCTGTTCTACCAGTACCACAAAGAGTTTTCGAGCAAGGCTGCTCTCTACGTTTCCCGCTCGAACGTGTTGCTGGACTGGTCCGTGCTGGATACCGAGCTGTTGGTAATGCTGGTGGGGGGCTCCCAGGCCATGTCTTGCGGCACGTGCGGCGGATTGGGGCATGCTTCTCCTCTCTGTCCACTGGTTCCGTTTCTCCCGGGGGATCCCGGGGCCCAGCCTCGCGCTCGCGGGCTTGGTGCTGCCATCGGAAAGGCGAACGTGGACGTTCGTGGCCGCAAGGTGCACGTTTCTTCCAGGAGGGTCATCTGCAATAATTTCTATGAGAGTGTGTGCTCCTACGGCAATTGTAATTTCCTTCATGTTTGCAGCGGCTGTCAGGAAGCCCATCCGTGGTCGGTGTGTCCACGTCGGGGCCGCCCTCAGCGAGGGCGTCGTGGTGGTCCGAACTAACAGCCGAGCACCCATCCACTCCAATAAATGTGTCTGCACTGGCTTTCGAACTCTCGTCCCATCCCGATTCCGTGTTCGTTGATCATCTACTCACGGGGCTGACTCAAGGATTCAGGGTGGGGGTTTCATGTCCATTGTCGTCTTCACTTGTTTTGAGCAATCTCCAGTCAGCGGTGCGGGAGCCAGCTGTCGTTTCCCAGCTGCTGGCCAGAGTGCGGTAAACGCTACGTGATAGGCCCGTTCGACTCGTCCCCTTTTCCACTGTTTCGCAGTAGTCCCCTCGGCGTCGCTACACGGAAGTATTCCGGTAAGAAACGTCTTATCCTGGACCTGTCTGCTCCGCGCTCCGGTCCGATTCCCGGCAATAACGGGCTTATTCCCCTCAAGCCTTTTTCGCTTCACTATGCCACCGTGGACCACGCCATTAAGCTCATAAAGCTGGCGGGGTCCGGTGCTTTCCAAAGCAGACATCACTGACGCGTTCAAGATCGTCCCCGTTCACCCATCCCAGTGGCACTTGCTCGGGATGAAATGGGATAACCGATTCTATTTTGCCGTGCGTCTCCCGTTCGGGAGCAGGAGCAGCCCCTCCATTTTCAACCGGGTTTCCGAGGCCCTTTGTTGGATCCTGTTAAACCGGGTCCGGGTCCCCGCGTTGCTCCACCTCTTAGACGATTTTCTCTTGGTAGATCCTCCGTCCGATGCGTCCGGCGCTTCCCTGCTGCTGTTCCGCGGACTGGGCGTTCCCCTTTCTGACGAGAAAACTCTCGGGCCGGCCACTCGCCTGGAGTTTCTGGGCATCACGCTGGGCACGGTAGAGATGAAGGCTTCCCTGCCGGTTGAGAAGCTCGAGCGAGCTTGCAGCATGGCCCGGTTGCTCGTGGCGTCTTCAGTCATGTCCAAGCGGCAGCTGCTGTCTCTCCTCGGGCACTTCAATTTCGCCATGCGCGTGATTCCCCAGGGCCGCTCGTTCATCTCTCGGTTGCTCGTTCTGGCATCTTCCGTGTCTGGTTTGCTCGATCCAGTGTGCTTGGACGATGGTTGCCGGTCCGACTTATCGTTCTGGTTGCAATTGCTCGAGGGTTGGAACGGCGTGTCGTTCTTTTACGACGAAATCTACCCCGTAGTGGTCGCTTGTTACCTGTGGGGCCAGTCGTGGCGTTGTAAGCGCATAGCTGTGTTGTGCGACAATCAGGCCGTGGTGAGCATCATAAATAAGGGGCGCTCTAACTGCCCACACATAATGTCATTCATGAGACGCATCACTTGGCTCTCCGTTACTCATAATTTCATCCTCACAGCACGTCACGTGCCGGGCCACGATAATGTTATATCTGATTCCCTGTCCCGTTTCAATTTTCAGGTGTTCAGGGATCTGTGCCCGTACGCCAGCCAGTGGCCCTTGGCCGCCCCCCCCCTCGCGTCACTGGTCCTAGATTAGAAGAGCACTCCTTGCAGGCATATTTAGAGGTAGCCAAGGGTTATATGAGGAAGGGGTTGGCTGGTTCTACCCTTAGATTGTACGATTTCACCTGGAGAACGTACGCTATGTTCTGTCTGTCTTTGTCTTTCCCGCTGGTACCCGTGTGTGTTAACGTGGTGTGTGCTTTTGTGTGTCACTGCACTGATGTTCGCCACTTCCAGCCACGCTATATTAAAGGTCTGGTTGCGGGTATTCAATTCAATGCCAGATGCCATGATCCTTCGTTCCCCAGCCTTTTCACTAATCCAGCAGTCAAACTCCTGTTCAAAGGCATAGGCAAAACCTTCCCCGCTAAGGTGGACGATAGACTCCCATTCACTCTGTCTATTCTGGACGCCATGCTCTCGGTGCTCAGACGCGGTTTCGTTTCCCCCTACATCGATTCCCTCTTGGATTGCACGTTTTTAATGGCTTTCTATGGGTTCTTACGGTGCGGGGAATTCACAACTCGGGCAAACGGGTTCAATCCTGCCACTGATGTGTCTATTTCTGAATTAACGTTTCACCCTGATTTCTTCATTCTGCTTCTCAAACATTCCAAAACCGGAGGCTCTTGCTCAATCATCATTGCTAACACGGGGGGTCCTTTCTGTCCTTTCTTATCTATGCTGAGGTACGTAAAGAGTAGGTGCCCTTCCGATCCACTCTCCCCCTCTTCTTAACCCCTAGCAATAATCCTATGTCACAATCCTAGTTCAGCCACCATCTAGCACAGGTCGTAGCCAAATGCAACCTTCCCCCTGGACGGTATTCAGGCCATTCATTTAGAATAGGCGCTGCAACGTCCGCTGCTTTGCAAGGGGTGTCCACTGCGTCTCTGCAGCAGCTGGGCCGCTGGTCTTCATCAGCGTACTCTTCGTACGTTCGTCCCGATTCTGCTGCCATCATCGAGGCCCAAAGATCGCTACGGCCCTAACGGCTCTCTGTGAGTACTTGCAAACAACTGGTGGTCGGTGTTGTTACTGTGTCTCTCGTTAAACTGTCTCGTGTTTACAGGCTCGATGCTAACGTTGCCTGCGGATATAGCGACTTGGTTTCTTTATGCAAACAGAGGGTCCCTGGTTCCTGCCTCTCTTGCTAGCACAAGTCACGATGGCGTCGGTCCTCCTACCAACAAAGGCTCACGTGCACTCCAGCCGGCAAAGGCTGCTCACACACTCAAGGGTTTCGGCCCGGTAGCCTACATAGGGTCATCAGTACGCGGGGACGTCGGTCCTCCAGCCGGCACAGGCTGTTCACATAGACTCAAGGGCGTCAGCCCTATAGCACACTTAGACTCACGTACGCGGGGACGCTGGTCCCCCAGCTAGCGCACAGGCTGTCACATAGACTCAAGGGCGTCGGCCCTCTAGCCTACATAGGTCACGTACACGGGGACGCTGTCCTCCAGCCGGCACAGGCTGTTCACATAGACTCAAGGGCGTCGGCCCCCTAGCCTACATAGGTCATGTACGC
Source organism: Osmerus mordax (assembly GCF_038355195.1). Taxonomy (NCBI): domain Eukaryota; kingdom Metazoa; phylum Chordata; class Actinopteri; order Osmeriformes; family Osmeridae; genus Osmerus; species Osmerus mordax. The sequence continues at coordinate 12,884,613 of NC_090066.1, read as the reverse complement.
GGGGACGTCGGTCCTCCAGCCGGCACAGGCTGTCCACATAGACCCAGGGCGTCGGCCCTCTAGCCGACCAAAGCTGCAAAGGCTATCACATTCACTCCTGAGGGCGTCGGGCCTCAGCCAGCCTAGGCAAACACCGACTGCATGAGGGGGTCGGCCCTCTAGCACATAACTCATTCATGCACTAGGGCATCGGCCTCTGGCCAGGAGGCTACCGCCTACAATCATTGCTTCTCTTTCCTTTGGGTTCTCGGTATAGGAACATGTCTACGGATCTGTCCGTGCATGGCTTGCCATCTCCTGCAGGTTCCTGCCCGGGTATGTATGCTTTTAGCCTAGGTCCTTCTGTACGCTCTCGTACTGATCACGGTCGCTCCGATCGGTGCGGTGCACCCATGTCGGTCGCTTTCCGTGTCGTGTTTGTGTTGCTTATTCCCCAGCGGTTCATGGTTCCTTCCTGTTGGTGAGTATGTTTTCTTTTTGTTCTGGTCTTAACTTCCTACCTTTTTACTTTTGGGGGATTCTTCTTTGGGCGTTGGGGAGGTGCCCTTTGATCTATATAATTCCCCGTGGGGTTCAAGCTCCAAACACCATAGTACATTTATTAGTCTGTAATAAACATCTTTCACTCATCCCAGGTCTCTCCTGATTGAAATGAAGCTTGCGCAAGTTCAGTCAGGCAAGACTGATCTCTGCACTCAGGCTTAATTGTAGTGTACACTTCTCACTCCCCCCGCTAAGAACGCCCTACCTTCCTCCCGTTCCCTGGTCGGGCGGTCACTAGGGTTCAGGTCAATTAGCGCTCCTGCTATCAATTAATGGTGTCACATGATCCGTGCCTTTAAATATGATTCTCTCCCTGTGTAGTTTGTCCATGCTATCAAGTACGCGACCCTCCACCACCCCGTCGCCGCCCGGTTCCTGTCTCAGTCTTCGGCTCGATTGGTCGTCGGCTGCCGCCACCGCCACCAGTGTCTGGACTCCGTGGGGGATTCTTCTTCGGGCGTTGGGCAGGCGCCCTTTGATCTATATAATTCCCCGTTTGGTTCAAGCTCCAAACACCATAGTACATTTATTAGTCTGTAATAAACATATTTCACTCCTCCCAGGTCTCTCCTGATTGAAATGCTTCGTAACAAAAAAGTTAAGATGAGCCTATACATTTCCCCAAAACTTTCACATTTAGCTTATCGGCAATTTTTTGCCAAGCTGCTTGTCTTGCTCTGGCAGCGGTGGCGGTGTTGGACGATGATAATATGCTTATTGTCTTCTTAGAGACTCATTATAATAGTTTCCTCGGATGGCGATAATAGCCTATCACCGCTCTCTCCCATCATACCGTTAGAAAATCACGGTTTTGGTGATCGACCTTTCCTGCCTTTTGAAGTAGGACGTGCAATTTCCCTGATAAGTTTAGCCTGATTGAAATTAACCACATGATTTGGATGCGGATCAGCCGTTGACGAACCGATATTTGCTGTTCTCACTCATCTCGCTAATGTTAACGGGCTAAAGGGACAATTGATTAACTTAGCTTCAACCCTTACGACGAACGGGGCCCTGCTCTCAATGTAATCACAACGAGTTCCAAGCGTCAACAAATGCTAAACTGAACTTATTGCTCATTTAACATTGTGATATAAAACACAATTGTGAGATTTAATGTACAATATGATGTACGCTGATATTATTAGTACGTTTACTTTTGAAAACAGTAGACTTGAATCTGAGGCTAAGTTCAGCAACTGTAGCTATGAAGCTGACAATACTGTTAGTGTTAATTATGAAGAAGTTGTCATACACTAACATTGCTACCGGTATTTTGCTAAGGCAGTTGATTGTTTTGGAGATGTGACAAACACAGACATCCCAACCTGCAGAGACTCATTTCTGGGAGGTAGCTCACCCCCCCCCCCCACCCCGGGACGCAATCCGGACGCATGATGTACCCCCTCAACCTGCACGTCCCCCCCGACGTACTCAGGACGCGTGATATGCACTTATCTCTACCAGAAAGGACCATTAGACAGTCTCTCGCTCGCTCGAAATACAAAATCCCAGATTTCCGGGAGATTGTACAGCATTTGCGGGCGTCAGGGAGCCGCTATTGAAATGCGGGAGACTCCCGGACCTACATCATCAGAATGGGATTTATTCGCCATGAAAGTTTGCACAGACAAGGAATTTGCTTTGGCAGGTTCTTCTCATCGTCATATTATCCTCCCAGTTCTGCACTGAATTCGGGTGGGGGAGAGTAACACCATCTCCAGTCAATGTAGTAGAACCGTGATCCCAAGCTAGCATCGACATCACTGTGTTTACACCGGCAGACGCTGTGCAAACCACTTCCGGCGGAAATGAAGTGCATTTGTGTAGAGTTATGGCGGCCCCCTGGGATTTGGCGCGTAAACTTGTGTATAGAGAATGCAAAGTTACGTCACTGCAGGTTAACGATATGTCATGCCTTGTGGGATCGCCTCCATCTTTGCAGGCTACACGCCCTTTTGAGCCGGCCAGTCCAAATATGGGAACTTAAATTCCCATGGCTCCTGCCTTAATATCTTCACTGTCCAATCACCAATTTTATTTCTGAAAATTGCCAGATACTCGTGACAAGCACATCTAATTTGGTTAAGTGGTTAAGTGCCTCATTACCACTATCAATCATATCACATTTCTTTAAATGTGCCTGCTGGTATAGGCTTAATGGAAATTAATAATCGAAGGTTGAAAAAATGTACTGTACTCATAAATGATGTAAACCTATTTTTGAAAATAATTTATTTTCAACATTTCAAAACTTTTTGTAGAAAATATTTTTCAAATATTTTACATTAGTCTTTTGCACTGAGAACACAAGGGGAACAGATTTCCCTGGAGGCCTGAGGGCAGTGGTTCCCCCCCCCTGTGTATTAGAGTGGCCATTTATAAAGCAATACAGTGATGCTGGTGATGTATGTTACTGTGATCATTATGTATAGCAAGTTTCATCTATACATCAGTCTTTTACACTGAGAACACAGGGGGTACAGATTTCCATGGAGGCCTGGGAAAAAAGTTTTGTAAGGTTGAAAAAAATAACTATATAAAAGGTTGAAAAAATGTACTATACTCATCAATGATGTAAATAATTTATTATTTTCAAATTCATTGTGTATAGCAAGTTTCATCTAGACATCAGTCTTTTACACTGAGAACACAGGGGGAACAGATTTCCCTGGAGGCCTGGGAAAAAAGTTTTGTAAGTGTAACGCATCACAGGAGACAGGAGTAGACCCAAGCTCAGAGCGCAGATTTATTTAGCAAAGGTACAAAAGGGAGTAGGCTAGTCGTATCCAGTATTCAGGCAGGAGGTCAAAATCCAGAAGCAGGTAGAGAAGCGAAGGTACCGACAAGGATCAGACAGGAGGGAACGAGGTCTGGAACAAACAAGGATTGTCAACAAGAGGCCAAACAGGAAATCAGATCAACGCTCAGAATGTGACGGTAAACTACACAAGACTTCGCAAGGAACACAAGGGAATCAGGGGTATATATACAGACCAGCTAGATGGGTAACCAGACACAGGTGTGTAGGGATAAGTGGACAACTCTATCCAAGGAGTGGGCGTGCACAACAGATAGGCAGAAACAGAATGGAACAAACCAACTAGACATTAAACAGGGGGGGAATTTGGGGTCCAGATTTGAAGGCCTCAGTACTCAGGGAATGAGGAGCGTTGGATCGTGACAGTAAGGTTGGAAGAAAATAACAATATAAAAGGTTGAAAAAATTTACTGTTCTCATCAATGATGTAAACCTATTTTTGGAAATAATTTATTTTCAACATTTCAAAACTTTTTGTAGAATTTTTTTTCAAATATTTTACTTTAGTCTTTTACACTGAGAACACAAGGGGAACAGATTTCCCTGGAGGCCTGAGGGCAGTGGTTCCCTCCCTGTATATTAGAGTGGCCATGTATAAAGCAATACAGTGATGCTGGTGATGTATGTTACTGTGATCATTATGTATAGCAAGTTTCATCTATACATCAGTCTTTTACACTGAGAACACAGGGGGAACAGATTTCCCTGGAGGCCTGAGGATAGTGGTTCCCTCCCTGTATATTAGAGTGGCCATTTATAAAGCAATAAAGTGATGCTGGTGATGTATGTTACTGTGATCATTATGTATAGCAAGTTTCATCTATACATCAGTCTTTTACACTGATAACACAGGGGGAACCGATTTCCCTTGGAGAACAGATTTCCCTGGAGGCTTGGGAAAAATGTTTTGTAAGGTTGAAAAAAATAACTATATAAAAGGTTGAAAAAATGATGCAGACCTATTTTTGGAAATAATTTATTTTCAATATTTGTCATATATTTTACATTAGTCTTTTACACTGAGAACACAGGGGGAACAGATTTCCCTGGGGGAACAGTGTTGGAAAAATTGAAGATGTGACTGTTATCCTGTATAAGAATGATTCTGAGTTCAGTATTACTTGGGTGCAAAGAGAGGCCTAACCCCAAATCTGAACTCTGGGTAAACATACAAGACTTACATACATACTTGGGTCTGAGAACTTAGAACAGGGGGTTGTGGTTGTTTTAAGAAACTGTGTGGCAAGGACTATAGGTGGAGACGCAAGGTCTGGTGACCATTTGTTGACACTTATGTGAAGGAGCTTTTACGACATCAGGAGATCCTGTTGTTGTGTTTCAATCAGGGTTGATGTCGTAAACACGCACACACGTAAATACGCACGCATACACGTGCACTAGGTCTATGCAAGGGAGCCAATGAAGAAGAGCCATGGGACATTTGAATGCCTTTGTTTTAACCAATGACTGTCAAGAGCGGTTCTGTTTAAATAGCTAGCTAGCACAACATGCTAGCAGACAAACTTTGTAGCACAATGGCGTATTATGTTTTTGTCTCCTTGTGGGCCGGCCGCAAGCAATAAAGCTTTCTTAAACTTGTTCACCGACTGACTGTGCAATGCTTGATGGATTAATATTCCTGACAAACAGATTTCCCTGGAGGCCTGGGAAAAAAGTTATGTAAGGTTGGAAAAAAAAGAAGGTTATAGCAGCTTTAAAAAATGGTCTGTACTCATCAATGATGCACACCTATTTTCGGAAAGAATTTATTCAACATTTAAAAACTTTTTTACATTAGTCTTTTACACTGAGAGCACAAGGGGAACATATTTCCCTGGAGGACTGAGGACAGTGGTTCCCTCCCTGTATATAAGAGATATCATTATGTTTTCAGTAACGAGTAATCTGGCACCGATTCCCAGACCACTCACCTTTCGCTGTCGTGTTCTTTTATCCATGTTCTCTCAATACTGATTATGATCCACACTCACTCTCCTCCAACCTCATCACTGACCAGGTGTAGCCCATTAATTAACACCCCCAGCTCCCCCCATACAAGAGTCATGTCAAAACATTCCTAACACATCACACACAACGTCACTCATTACACTCATTTCATTACAGTCCATAAAGCAGACTCGCCCTCGAGTCTCAATCAAAACATCTCATAGTCCAGAGACCATCCTGGCGGCCTCCTTGGTCGCCCTGGCACGTCGCTAAGACTAGAGGGGCGCCTTGGCGTGTCTCCTCCTCCATTGCAGTCTGGTTAGTCGTGGGTGTCTGCATGGTCCCTGTGTGTGAAGGTTCTTGACCACTTTGGTTCTGTGTAGTTTGAGCGCGCCGGTCCCCTTGCCGTTGTAATCCAACTGAGACAGCGCAGCTTTTTGCGCTACTGCTTGATCCCTCTGTAGGTCTGGCTGGGGGCACCCCGGCTCTGGCTCCTGGCACTACCACCTCGGGATCTCGACCAGTCGTAGAGGATGGAGATCACACACGGGTCTCATTAGGTGTTATGGCAGCTGTCAGTGGTCTCGCTGCACACCCTTGGTTGGTAGCCTCTGTCCCAGAAGAAAGACATGGTTTGAGTCGTTGAAGTGCACCACAGTTTCTGCCCCCCCCTCCACTGGCATTAGTCGATACAGAACTTCTGTTATCCTTTCCATGATCTTATAAGGACCCTTCAACCTTCGTTGTACTTTATGACAAAGCCCCATTTTCCTAGCTGTCCCACGGATCCACACCAATTCCCCTTCTGAATAATACTGGAAATGTGCTCTAAAATCATAATCTTCCTTCTGCTTCCTGGAGGCTCTTAACTTATGGCCTTTTACCGCATCTACCACTGTAGACAGTGTCTCCAACAATCTAGCCACATATTCTGAAGCCGAAGAGCATTTTTCCCCATCGCCAAGGTCAAGCATAATGTCCACAGGCTAGACTTTCTTTCCCAAAAACAACTTTGTATGGTGTAAACCCCGTACTCGAGTGAACGCTGCTCTTTTAAGCCATCATCACATAAGGCAAGAGGATATCCCAGTTAGATTGATTATCATCTACAAAGACAGACAACATTGACCCCATTGTTCTGTTAAACCTTTCAATCATTCCATCCGATTGAGGGTGATAAGGTGAAGTCCTGGTCTTATGAATGTTCAACAACTGGCACACTTCTTTAAACAACCTAGATTCAAAATTACGACCAACAACTTTGCCACCGTTTCAGCTTCCTGATTATGAAGAGGAAGCACCTCAGTCCATTTTGAGAAGTAGTCCCCAATAACTACAATGTATTTGTTTTCTCTGGGGGTTACAGCGAGAAGTCCTAAGATGTCCAATGCTACACGTTTATACGGCCTAGACGTTACCACAGATTGAAGCGGTGCACGCCACTGTTTTCCCACAGCTTTTCGTGACCCACAATCTATACACTCCCGACACCATTGTTTCACATCCCCAAACCAGCCCAGCCAATAGAAACGGTCTTTTTCTTGCAATTTCTTTATTCCCAGGTGACCACCTGTAGCATCGTTATGCAACTGTCTTAAGACTTTTGGCACCATAGGACTGGGAATAACAATCTGGACCTGGTTTGCAGCATCTGAATTTGATGGGGGAAACCTCACCAATCGGGAGCCCTGCATTTGTATCTGAGCCCACACAGGTGCATACTTCTGCAGATCTAGGTGGTTGCAAACTATTCGTTCCCTTGGATTTTAAAGCAACGATCTTCTGTAGCTTGGCATCCTCTCTCTGAGCCTGAACCAATTCATCCCCTTCCCACCCTGTGTTTGCATTAGGATTTATGTTTTGTACCGCAGCTATCACTGGCCTCCCTTGTGTCTGTACGGCTGGCTGAGAGACCACTGAAATTGACAGGTAAGCAGGCAGCCTAGAGAGGGCATCCGCATTGGTATGCCCTCGTCCAGGACGGTGTACAATTTTATACTGGAAGCTAGCAAGCTGCTCCACCCACATGGCTAATTGTCCCTCCAACCCTTGGAAATTATGCAGCTACCTCAAGGAGTTATGATCTGTCCGCAGGACAAACTCCTTACTAGGGATGGGGATCGATACCTGGTTCTGTAAGGACCCGGTTCCAAATTTCTCAAAACCCGAAGATCAATAAGGTCCGAGCTTATCGATACCACTGGTGCACAAACATACATCGATTGTCTAATAAAATTACTAAATTCAATTAAATGGCCTGCCAACCGCCTTATAACTAAAAGAAGAAGAATTTAATTGGCTCACGACCTACTTTGCTTTATTTCTCATTTTGTTGCTAGCTACGATGGCTGAATGTATTAAGCGGTCAAAGGACTGGCTACATTTTAATGACGCCAAAGATAAGAAGGAAGCGACGTGTAATACATGTTCGAAGATCATTTCTTGTAAGGGGGGGGGGGAACTGTAATGAATAAGCACCTCAACGTTGTGCCTCAACTAAATGTAAAATGCATTCGACTGTCTTCGAGAATCAACGGTGCCAACTCCAGCTGCCGGACAATCCTCCTCCTCAACCCAAGTTTGCATGGTGAGCGTAGTCAGCGCAACCCAACTTCGTAGCAAGTATCCATCGTTGACAATAATAAGCCTCAATACTAAGCTCTACAGTGCAACTATTTCACTCGCCTATGCCCCTAAAATTTGATGCGTGCGCGAGTTTACGAGCACAGTCAGTGTGTGAGTAAAGACTAGCCTCCCCCGCTCCGCTGCTGATCATTCAAACCATAGTCACCGGGAGCATGGCTCTGTGGGCTGCTTAAGCATCTTGTTAAACAATAACAGAGACAGAACAAAATAGGGATGAGATAAGGAAGGTTTGGGTTTGGTTAGCTGGTCATTTAGCTAGATCAGGTGCCTTTTGTTGAAACGTGTTAAACTTTTCACAAAGTCTTGAACAATGATGGCTTGTCAACTTCACTTTTTGTCCACCAACCAATCAGTCATTTATACTATTTACTCATCCAGGTTGTGGATAGTACATCTGTAGTGGACAATTGTAGATTTAGCCAGAGCCAGGATCCATTGTGCCAATATGTGCTCCTTTTATCCAGCCTCCTCCTGAGAGCAACACGTTCCCCTTGTTCTATTTGACATCTGTTTTACTTAAATTATTGTTATAAATGTTGTTCAGTAATCTTCAGTTTACATAAAGTGTGGCGTGGGTTGTGTGGGTACTGCTATATGTTTAACATTTGCCAAATTCATTCATTTAGATGGTGGTTAGCTCAAGCTCACCCCAGAATAGTATCGATAGTGGTATCGATAAAGACTCGGATCATTAAGCAGTCTCGAAAATGGTATCAATATCGATAAAAATGTACGATCCCCATCCCTACTCCTTACCAAGCAGATAGTGTTTAAAGTGCTTTATGAAAGTAACAATACTTAACAGCTCCTCCTCACCTCTGTCAGATTTTTCGGCACCGGCCACTGACATACTGCCTCTACTTTTGCTGGATCTGCTTTACACACCCTTGCATGAGATTATATGTACTTGACTGGCAAACAACTTACACTTTGTGGGCTTAACTTTAAGGTTAGCCTGGTGTAGCTTTGTTAAAACCACGTCCAGGCGGCCTAAATGCTCCTGAAATGTACGTCCAAAAATAATAATATCATCCAGGTACACCAGACAGACACTGAAGATCTGCCAGCACCAGATCCATCAGCCGCTGAAATGAAATAGGACTATTACAAAGGCCAAAACTGAGGACATTACATTTAGTCACTTAGCAGACGCTCTTATCCAGAGCGACTTACAGTAAGTACAGGGACATTCCCCCCGAAGCAAGAAGGGTGAAGAGCCTTGCCCAAGGACACAACGTCATTTGGCACGGCTGGGAATCAAACTGGCAACCTTCAGATTACTAGCTCGACTCCCTCACCACTCAGCCATCTGACTCCGACATTAAATTCAAACAAACCTTGCTGGGTGGTAAACGCGGTCTTATGTTTATCTTTCGGCTCCATCTCCACTTGCCAGGAACCACTGGATAAATCAAGTGTAGAGAACCAGCACGCTTTATTCAAACTGTCAAGGGCGTCGTCAATACGTGGCAATGGATACGCATCCTTCCGGGTCAAATAATTTAATTTGCGAAAATCAACACAAAACCGGAGGCTGCCATCACGCTTGCATAGCATAACCACAGGTGCTGCCCAAGGACTATGAGAGGGCTGAATGATGTCATTTGCCAACATTTGTTTTAAATGTTCAGTCACCTCTTGCTGTAGATGGATGGGAACAAGACGGAGTGGCAACTTCACAGGCTTTGCATCCCCTGTATCAATCTGGTGTAGCGTAAGGTGAGTCCTCCCCAAGTCACCCTCCACCTCACTAAACACAGGCATATTTCTCTGTAACAAGTCACGGATATCTGTTAAGTCAGATGGAGCCAAACTTTTCTGATGCAACCCAAAATGTGTTATAAGCTTGTCCGTGGCTCATTTGAGCAATCCTCATTCTCTCCCATACCTAAATGCTCACCCTTACAGCCCACTTCGATGTCAGTATGTAAAGTGCCCATCCCCTTCAATGTAATGGCATCCTTAGTTACATTAATCACTCTAATAGGCAGCCTCCCCATTTCCACGTTACAGACCACCCGAGCTACCATTACATCACATTGGTTTGAGAATGTGTCTGATGGTTCCAACATACCCTCACAGCTAGGCCCTAAGGAATTATCCACCTTGCCAGGAATGATTGTCTCACTATGTGGGGGAATTACTGTATCCTCTGGGATGATCACTGTCCAGGGCTTATCCATATCTGCCGAGACGATCATGGGAAACATTTTACCCATTATTCGGCATTCATTTTGACCAAAATACACTACCACCCAATATTTACTCAAGAAGTCAAAACCCAAAAAAAAAAAACCTAGGAAGGCACATCAGGCACAACACTATTTGAAATAACTGGAGAAAGGCAGGTGCTAGATACAAGATACGTTAGCATTGCTAATAACTGTTACCGACAAAATCATACTACAGCTTGCGGTTGTGATGACCATAAGGTCGGAACGCACCTCTTTTCAGCAACAGCAACAAATCCTGCTTTACATTGTCCCAGGTTTTCTAAACCGGTTGGTAAAATGGTTCGCGCAAATGTGTCGAGGGTCGAACTGCACATAAATCTTCTACGCTACGGTATAGACAAACATCATGCCCGTCTAGTCAATGTTAGCTAGACTCTAGCTCATCTGCTTTTTATTAACGCTGATTTGCAAGGAATGCAAGAACAGCTAGATAGCGAAAACACCTAGACTGTAAACTAGTTTAGCTTGCTAACGCAAGAGCATAGGTAGAATGTGTGATGATTTAGCTTAGTTGATTTGCAATGGGGCTAACGTTATTTCATGTTCCAGACTGTTTCAGCCTTAAACAGGTCAAGCTGACTCAAAGTAACAGTATTTCATCCTATCCAAATACTACTGACCAGATTTTGGCTTCAGAATCCCTTTTTCGAGACTTTCAGTTTTGTATCGCTTTAAAGTGCTTTTCAGCTCCTGAATAGCGTTTTCAATGCATTTGCATGGTTTTGTATGAAACTTCTGGGTGAACGGTTTCCCATCAACTATGACTATTCTACCATGTTAATCTTGGTGGTTTATACATGGGAAAAGGGGTTTGGCATTGAAATGGAGTGTTTCTAGTCAGTAATATAATGTTTACTTCAGTGCCACACATGATATGACAGTGCTTATATTTCAGCTTTAAACAGGTCAAACTGACTCAAAGTAAGTGTATTTCCTATCTGCATACTACTGCCCAGATTTTGGCCTCAGAATCCCCTTTTTCGAGACTTTCAGTTTTGTATCGCTTTAAAGTGCTTTTCAGCTCCTGAATAGCGTTTTCAATGCATTTTTATGGTTTTGTATGAAACTTCTGGGTGAATGGTTTCCCATCAACTATGACTATTCTACCATGTTAATGGTCAGTAATATCATGTTTACTTCAGTGCCACACATGACATGACAGTGCTTATATTTCAGCTTTAAACAGGTAAAACGTACTCAAAGTAACTGTATTTCATCCTATCCACATACTACTGACCAGATTTTGGCTTCAAAATCCCTTTTTCGAGACTTTCAGTTTTGTATCGCTTTAAAGTGCGTTTCAGCTCCTGAATAGCGTTTTCAATGCATTTGCATGGTTTTGTATGAAACTTCTGGGTGAACGGTTTCCCATCAACTATGACTATTCTACCATGTTAATGGTCAGTAATATCATGTTTACTTCAGTGCCACATGACGGTGCTTATATTTCAGCTTTAAACAGGTCAAACGTACTCAAAGTAACTGTATTTCATCTTATCCACATAGTACTGACCAGATTTTGGCTTCAAAATCCCCTTTTCGAGACTTTCAGTTTTGTATCGCTTTAAAGTGCGTTTCAGCTCCTGAATAGCGTTTTCAATGCATTTGCATGGTTTTGTATGAAACTTCTGGGTGAATGGTTTCCCATCAACTATGACCATTATACAATGTTAATAGTCCGTAATATCATGTTTACTTCAGTGCCACATGACGGTGCTTATATTTCAGCTTTAAACAGTTCAAACGGACTCAAAGTAACTGTATTTCATCCTATCCACATACTACTGACCAGATTTTGGCTTCAAAATCCCTTTTTCGAGACTTTCAGTTTTGTATCAATTTAAAGTGCTTTTCAGCTCCTGAATAGCGTTTTCAATGCATTTGCATGGTTTTGTATGAAACTTCGGGGTGAATGGTTTCCCATCAACTATGACTATTCTACCAAGTTAATGGTCAGTAATATCATGTTTACTTCAGTGCCACATGACGGTGCTTATATTTCAGCTTTAAACAGGTCAAACGTACTCAAAGTAACTGTATTTCCTACAAGATTTTGGCTTCAGAATCCCTTTTTCGAGACTTTAAGTTTTGTATCGCTTTAAAGTGCTTTTCAGCTCCTGAATAACGTTTTCAATGCATTTGCATGGTTTTGTATGAAACTTCTGGGTGAATGGTTTCCCATCAACTATGACTATTCTACCATGTTAATGGTCAGTAATATCATGTTTACTACAGTGCCACATGTCAGTGGTTATATTTCAGCTTTAAACAGGTCAAACGTACTCAAAGTAACTGTTTTTCATCCTATCCACATAGTACTGACCAGATTTTGGCTTCAAAATCCCCTTTTCGAGACTTTCAGTTTTGTATCGCTTTAAAGTGCGTTTCAGATCCTGAATAGCGTTTTCAATGCATTTGCATGGTTTTGTATGAAACTTCTGGGTGAACGGTTTCCCATCAACTATGACTATTCTACCATGTTAATGGTCAGTAATATCATGTTTACTACAGTGCCACATGACGGTGCTTATATTTCAGCTTTAAACAGGTCAAACGTACTCAAAGTAACTGTATTTCATCCTATCCACATAGTACTGACCAGATTTTGGCTTCAAAATCCCTTTTTCAAGACTTTCAGTTTTGTATCAATTTAAAGTGCGTTTCAGCTCCTGAATAGCGTTTTCAATGCATTTGCATGGTTTTGTATGAAACTTCGGGGTGAATGGTTTCCCATCAACTATGACTATTCTACCAAGTTAATGGTCAGTAATATCATGTTTACTTCAGTGCCACATGACGGTGCTTATATTTCAGCTTTAAACAGGTCAAACTGACTCAAAGTAACTGTATTTCCTACAAGATTTTGGCTTCAGAATCCCTTTTTCGAGACTTTAAGTTTTGTATCGCTTTAAAGTGCTTTTCAGCTCCTGAATAACGTTTTCAATGCATTTGCATGGTTTTGTATGAAACTTCGGGGTGAATGGTTTCCCATCAACTATGACTATTCTACCATGTTAATGGTCAGTAATATCATGTTTACTACAGTGCCGCATGACGGTGCTTATATTTCAGCTTTAAACAGGTCAAACGTACTCAAAGTAACTGTATTTCATCCTATCCACATAGTACTGACCAGATTTTGGCTTCAAAATCCCCTTTTCGAGACTTTCAGTTTTGTATCGCTTTAAAGTGCGTTTCAGCTCCTGAATAGCGTTTTCAATGCATTTGCATGGTTTTGCATGAAACTTCCGGGTGAATGGTTTCCCATCAACTATGACCATTCTACAATGTTAATAGTCCGTAATATAATGTTTACTTCAGTGCCACATGACGGTGCTTATATTTCAGCTTTAAACAGGTCAAACGGACTCAAAGTAACTGCATTTCATCCTATCCACATAATACTGACCAGATTTTGGCTTCAAAATCCCCTTTTCGAGACTTTCAGTTTTGTATCGCTTTAAAGTGCGTTTCAGGTCCTGAATAGCGTTTTCAATGCATTTGCATGGTTTTGTATGAAACTTCTGGGTGAATGGTTTCCCATCAACTATGACCATTCTACAATGTTAATAGTCCGTAATATCATGTTTACTTCAGTGCCACATGACGGTGCTTATATTTCAGCTTTAAACAGGTCAAACTGACTCAAAGTAACTGTATTTCATCCTATCCACATACTACTGACCAGATTTTGGCTTCAAAATCCCTTTTTCGAGACTTTCAGTTTTGTATCAATTTAAAGTACGTTTCAGCTCCTGAATAGCGTTTTCAATGCATTTGCATGGTTTTGTATGAAACTTCGGGGTGAATGGTTTCCCATCAACTATGACTATTCTACCATGTTAATGGTCAGTAATATCATGTTTACTTCAGTGCCACATGACGGTGCTTATATTTCAGCTTTAAACAGGTCAAACTGACTCAAAGTAACTGTATGTCTTACCAGATTTTGGCTTCAAAATCCCTTTTTCGAGACTTTCAGTTTTGTATCGATTTAAAGTGTGTTTCAGCTCCTGAATAGCGTTTTCAATGCATTTGCATGGTTTTGTATGAAACTTCTGGGTGAACGGTTTCCTATCAACTATGACTATTCTACCATGTTAATGGTCAGTAATATCATGTTTACTTCAGTGCCACATGACGGTGCTTATATTTCAGCTTTAAACAGGTCAAACTGACTCAAAGTAACTGTATTTCATCCTATCAGCATACTACTATCCAGATTTTGGCTTCAGAATCCCTTTTTCGAGACTTTAAGTTTTGTATCGCTTTAAAGTGCTTTTCAGCTCCTGAATAGCGTTTTCATTGCATGTGCATGGTTTTGGATGAAACTTCTGGGTGAACGGTTTCCCATCAACTATGACTATTCTACCATGTTAATGGTCAGTAATATCATATTTACTTCAGTGCCACATATGACATGACAGTGCTTATATTTCAGCTTTAAACAGGTCAAACTTACTCAAAGTAAATGTATTTCATCCTATCTACATACTAATGACCAGATTTTGGCTTCAAAATCCCCTTTTCGAGACTTTCAGTTTTGTATCGCTTTAAAGTGCGTTTCAGCTCCTGAATAGCGTTTTCAATGCATTTGCATTGTTTTGCATGAAACTTCTGGGTGAATGGTTTCCCATCAACTATGACTATTCTACAATGTTAATAGTCCGTAATATCATGTTTACTTCAGTGCCACATGACGGTGCTTATATTTCGGCTTTAAACAGGTCAAACGGACTGAAAGTAACTGTATTTCATCCTATCCACATAATACTGACCAGATTTTGGCTTCAAAATCCCTTTTTCGAGACTTTCAGTTTTGTATCGATTTAAAGTGCGTTTCAGCTCCTGAATAGCGTTTTCAATGCATTTGCATGGTTTTGTATGAAACTTCGGGGTGAATGGTTTCCCATCAACTATGACTATTCTACCATGTTAATGGTCAGTAATATCATGTTTACTTCAGTGCCACATGACGGTGCTTATATTTCAGCTTTAAACAGGTCAAACTGACTCAAAGTAACTGTATTTCCTACCAGATTTTGGCTTCAAAATCCCTTTTTCGAGACTTTCAGTTTTGTATCGATTTAAAGTGTGTTTCAGCTCCTGAATAGCGTTTTCAATGCATTTGCATGGTTTTGTATGAAACTTCTGGGTGAACGGTTTCCCATCAACTATGACTATTCTACCATGTTAATGGTCAGTAATATCATGTTTACTTCAGTGCCACATGACGGTGCTTATATTTCAGCTTTAAACAGGTCAAACGTACTCAAAGTAACTGTATTTCATCCTATCCACATACTACTGACCAGACTTTGGCTTCAAAATCCCTTTTTCGAGACTTTCAGTTTTGTATCGATTTAAAGTGTGTTTCAGCTCCTGAATAGCGTTTTCAATGCATTTGCATGGTTTTGTATGAAACTTCTGGGTGAACGGTTTCCCATCAACTATGACTATTCTACCATGTTAATGGTCAGTAATATCATGTTTACTACAGTGCCACATGACGGTGCTTATATTTCAGCTTTAAACAGGTCAAACGGACTCAAAGTAACTGTATTTCATCCTATCCACATACTACTGACCAGATTTTGGCTTCAAAATCCCTTTTTCGAGACTTTCAGTTTTGTATCAATTTAAAGTACGTTTCAGCTCCTGAATAGCGTTTTCAATGCATTTGCATGGTTTTGTATGAAACTTCGGGGTGAATGGTTTCCCATCAACTATGACTATTCTACCAAGTTAATGGTCAGTAATATCATGTTTACTTCAGTGCCACATGACGGTGCTTATATTTCAGCTTTAAACAGGTCAAACTGACTCAAAGTAACTGTATTTCCTACCAGATTTTGGCTTCAGAATCCCTTTTTCGAGACGTTAAGTTTTGTATCGCTTTAAAGTGCTTTTCAGCTCCTGAATAGCGTTTTCAATGCATTTGCATGGTTTTGTATGAAACTTCTGGGTGAATGGTTTCCTATCAACTATGACTATTCTACCATGTTAATGGTCAGTAATATCATGTTTACTTCAGTGCCACATGACGGTGCTTATATTTCAGCTTTAAACAGGTCAAACTGACTCAAAGTAACTGTATTTCATCCTATCAGCACACTACTGTCCAGATTTTGGCTTCAAAATCCCTTTTTCGAGACTTTCAGTTTTGTATCGATTTAAAGTGTGTTTCAGCTCCTGAATAGCGTTTTCAATGCATTTGCATGGTTTTGTATGAAACTTCTGGGTGAACGGTTTCCCATCAACTATGACTATTCTACCATGTTAATGGTCAGTAATATCATGTTTACTACAGTGCCACATGACGGTGCTTATATTTCAGCTTTAAACAGGTCAAACGGACTCAAAGTAACTGTATTTCATCCTATCCACATACTACTGACCAGATTTTGGCTTCAAAATCCCTTTTTCGAGACTTTCAGTTTTGTATCAATTTAAAGTACGTTTCAGCTTCTGAATAGCGTTTTCAATGCATTTGCATGGTTTTGTATGAAACTTCGGGGTGAATGGTTTCCCATCAACTATGACTATTCTACCAAGTTAATGGTCAGTAATATCATGTTTACTTCAGTGCCACATGACGGTGCTTATATTTCAGCTTTAAACAGGTCAAACTGACTCAAAGTAACTGTATTTCCTACCAGATTTTGGCTTCAGAATCCCTTTTTCGAGACGTTAAGTTTTGTATCGCTTTAAAGTGCTTTTCAGCTCCTGAATAGCGTTTTCAATGCATTTGCATGGTTTTGTATGAAACTTCTGGGTGAATGGTTTCCTATCAACTATGACTATTCTACCATGTTAATGGTCAGTAATATCATGTTTACTTCAGTGCCACATGACGGTGCTTATATTTCAGCTTTAAACAGGTCAAACTGACTCAAAGTAACTGTATTTCATCCTATCAGCATACTACTGTCCAGATTTTGGCTTCAGAATCCCTTTTTCGAGACTTTAAGTTTTGTATCGCTTTAAAGTGCTTTTCAGCTCCTGAATAGCGTTTTCATTGCATGTGCATGGTTTTGGATTAAACTTCTGGGTGAACGGTTTCCCATCAACTATGACTATTCTACCATGTTAATGGTCAGTAATATCATGTTTACTTCAGTGCCACACATGACATGACAGTGCTTATATTTCAGCTTTAAACAGGTCAAACGGACTCAAAGTAACTGTATTTCATCCTATCTACATACTACTGACCAGATTTTGGCTTCAGAATCCCCTTTTCGAGACTTTCAGTTTTGTATCGCTTTAAAGTGCGTTTCAGCTCCTGAATAGCGTTTTCAATGCATTTGCATTGTTTTGCATGAAACTTCTGGGTGAATGGTTTCCCATCAACTATGACTATTCTACAATGTTAATAGTCCGTAATATCATGTTTACTTCAGTGCCACATGACGGTGCTTATATTTCAGCTTTAAACAGGTCAAACTGACTCAAAGTAACTGTATTTCCTACCAGATTTTGGCTTCAAAATCCCTTTTTCGAGACTTTCAGTTTTGTATCGATTTAAAGTGTGTTTCAGCTCCTGAATAGCGTTTTCAATGCATTTGCATGGTTTTGTATGAAACTTCTGGGTGAACGGTTTCCCATCAACTATGACTATTCTACCATGTTAATGGTCAGTAATATCATGTTTACTTCAGTGCCACACATGACATGACAGTGCTTATATTTCAGCTTTAAACAGGTCAAACTGACTCAAAGTAACTGTATTTCATCCTATCTACATACTACTGACCAGATTTTGGCTTCAAAATCCCCTTTTCGAGACTTTCAGTTTTGTATCGCTTTAAAGTGCGTTTCAGCTCCTGAATAGCGTTTTCAATGCATTTGCATTGTTTTGCATGAAACTTCTGGGTGAATGGTTTCCCATCAACTATTACTATTCTACAATGTTAATAGTCCGTAATATCATGTTTACTTCAGTGCCACATGACGGTGCTTATATTTCAGCTTTAAACAGGTCAAACGGACTGAAAGTAACTGTATTTCATCCTATCCACATAATACTGACCAGATTTTGGCTTCAAAATCCCTTTTTCGAGACTTTCAGTTTTGTATCGATTTAAAGTGCGTTTCAGCTCCTGAATAGCGTTTTCAATGCATTTGCATGGTTTTGTATGAAACTTCGGGGTGAATGGTTTCCCATCAACTATGACTATTCTACCATGTTAATGGTCAGTAATATCATGTTCACTTCAGTGCCACATGACGGTGCTTATATTTCAGCTTTAAACAGGTCAAACTGACTCAAAGTAACTGTATTTCCTACCAGATTTTGGCTTCAAAATCCCCTTTTCGAGACTTTCAGTTTTGTATCGCTTTAAAGTGCGTTTCAGCTCCTGAATAGCGTTTTCAATGCATTTGCATTGTTTTGCATGAAACTTCTGGGTGAATGGTTTCCCATCAACTATGACTATTCTACAATGTTAATAGTCCGTAATATCATGTTTACTTCAGTGCCACATGACGGTGCTTATATTTCAGCTTTAAACAGGTCAAACGGACTGAAAGTAAATGTATTTCATCCTATCCACATAATACTGACCAGATTTTGGCTTCAAAATCCCTTTTTCGAGACTTTCAGTTTTGTATCGATTTAAAGTGCGTTTCAGCTTCTGAATAGCGTTTTCAATGCATTTGCATGGTTTTGTATGAAACTTCGGGGTGAATGGTTTCCCATCAACTATGACTATTCTACCATGTTAATGGTCAGTAATATCATGTTTACTTCAGTGCCACA
The DNA here is from genome assembly GCF_038355195.1 of Osmerus mordax. Classification (NCBI taxonomy): domain Eukaryota; kingdom Metazoa; phylum Chordata; class Actinopteri; order Osmeriformes; family Osmeridae; genus Osmerus; species Osmerus mordax. The sequence goes on along the minus strand of NC_090066.1, from coordinate 12,865,661 downwards.
TGACGGTGCTTATATTTCAGCTTTAAACAGGTCAAACGTACTCAAAGTAACTGTATTTCATCCTATCCACATACTACTTACCAGATTTTGGCTTCAAAATCCCTTTTTCGAGACTTTCAGTTTTGTATCAATTTAAAGTACGTTTCAGCTCCTGAATAGCGTTTTCAATGCATTTGCATGGTTTTGTATGAAACTTCGGGGTGAATGGTTTCCCATCAACTATGACTATTCTACCAAGTTAATGGTCAGTAATATCATGTTTACTTCAGTGCCACATGACGGTGCTTATATTTCAGCTTTAAACAGGTCAAACTGACTCAAAGTAACTGTATTTCCTACCAGATTTTGGCTTCAGAATACCTTTTTCGAGACGTTAAGTTTTGTATCACTTTAAAGTGCTTTTCAGCTCCTGAATAGCGTTTTCAATGCATTTGCATGGTTTTGTATGAAACTTCTGGGTGAATGGTTTCCTATCAACTATGACTATTCTACCATGTTAATGGTCAGTAATATCATGTTTACTTCAGTGCCACATGACGGTGCTTATATTTCAGCTTTAAACAGGTCAAACTGACTCAAAGTAACTGTATTTCATCCTATCAGCATACTACTGTCCAGATTTTGGCTTCAGAATCCCTTTTTCGAGACTTTAAGTTTTGTATCGCTTTAAAGTGCTTTTCAGCTCCTGAATAGCGTTTTCATTGCATGTGCATGGTTTTGGATGAAACTTCTGGGTGAACGGTTTCCCATCAACTATGACTATTCTACCATGTTAATGGTCAGTAATATCATGTTTACTTCAGTGCCACACATGACATGACAGTGCTTATATTTCAGCTTTAAACAGGTCAAACGTACTCAAAGTAACTGTATTTCATCCTATCTACATACTACTGACCAGATTTTGGCTTCAAAATCCCCTTTTCGAGACTTTCAGTTTTGTATCGCTTTAAAGTGCGTTTCAGCTCCTGAATAGCGTTTTCAATGCATTTGCATTGTTTTGCATGAAACTTCTGGGTGAATGGTTTCCCATCAACTATGACTATTCTACAATGTTAATAGTCCGTAATATCATGTTTACTTCAGTGCCACATGACGGTGCTTATATTTCAGCTTTAAACAGGTCAAACTGACTCAAAGTAACTGTATTTCCTACCAGATTTTGGCTTCAAAATCCCTTTTTCGAGACTTTCAGTTTTGTATCGATTTAAAGTGTGTTTCAGCTCCTGAATAGCGTTTTCAATGCATTTGCATGGTTTTGTATGAAACTTCTGGGTGAACGGTTTCCCATCAACTATGACTATTCTACCATGTTAATGGTCAATAATATCATGTTTACTTCAGTGCCACACATGACATGACAGTGCTTATATTTCAGCTTTAAACAGGTCAAACATACTCAAAGTAACTGTATTTCATCCTATCCACATACTACTGACCAGATTTTGGCTTCAGAATCTCTTTTTCGAGACTTTAAGTTTTGTATCGCTTTAAAGTGCTTTTCAGCTCCTGAATAGCGTTTTCAATGCATTTGCATGGTTTTGTATGAAACTTCTGGGTGAACGGTTTCCCATCAACTATGACTATTCTACCAAGTTAATGGTCAGTAATATCATGTTTACTTCAGTGCCACATGACGGTGCTTATATTTCAGCTTTAAACAGGTCAAACTGACTCAAAGTAACTGTATTTCCTACCAGATTTTGGCTTCAGAATACCTTTTTCGAGACGTTAAGTTTTGTATCGCTTTAAAGTGCTTTTCAGCTCCTGAATAGCGTTTTCAATGCATTTGCATGGTTTTGTATGAAACTTCTGGGTGAATGGTTTCCTATCAACTATGACTATTCTACCATGTTAATGGTCAGTAATATCATGTTTACTTCAGTGCCACATGACGGTGCTTATATTTCAGCTTTAAACAGGTCAAACTGACTCAAAGTAACTGTATTTCATCCTATCAGCATACTACTGTCCAGATTTTGGCTTCAGAATCCCTTTTTCGAGACTTTAAGTTTTGTATCGCTTTAAAGTGCTTTTCAGCTCCTGAATAGCGTTTTCATTGCATGTGCATGGTTTTGGATTAAACTTCTGGGTGAACGGTTTCCCATCAACTATGACTATTCTACCATGTTAATGGTCAGTAATATCATGTTTACTTCAGTGCCACACATGACATGACAGTGCTTATATTTCAGCTTTAAACAGGTCAAACGGACTCAAAGTAACTGTATTTCATCCTATCTACATACTACTGACCAGATTTTGGCTTCAGAATCCCCTTTTCGAGACTTTCAGTTTTGTATCGCTTTAAAGTGCGTTTCAGCTCCTGAATAGCGTTTTCAATGCATTTGCATTGTTTTGCATGAAACTTCTGGGTGAATGGTTTCCCATCAACTATGACTATTCTACAATGTTAATAGTCCGTAATATCATGTTTACTTCAGTGCCACATGACGGTGCTTATATTTCAGCTTTAAACAGGTCAAACTGACTCAAAGTAACTGTATTTCCTACCAGATTTTGGCTTCAAAATCCCTTTTTCGAGACTTTCAGTTTTGTATCGATTTAAAGTGTGTTTCAGCTCCTGAATAGCGTTTTCAATGCATTTGCATGGTTTTGTATGAAACTTCTGGGTGAACGGTTTCCCATCAACTATGACTATTCTACCATGTTAATGGTCAGTAATATCATGTTTACTTCAGTGCCACACATGACATGACAGTGCTTATATTTCAGCTTTAAACAGGTCAAACTGACTCAAAGTAACTGTATTTCATCCTATCTACATAATACTGACCAGATTTTGGCTTCAAAATCCCCTTTTCGAGACTTTCAGTTTTGTATCGCTTTAAAGTGCGTTTCAGCTCCTGAATAGCGTTTTCAATGCATTTGCATTGTTTTGCATGAAACTTCTGGGTGAATGGTTTCCCATCAACTATTACTATTCTACAATGTTAATAGTCCGTAATATCATGTTTACTTCAGTGCCACATGACGGTGCTTATATTTCAGCTTTAAACAGGTCAAACGGACTGAAAGTAACTGTATTTCATCCTATCCACATAATACTGACCAGATTTTGGCTTCAAAATCCCTTTTTCGAGACTTTCAGTTTTGTATCGATTTAAAGTGCGTTTCAGCTCCTGAATAGCGTTTTCAATGCATTTGCATGGTTTTGTATGAAACTTCGGGGTGAATGGTTTCCCATCAACTATGACTATTCTACCATGTTAATGGTCAGTAATATCATGTTCACTTCAGTGCCACATGACGGTGCTTATATTTCAGCTTTAAACAGGTCAAACTGACTCAAAGTAACTGTATTTCCTACCAGATTTTGGCTTCAAAATCCCCTTTTCGAGACTTTCAGTTTTGTATCGCTTTAAAGTGCGTTTCAGCTCCTGAATAGCGTTTTCAATGCATTTGCATTGTTTTGCATGAAACTTCTGGGTGAATGGTTTCCCATCAACTATGACTATTCTACAATGTTAATAGTCCGTAATATCATGTTTACTTCAGTGCCACATGACGGTGCTTATATTTCAGCTTTAAACAGGTCAAACGTACTCAAAGTAACTGTATTTCATCCTATCCACATACTACTTACCAGATTTTGGCTTCAAAATCCCTTTTTCGAGACTTTCAGTTTTGTATCAATTTAAAGTACGTTTCAGCTCCTGAATAGCGTTTTCAATGCATTTGCATGGTTTTGTATGAAACTTCGGGGTGAATGGTTTCCCATCAACTATGACTATTCTACCAAGTTAATGGTCAGTAATATCATGTTTACTTCAGTGCCACATGACGGTGCTTATATTTCAGCTTTAAACAGGTCAAACTGACTCAAAGTAACTGTATTTCCTACCAGATTTTGGCTTCAGAATACCTTTTTCGAGACGTTAAGTTTTGTATCGCTTTAAAGTGCTTTTCAGCTCCTGAATAGCGTTTTCAATGCATTTGCATGGTTTTGTATGAAACTTCTGGGTGAATGGTTTCCTATCAACTATGACTATTCTACCATGTTAATGGTCAGTAATATCATGTTTACTTCAGTGCCACATGACGGTGCTTATATTTCAGCTTTAAACAGGTCAAACTGACTCAAAGTAACTGTATTTCATCCTATCAGCATACTACTGTCCAGATTTTGGCTTCAGAATCCCTTTTTCGAGACTTTAAGTTTTGTATCGCTTTAAAGTGCTTTTCAGCTCCTGAATAGCGTTTTCATTGCATGTGCATGGTTTTGGATGAAACTTCTGGGTGAACGGTTTCCCATCAACTATGACTATTCTACCATGTTAATGGTCAGTAATATCATGTTTACTTCAGTGCCACACATGACATGACAGTGCTTATATTTCAGCTTTAAACAGGTCAAACGTACTCAAAGTAACTGTATTTCATCCTATCTACATACTACTGACCAGATTTTGGCTTCAAAATCCCCTTTTCGAGACTTTCAGTTTTGTATCGCTTTAAAGTGCGTTTCAGCTCCTGAATAGCGTTTTCAATGCATTTGCATTGTTTTGCATGAAACTTCTGGGTGAATGGTTTCCCATCAACTATGACTATTCTACAATGTTAATAGTCCGTAATATCATGTTTACTTCAGTGCCACATGACGGTGCTTATATTTCAGCTTTAAACAGGTCAAACTGACTCAAAGTAACTGTATTTCCTACCAGATTTTGGCTTCAAAATCCCTTTTTCGAGACTTTCAGTTTTGTATCGATTTAAAGTGTGTTTCAGCTCCTGAATAGCGTTTTCAATGCATTTGCATGGTTTTGTATGAAACTTCTGGGTGAACGGTTTCCCATCAACTATGACTATTCTACCATGTTAATGGTCAATAATATCATGTTTACTTCAGTGCCACACATGACATGACAGTGCTTATATTTCAGCTTTAAACAGGTCAAACATACTCAAAGTAACTGTATTTCATCCTATCCACATACTACTGACCAGATTTTGGCTTCAGAATCTCTTTTTCGAGACTTTCAGTTTTGTATCGCTTTAAAGTGCGTTTCAGCTCCTGAATAGCGTTTTCAATGCATTTGCATGGTTTTGTATGAAACTTCTGGGTGAATGGTTTCCCATCAACTATCACCATTCTACAATGTTTATAGTCCGTAATATCATGTTTACTTCAGTGCCACATGACGGTGCTTATATTTCAGCTTTAAACAGGTCAAACGGACTCAAAGTAACTGTATTTCATCCTATCCACATAATATTGACCAGATTATGGCTTCAAAATCCCTTTTTCGAGACTTTAAGTTTTGTATCGCTTTAAAGTGCTTTTCAGCTCCTGAATAGCGTTTTCATTGCATGTGCATGGTTTTGGATGAAACTTCTGGGTGAACGGTTTCCCATCAACTATGACTATTCTACCATGTTAATGGTCAGTAATATCATGTTTACTTCAGTGCCACACATGACATGACAGTGCTTATATTTCAGCTTTAAACAGGTCAAACGTACTCAAAGTAACTGTATTTCATCCTATCTACATACTACTGACCAGATTTTGGCTTCAAAATCCCTTTTTCGAGACTTTCAGTTTTGTATCGATTTAAAGTGCGTTTCAGCTCCTGAATAGCGTTTTCAATGCATTTGCATGGTTTTGTATGAAACTTCTGGGTGAACGGTTTCCCATCAACTATGACTATTCTACCATGTTAATGGTCAGTAATATCATGTTTACTTCAGTGCCACACATGACATGACAGTGGTTATATTTCAGCTTTAAACAGGTCAAACGTACTCAAAGTAACTGTATTTCATCCTATCCACGAGTACTGACCAGATTTTGGCTTCAAAATCCCCTTTTCGAGACTTTCAGTTTTGTATTGCTTTAAAGTGCGTTTCAGCTCCTGAATAGTGTTTTCAATGCATTTGCATGGTTTTGTATGAAACTTCTGGGTGAATGGTTTCCCATCAACTATGACCATTTTACCATGTTAATGGTCAGTAATATCATGTTTACTACAGTGCCACATGACGGTGCTTATATTTCAGCTTTAAACAGGTCAAACGTACTCAAAGTAACTGTATTTCATCCTATCCACCTAGTACTGACCAGATTTTGTCTTCAAAATCCCCTTTTCGAGACTTTCAGTTTTGTATCGCTTTAAAGTGCGTTTCAGCTCCTGAATAGCGTTTTCAATGCATTTGCATGGTTTTGTATGAAACTTCTGGGTGAATGGTTTCCCATCAACTATGACCATTCTACGATGTTAATAGTCCGTAATATCATGTTTACTTCAGTGCCACATGACGGTGCTTATATTTCAGCTTTAAACAGGTCAAACTGACTCAAAGTAACTGTATTTCATCCTATCTGCATACTACTGACCAGATTTTGGCTTCAAAATCCCTTTTTCGAGACTTTCAGTTTTGTATCGATTTAAAGTGCGTTTCAGCTCCTGAATAGCGTTTTCAATGCATTTGCATGGTTTTGTATGAAACTTCTGGGTGAACGGTTTCCCATCAACTATGACTATTCTACCATGTTAATGGTCAGTAATATCATGTTTACTACAGTGCCACATGACAGTGGTTATATTTCAGCTTTAAACAGGTCAAACGTACTCAAAGTAACTGTATTTCATCCTATCCACATAGTACTGACCAGATTTTGGCCTCAAAATCCCCTTTTCGAGACTTTCAGTTTTGTATCGCTTTAAAGTGCGTTTCAGCTCCTGAATAGTGTTTTCAATGCATTTGCATGGTTTTGTATGAAACTTCTGGGTGAATGGTTTCCCATCAACTATGACCATTCTACAATGTTAATAGTCCGTAATATCATGTTTACTTTAGTGCCACATGACAGTGCTTATATTTCAGCTTTAAACAGGTCAAACGGACTCAAAGTAACTGTATTTCATCCTATCCACATAATACTGACCAGATTTTGGCTTCAAAATCCCTTTTTCGAGACTTTCAGTTTTGTATCGATTTAAAGTGCGTTTCAGCTCCTGAATAGCGTTTTCAATGCATTTGCATGGTTTTGTATGAAACTTCTGGGTGAACGGTTTCCCATCAACTATGACTATTCTACCATGTTAATGGTCAGTAATATCATGTTTACTACAGTGCCACATGACGGTGCTTATATTTCAGCTTTAAACAGGTCAAACGTACTCAAAGTAACTGTATTTCATCCTATCCACATAGTACTGACCAGATTTTGGCTTCAAAATCCTCTTTTCGAGACTTTCAGTTTTGTATCGCTTTAAAGTGCGTTTTAGCTCCTGAATAGCGTTTTCAATGCATTTGCATGGTTTTGTATGAAACTTCTGGGTGAATGGTTTCCCATCAACTATCACCATTCTACAATGTTTATAGTCCGTAATATCATGTTTACTTCAGTGCCACATGACGGTGCTTATATTTCAGCTTTAAACAGGTCAAACGGACTCAAAGTAACTGTATTTCATCCTATCCACATAATATTGACCAGATTATGGCTTCAAAATCCCTTTTTCGAGACTTTCATTTTTGTATCGCTTTAAAGTGCGTTTCAGCTCCTGAATAGTGTTTTCAATGCATTTGCAAGGTTTTGTATGAAACTTCTGGGTGAATGGTTTCCCATCAACTATGACTATTCTACCATGTTAATGGTCAGTAATATCATGTTTACTACAGTGCCACATGACGGTGCTTATATTTCAGCTTTAAACAGGTCAAACGTACTCAAAGTAACTGTATTTCATCCTATCCACATAGTACTGACCAGATTTTGGCTTCAAAATCCCCTTTTCGAGACTTTCAGTTTTGTATCGCTTTAAAGTGCGTTTCAGCTCCTGAATAGCGTTTTCAATGCATTTGCATGGTTTTGTATGAAACTTCTGGGTGAATGGTTTCCCATCAACTATCACCATTCTACAATGTTTATAGTCCGTAATATCATGTTTACTTCAGTGCCACATGACGGTGCTTATATTTCAGCTTTAAACAGGTCAAACGTACTCAAAGTAACTGTATTTCATCCTATCCACATAGTACTGACCAGATTTTGGCTTCAAAATCCTCTTTTCGAGACTTTCAGTTTTGTATCGCTTTAAAGTGCGTTTTAGCTCCTGAATAGCGTTTTCAATGCATTTGCATGGTTTTGTATGAAACTTCTGGGTGAATGGTTTCCCATCAACTATCACCATTCTACAATGTTTATAGTCCGTAATATCATGTTTACTTCAGTGCCACATGACGGTGCTTATATTTCAGCTTTAAACAGGTCAAACGGACTCAAAGTAACTGTATTTCATCCTATCCACATAATATTGACCAGATTATGGCTTCAAAATCCCTTTTTCGAGACTTTCATTTTTGTATCGCTTTAAAGTGCGTTTCAGCTCCTGAATAGTGTTTTCAATGCATTTGCAAGGTTTTGTATGAAACTTCTGGGTGAATGGTTTCCCATCAACTATGACTATTCTACCATGTTAATGGTCAGTAATATCATGTTTACTACAGTGCCACATGACAGTGGTTATATTTCAGCTTTAAACAGGTCAAACGTACTCAAAGTAACTGTATTTCATCCTATCCACATAGTACTGACCAGATTTTGGCCTCAAAATCCCCTTTTCGAGACTTTCAGTTTTGTATCGCTTTAAAGTGCGTTTCAGCTCCTGAATAGTGTTTTCAATGCATTTGCATGGTTTTGTATGAAACTTCTGGGTGAATGGTTTCCCATCAACTATGACCATTCTACAATGTTAATAGTCCGTAATATCATGTTTACTTTAGTGCCACATGACAGTGCTTATATTTCAGCTTTAAACAGGTCAAACGGACTCAAAGTAACTGTATTTCATCCTATCCACATAATACTGACCAGATTTTGGCTTCAAAATCCCTTTTTCGAGACTTTCAGTTTTGTATCGATTTAAAGTGCGTTTCAGCTCCTGAATAGCGTTTTCAATGCATTTGCATGGTTTTGTATGAAACTTCTGGGTGAACGGTTTCCCATCAACTATGACTATTCTACCATGTTAATGGTCAGTAATATCATGTTTACTACAGTGCCACATGACGGTGCTTATATTTCAGCTTTAAACAGGTCAAACGTACTCAAAGTAACTGTATTTCATCCTATCCACATAGTACTGACCAGATTTTGGCTTCAAAATCCTCTTTTCGAGACTTTCAGTTTTGTATCGCTTTAAAGTGCGTTTTAGCTCCTGAATAGCGTTTTCAATGCATTTGCATGGTTTTGTATGAAACTTCTGGGTGAATGGTTTCCCATCAACTATCACCATTCTACAATGTTTATAGTCCGTAATATCATGTTTACTTCAGTGCCACATGACGGTGCTTATATTTCAGCTTTAAACAGGTCAAACGGACTCAAAGTAACTGTATTTCATCCTATCCACATAATATTGACCAGATTATGGCTTCAAAATCCCTTTTTCGAGACTTTCATTTTTGTATCGCTTTAAAGTGCGTTTCAGCTCCTGAATAGTGTTTTCAATGCATTTGCAAGGTTTTGTATGAAACTTCTGGGTGAATGGTTTCCCATCAACTATGACTATTCTACCATGTTAATGGTCAGTAATATCATGTTTACTACAGTGCCACATGACGGTGCTTATATTTCAGCTTTAAACAGGTCAAACGTACTCAAAGTAACTGTATTTCATCCTATCCACATAGTACTGACCAGATTTTGGCTTCAAAATCCCCTTTTCGAGACTTTCAGTTTTGTATCGCTTTAAAGTGCGTTTCAGCTCCTGAATAGCGTTTTCAATGCATTTGCATGGTTTTGTATGAAACTTCTGGGTGAATGGTTTCCCATCAACTATCACCATTCTACAATGTTTATAGTCCGTAATATCATGTTTACTTCAGTGCCACATGACGGTGCTTATATTTCAGCTTTAAACAGGTCAAACGGACTCAAAGTAACTGTATTTCATCCTATCCACATAATATTGACCAGATTATGGCTTCAAAATCCCTTTTTCGAGACTTTAAGTTTTGTATCGCTTTAAAGTGCTTTTCAGCTCCTGAATAGCGTTTTCATTGCATGTGCATGGTTTTGGATGAAACTTCTGGGTGAACGGTTTCCCATCAACTATGACTATTCTACCATGTTAATGGTCAGTAATATCATGTTTACTTCAGTGCCACACATGACATGACAGTGCTTATATTTCAGCTTTAAACAGGTCAAACGTACTCAAAGTAACTGTATTTCATCCTATCTACATACTACTGACCAGATTTTGGCTTCAAAATCCCTTTTTCGAGACTTTCAGTTTTGTATCGATTTAAAGTGCGTTTCAGCTCCTGAATAGCGTTTTCAATGCATTTGCATGGTTTTGTATGAAACTTCTGGATGAACGGTTTCCCATCAACTATGACTATTCTACCATGTTAATGGTCAGTAATATCATGTTTACTTCAGTGCCACACATGACATGACAGTGGTTATATTTCAGCTTTAAACAGGTCAAACGTACTCAAAGTAACTGTATTTCATCCTATCCACGAGTACTGACCAGATTTTGGCTTCAAAATCCCCTTTTCGAGACTTTCAGTTTTGTATCGCTTTAAAGTGCGTTTCAGCTCCTGAATAGTGTTTTCAATGCATTTGCATGGTTTTGTATGAAACTTCTGGGTGAATGGTTTCCCATCAACTATGACCATTCTACCATGTTAATGGTCAGTAATATCATGTTTACTACAGTGCCACATGACGGTGCTTATATTTCAGCTTTAAACAGGTCAAACGTACTCAAAGTAACTGTATTTCATCCTATCCACCAAGTACTGACCAGATTTTGGCTTCAAAATCCCCTTTTCGAGACTTTCAGTTTTGTATCGCTTTAAAGTGCGTTTCAGCTCCTGAATAGCGTTTTCAATGCATTTGCATGGTTTTGTATGAAACTTCTGGGTGAATGGTTTCCCATCAACTATGACCATTCTACAATGTTAATAGTCCGTAATATCATGTTTACTTTAGTGCCACATGACAGTGCTTATATTTCAGCTTTAAACAGGTGAAACGGACTCAAAGTAACTGTATTTCATCCTATCCACATAATACTGACCAGATTTTGGCTTCAAAATCCCTTTTTCGAGACTTTCAGTTTTGTATCGATTTAAAGTGCGTTTCAGCTCCTGAATAGCGTTTTCAATGCATTTGCATGGTTTTGTATGAAACTTCGGGGTGAATGGTTTCCCATCAACTATGACTATTCTACCATGTTAATGGTCAGTAATATCATGTTTACTTCAGTGCCACATGACGGTGCTTATATTTCAGCTTTAAACAGGTCAAACGGACTCAAAGTAACTGTATTTCATCCTATCCACATAATATTGACCAGATTATGGCTTCAAAATCCCTTTTTCGAGACTTTAAGTTTTGTATCGCTTTAAAGTGCTTTTCAGCTCCTGAATAGCGTTTTCATTGCATGTGCATGGTTTTGGATGAAACTTCTGGGTGAACGGTTTCCCATCAACTATGACTATTCTACCATGTTAATGGTCAGTAATATCATGTTTACTTCAGTGCCACACATGACATGACAGTGCTTATATTTCAGCTTTAAACAGGTCAAACGTACTCAAAGTAACTGTATTTCATCCTATCTACATACTACTGACCAGATTTTGGCTTCAAAATCCCTTTTTCGAGACTTTCAGTTTTGTATCGCTTTAAAGTGCGTTTCAGCTCCTGAATAGCGTTTTCAATGCATTTGCATGGTTTTGTATGAAACTTCTGGGTGAACGGTTTCCCATCAACTATGACTATTCTACCATGTTAATGGTCAGTAATATCATGTTTACTACAGTGCCACATGACAGTGGTTATATTTCAGCTTTAAACAGGTCAAACGTACTCAAAGTAACTGTATTTCATCCTATCCACGAGTACTGACCAGATTTTGGCTTCAAAATCCCCTTTTCGAGACTTTCAGTTTTGTATTGCTTTAAAGTGCGTTTCAGCTCCTGAATAGTGTTTTCAATGCATTTGCATGGTTTTGTATGAAACTTCTGGGTGAATGGTTTCCCATCAACTATGACCATTTTACCATGTTAATGGTCAGTAATATCATGTTTACTACAGTGCCACATGACGGTGCTTATATTTCAGCTTTAAACAGGTCAAACGTACTCAAAGTAACTGTATTTCATCCTATCCACCTAGTACTGACCAGATTTTGTCTTCAAAATCCCCTTTTCGAGACTTTCAGTTTTGTATCGCTTTAAAGTGCGTTTCAGCTCCTGAATAGCGTTTTCAATGCATTTGCATGGTTTTGTATGAAACTTCTGGGTGAATGGTTTCCCATCAACTATGACCATTCTACGATGTTAATAGTCCGTAATATCATGTTTACTTCAGTGCCACATGACGGTGCTTATATTTCAGCTTTAAACAGGTCAAACTGACTCAAAGTAACTGTATTTCATCCTATCTGCATACTACTGACCAGATTTTGGCTTCAAAATCCCTTTTTCGAGACTTTCAGTTTTGTATCGATTTAAAGTGCGTTTCAGCTCCTGAATAGCGTTTTCAATGCATTTGCATGGTTTTGTATGAAACTTCTGGGTGAACGGTTTCCCATCAACTATGACTATTCTACCATGTTAATGGTCAGTAATATCATGTTTACTACAGTGCCACATGACAGTGGTTATATTTCAGCTTTAAACAGGTCAAACGTACTCAAAGTAACTGTATTTCATCCTATCCACATAGTACTGACCAGATTTTGGCCTCAAAATCCCCTTTTCGAGACTTTCAGTTTTGTATCGCTTTAAAGTGCGTTTCAGCTCCTGAATAGTGTTTTCAATGCATTTGCATGGTTTTGTATGAAACTTCTGGGTGAATGGTTTCCCATCAACTATGACCATTCTACAATGTTAATAGTCCGTAATATCATGTTTACTTTAGTGCCACATGACAGTGCTTATATTTCAGCTTTAAACAGGTCAAACGGACTCAAAGTAACTGTATTTCATCCTATCCACATAATACTGACCAGATTTTGGCTTCAAAATCCCTTTTTCGAGACTTTCAGTTTTGTATCGATTTAAAGTGCGTTTCAGCTCCTGAATAGCGTTTTCAATGCATTTGCATGGTTTTGTATGAAACTTCTGGGTGAACGGTTTCCCATCAACTATGACTATTCTACCATGTTAATGGTCAGTAATATCATGTTTACTACAGTGCCACATGACGGTGCTTATATTTCAGCTTTAAACAGGTCAAACGTACTCAAAGTAACTGTATTTCATCCTATCCACATAGTACTGACCAGATTTTGGCTTCAAAATCCTCTTTTCGAGACTTTCAGTTTTGTATCGCTTTAAAGTGCGTTTTAGCTCCTGAATAGCGTTTTCAATGCATTTGCATGGTTTTGTATGAAACTTCTGGGTGAATGGTTTCCCATCAACTATGACCATTCTACCATGTTAATGGTCAGTAATATCATGTTTACTACAGTGCCACATGACGGTGCTTATATTTCAGCTTTAAACAGGTCAAACGTACTCAAAGTAACTGTATTTCATCCTATCCACCAAGTACTGACCAGATTTTGGCTTCAAAATCCCCTTTTCGAGACTTTCAGTTTTGTATCGCTTTAAAGTGCGTTTCAGCTCCTGAATAGCGTTTTCAATGCATTTGCATGGTTTTGTATGAAACTTCTGGGTGAATGGTTTCCCATCAACTATGACCATTCTACAATGTTAATAGTCCGTAATATCATGTTTACTTTAGTGCCACATGACAGTGCTTATATTTCAGCTTTAAACAGGTCAAACGGACTCAAAGTAACTGTATTTCATCCTATCCACATAATACTGACCAGATTTTGGCTTCAAAATCCCTTTTTCGAGACTTTCAGTTTTGTATCGATTTAAAGTGCGTTTCAGCTCCTGAATAGCGTTTTCAATGCATTTGCATGGTTTTGTATGAAACTTCGGGGTGAATGGTTTCCCATCAACTATGACTATTCTACCATGTTAATGGTCAGTAATATCATGTTTACTTCAGTGCCACATGACGGTGCTTATATTTCAGCTTTAAACAGGTCAAACGGACTCAAAGTAACTGTATTTCATCCTATCCACATAATATTGACCAGATTATGGCTTCAAAATCCCTTTTTCGAGACTTTAAGTTTTGTATCGCTTTAAAGTGCTTTTCAGCTCCTGAATAGCGTTTTCATTGCATGTGCATGGTTTTGGATGAAACTTCTGGGTGAACGGTTTCCCATCAACTATGACTATTCTACCATGTTAATGGTCAGTAATATCATGTTTACTTCAGTGCCACACATGACATGACAGTGCTTATATTTCAGCTTTAAACAGGTCAAACGTACTCAAAGTAACTGTATTTCATCCTATCTACATACTACTGACCAGATTTTGGCTTCAAAATCCCTTTTTCGAGACTTTCAGTTTTGTATCGCTTTAAAGTGCGTTTCAGCTCCTGAATAGCGTTTTCAATGCATTTGCATGGTTTTGTATGAAACTTCTGGGTGAACGGTTTCCCATCAACTATGACTATTCTACCATGTTAATGGTCAGTAATATCATGTTTACTACAGTGCCACATGACAGTGGTTATATTTCAGCTTTAAACAGGTCAAACGTACTCAAAGTAACTGTATTTCATCCTATCCACGAGTACTGACCAGATTTTGGCTTCAAAATCCCCTTTTCGAGACTTTCAGTTTTGTATTGCTTTAAAGTGCGTTTCAGCTCCTGAATAGTGTTTTCAATGCATTTGCATGGTTTTGTATGAAACTTCTGGGTGAATGGTTTCCCATCAACTATGACCATTTTACCATGTTAATGGTCAGTAATATCATGTTTACTACAGTGCCACATGACGGTGCTTATATTTCAGCTTTAAACAGGTCAAACGTACTCAAAGTAACTGTATTTCATCCTATCCACCTAGTACTGACCAGATTTTGTCTTCAAAATCCCCTTTTCGAGACTTTCAGTTTTGTATCGCTTTAAAGTGCGTTTCAGCTCCTGAATAGCGTTTTCAATGCATTTGCATGGTTTTGTATGAAACTTCTGGGTGAATGGTTTCCCATCAACTATGACCATTCTACGATGTTAATAGTCCGTAATATCATGTTTACTTCAGTGCCACATGACGGTGCTTATATTTCAGCTTTAAACAGGTCAAACTGACTCAAAGTAACTGTATTTCATCCTATCTGCATACTACTGACCAGATTTTGGCTTCAAAATCCCTTTTTCGAGACTTTCAGTTTTGTATCGATTTAAAGTGCGTTTCAGCTCCTGAATAGCGTTTTCAATGCATTTGCATGGTTTTGTATGAAACTTCTGGGTGAACGGTTTCCCATCAACTATGACTATTCTACCATGTTAATGGTCAGTAATATCATGTTTACTACAGTGCCACATGACAGTGGTTATATTTCAGCTTTAAACAGGTCAAACGTACTCAAAGTAACTGTATTTCATCCTATCCACATAGTACTGACCAGATTTTGGCCTCAAAATCCCCTTTTCGAGACTTTCAGTTTTGTATCGCTTTAAAGTGCGTTTCAGCTCCTGAATAGTGTTTTCAATGCATTTGCATGGTTTTGTATGAAACTTCTGGGTGAATGGTTTCCCATCAACTATGACCATTCTACAATGTTAATAGTCCGTAATATCATGTTTACTTTAGTGCCACATGACAGTGCTTATATTTCAGCTTTAAACAGGTCAAACGGACTCAAAGTAACTGTATTTCATCCTATCCACATAATACTGACCAGATTTTGGCTTCAAAATCCCTTTTTCGAGACTTTCAGTTTTGTATCGATTTAAAGTGCGTTTCAGCTCCTGAATAGCGTTTTCAATGCATTTGCATGGTTTTGTATGAAACTTCTGGATGAACGGTTTCCCATCAACTATGACTATTCTACCATGTTAATGGTCAGTAATATCATGTTTACTTCAGTGCCACACATGACATGACAGTGGTTATATTTCAGCTTTAAACAGGTCAAACGTACTCAAAGTAACTGTATTTCATCCTATCCACGAGTACTGACCAGATTTTGGCTTCAAAATCCCCTTTTCGAGACTTTCAGTTTTGTATCGCTTTAAAGTGCGTTTCAGCTCCTGAATAGTGTTTTCAATGCATTTGCATGGTTTTGTATGAAACTTCTGGGTGAATGGTTTCCCATCAACTATGACCATTCTACCATGTTAATGGTCAGTAATATCATGTTTACTACAGTGCCACATGACGGTGCTTATATTTCAGCTTTAAACAGGTCAAACGTACTCAAAGTAACTGTATTTCATCCTATCCACCTAGTACTGACCAGATTTTGGCTTCAAAATCCCCTTTTCGAGACTTTCAGTTTTGTATCGCTTTAAAGTGCGTTTCAGCTCCTGAATAGCGTTTTCAATGCATTTGCATGGTTTTGTATGAAACTTCTGGGTGAATGGTTTCCCATCAACTATGACCATTCTACAATGTTAATAGTCCGTAATATCATGTTTACTTTAGTGCCACATGACAGTGCTTATATTTCAGCTTTAAACAGGTCAAACGGACTCAAAGTAACTGTATTTCATCCTATCCACATAATACTGACCAGATTTTGGCTTCAAAATCCCTTTTTCGAGACTTTCAGTTTTGTATCGATTTAAAGTGCGTTTCAGCTCCTGAATAGCGTTTTCAATGCATTTGCATGGTTTTGTATGAAACTTCGGGGTGAATGGTTTCCCATCAACTATGACTATTCTACCATGTTAATGGTCAGTAATATCATGTTTACTTCAGTGCCACATGACGGTGCTTATATTTCAGCTTTAAACAGGTCAAACGGACTCAAAGTAACTGTATTTCATCCTATCCACATAATATTGACCAGATTATGGCTTCAAAATCCCTTTTTCGAGACTTTAAGTTTTGTATCGCTTTAAAGTGCTTTTCAGCTCCTGAATAGCGTTTTCATTGCATGTGCATGGTTTTGGATGAAACTTCTGGGTGAACGGTTTCCCATCAACTATGACTATTCTACCATGTTAATGGTCAGTAATATCATGTTTACTTCAGTGCCACACATGACATGACAGTGCTTATATTTCAGCTTTAAACAGGTCAAACGTACTCAAAGTAACTGTATTTCATCCTATCTACATACTACTGACCAGATTTTGGCTTCAAAATCCCTTTTTCGAGACTTTCAGTTTTGTATCGCTTTAAAGTGCGTTTCAGCTCCTGAATAGCGTTTTCAATGCATTTGCATGGTTTTGTATGAAACTTCTGGGTGAACGGTTTCCCATCAACTATGACTATTCTACCATGTTAATGGTCAGTAATATCATGTTTACTACAGTGCCACATGACAGTGGTTATATTTCAGCTTTAAACAGGTCAAACGTACTCAAAGTAACTGTATTTCATCCTATCCATGAGTACTGACCAGATTTTGGCTTCAAAATCCCCTTTTCGAGACTTTCAGTTTTGTATTGCTTTAAAGTGCGTTTCAGTTCCTGAATAGTGTTTTCAATGCATTTGCATGGTTTTGTATGAAACTTCTGGGTGAATGGTTTCCCATCAACTATGACCATTTTACCATGTTAATGGTCAGTAATATCATGTTTACTACAGTGCCACATGACGGTGCTTATATTTCAGCTTTAAACAGGTCAAACGTACTCAAAGTAACTGTATTTCATCCTATCCACCTAGTACTGACCAGATTTTGTCTTCAAAATCCCCTTTTCGAGACTTTCAGTTTTGTATCGCTTTAAAGTGCGTTTCAGCTCCTGAATAGCGTTTTCAATGCATTTGCATGGTTTTGTATGAAACTTCTGGGTGAATGGTTTCCCATCAACTATGACCATTCTACGATGTTAATAGTCCGTAATATCATGTTTACTTCAGTGCCACATGACGGTGCTTATATTTCAGCTTTAAACAGGTCAAACTGACTCAAAGTAACTGTATTTCATCCTATCTGCATACTACTGACCAGATTTTGGCTTCAAAATCCCTTTTTCGAGACTTTCAGTTTTGTATCGATTTAAAGTGCGTTTCAGCTCCTGAATAGCGTTTTCAATGCATTTGCATGGTTTTGTATGAAACTTCTGGGTGAATGGTTTCCCATCAACTATGACCATTCTACGATGTTAATAGTCCGTAATATCATGTTTACTTCAGTGCCACATGACGGTGCTTATATTTCAGCTTTAAACAGGTCAAACTGACTCAAAGTAACTGTATTTCATCCTATCTGCATACTACTGACCAGATTTTGGCTTCAAAATCCCTTTTTCGAGACTTTCAGTTTTGTATCGATTTAAAGTGCGTTTCAGCTCCTGAATAGCGTTTTCAATGCATTTGCATGGTTTTGTATGAAACTCCTGGGTGAACGGTTTCCCATCAACTATGACTATTCTACCATGTTAATGGTCAGTAATATCATGTTTACTACAGTGCCACATGACAGTGGTTATATTTCAGCTTTAAACAGGTCAAACGTACTCAAAGTAACTGTATTTCATCCTATCCACATAGTACTGACCAGATTTTGGCCTCAAAATCCCCTTTTCGAGACTTTCAGTTTTGTATCGCTTTAAAGTGCGTTTCAGCTCCTGAATAGTGTTTTCAATGCATTTGCATGGTTTTGTATGAAACTTCTGGGTGAATGGTTTCCCATCAACTATGACCATTCTACAATGTTAATAGTCCGTAATATCATGTTTACTTTAGTGCCACATGACAGTGCTTATATTTCAGCTTTAAACAGGTCAAACGGACTCAAAGTAACTGTATTTCATCCTATCCACATAATACTGACCAGATTTTGGCTTCAAAATCCCTTTTTCGAGACTTTCAGTTTTGTATCGATTTAAAGTGCGTTTCAGCTCCTGAATAGCGTTTTCAATGCATTTGCATGGTTTTGTATGAAACTTCTGGGTGAACGGTTTCCCATCAACTATGACTATTCTACCATGTTAATGGTCAGTAATATCATGTTTACTACAGTGCCACATGACGGTGCTTATATTTCAGCTTTAAACAGGTCAAACGTACTCAAAGTAACTGTATTTCATCCTATCCACATAGTACTGACCAGATTTTGGCTTCAAAATCCTCTTTTCGAGACTTTCAGTTTTGTATCGCTTTAAAGTGCGTTTTAGCTCCTGAATAGCGTTTTCAATGCATTTGCATGGTTTTGTATGAAACTTCTGGGTGAATGGTTTCCCATCAACTATCACCATTCTACAATGTTTATAGTCCGTAATATCATGTTTACTTCAGTGCCACATGACGGTGCTTATATTTCAGCTTTAAACAGGTCAAACGGACTCAAAGTAACTGTATTTCATCCTATCCACATAATATTGACCAGATTATGGCTTCAAAATCCCTTTTTCGAGACTTTCATTTTTGTATCGCTTTAAAGTGCGTTTCAGCTCCTGAATAGTGTTTTCAATGCATTTGCAAGGTTTTGTATGAAACTTCTGGGTGAATGGTTTCCCATCAACTATGACTATTCTACCATGTTAATGGTCAGTAATATCATGTTTACTACAGTGCCACATGACGGTGCTTATATTTCAGCTTTAAACAGGTCAAACGTACTCAAAGTAACTGTATTTCATCCTATCCACATAGTACTGACCAGATTTTGGCTTCAAAATCCCCTTTTCGAGACTTTCAGTTTTGTATCGCTTTAAAGTGCGTTTCAGCTCCTGAATAGCGTTTTCAATGCATTTGCATGGTTTTGTATGAAACTTCTGGGTGAATGGTTTCCCATCAACTATCACCATTCTACAATGTTTATAGTCCGTAATATCATGTTTACTTCAGTGCCACATGACGGTGCTTATATTTCAGCTTTAAACAGGTCAAACGGACTCAAAGTAACTGTATTTCATCCTATCCACATAATATTGACCAGATTATGGCTTCAAAATCCCTTTTTCGAGACTTTAAGTTTTGTATCGCTTTAAAGTGCTTTTCAGCTCCTGAATAGCGTTTTCATTGCATGTGCATGGTTTTGGATGAAACTTCTGGGTGAACGGTTTCCCATCAACTATGACTATTCTACCATGTTAATGGTCAGTAATATCATGTTTACTTCAGTGCCACACATGACATGACAGTGCTTATATTTCAGCTTTAAACAGGTCAAACGTACTCAAAGTAACTGTATTTCATCCTATCTACATACTACTGACCAGATTTTGGCTTCAAAATCCCTTTTTCGAGACTTTCAGTTTTGTATCGCTTTAAAGTGCGTTTCAGCTCCTGAATAGCGTTTTCAATGCATTTGCATGGTTTTGTATGAAACTTCTGGGTGAACGGTTTCCCATCAACTATGACTATTCTACCATGTTAATGGTCAGTAATATCATGTTTACTACAGTGCCACATGACAGTGGTTATATTTCAGCTTTAAACAGGTCAAACGTACTCAAAGTAACTGTATTTCATCCTATCCACGAGTACTGACCAGATTTTGGCTTCAAAATCCCCTTTTCGAGACTTTCAGTTTTGTATTGCTTTAAAGTGCGTTTCAGCTCCTGAATAGTGTTTTCAATGCATTTGCATGGTTTTGTATGAAACTTCTGGGTGAATGGTTTCCCATCAACTATGACCATTTTACCATGTTAATGGTCAGTAATATCATGTTTACTACAGTGCCACATGACGGTGCTTATATTTCAGCTTTAAACAGGTCAAACGTACTCAAAGTAACTGTATTTCATCCTATCCACCTAGTACTGACCAGATTTTGTCTTCAAAATCCCCTTTTCGAGACTTTCAGTTTTGTATCGCTTTAAAGTGCGTTTCAGCTCCTGAATAGCGTTTTCAATGCATTTGCATGGTTTTGTATGAAACTTCTGGGTGAATGGTTTCCCATCAACTATGACCATTCTACGATGTTAATAGTCCGTAATATCATGTTTACTTCAGTGCCACATGACGGTGCTTATATTTCAGCTTTAAACAGGTCAAACTGACTCAAAGTAACTGTATTTCATCCTATCTGCATACTACTGACCAGATTTTGGCTTCAAAATCCCTTTTTCGAGACTTTCAGTTTTGTATCGATTTAAAGTGCGTTTCAGCTCCTGAATAGCGTTTTCAATGCATTTGCATGGTTTTGTATGAAACTTCTGGGTGAACGGTTTCCCATCAACTATGACTATTCTACCATGTTAATGGTCAGTAATATCATGTTTACTACAGTGCCACATGACAGTGGTTATATTTCAGCTTTAAACAGGTCAAACGTACTCAAAGTAACTGTATTTCATCCTATCCACCTAGTACTGACCAGATTTTGTCTTCAAAATCCCCTTTTCGAGACTTTCAGTTTTGTATCGCTTTAAAGTGCGTTTCAGCTCCTGAATAGCGTTTTCAATGCATTTGCATGGTTTTGTATGAAACTTCTGGGTGAATGGTTTCCCATCAACTATCACCATTCTACAATGTTTATAGTCCGTAATATCATGTTTACTTCAGTGCCACATGACGGTGCTTATATTTCAGCTTTAAACAGGTCAAACGGACTCAAAGTAACTGTATTTCATCCTATCCACATAATATTGACCAGATTATGGCTTCAAAATCCCTTTTTCGAGACTTTAAGTTTTGTATCGCTTTAAAGTGCTTTTCAGCTCCTGAATAGCGTTTTCATTGCATGTGCATGGTTTTGGATGAAACTTCTGGGTGAACGGTTTCCCATCAACTATGACTATTCTACCATGTTAATGGTCAGTAATATCATGTTTACTTCAGTGCCACACATGACATGACAGTGCTTATATTTCAGCTTTAAACAGGTCAAACGTACTCAAAGTAACTGTATTTCATCCTATCTACATACTACTGACCAGATTTTGGCTTCAAAATCCCTTTTTCGAGACTTTCAGTTTTGTATCGCTTTAAAGTGCGTTTCAGCTCCTGAATAGCGTTTTCAATGCATTTGCATGGTTTTGTATGAAACTTCTGGGTGAACGGTTTCCCATCAACTATGACTATTCTACCATGTTAATGGTCAGTAATATCATGTTTACTACAGTGCCACATGACAGTGGTTATATTTCAGCTTTAAACAGGTCAAACGTACTCAAAGTAACTGTATTTCATCCTATCCACGAGTACTGACCAGATTTTGGCTTCAAAATCCCCTTTTCGAGACTTTCAGTTTTGTATCGCTTTAAAGTGCGTTTCAGCTCCTGAATAGCGTTTTCAATGCATTTGCATGGTTTTGTATGAAACTTCTGGGTGAATGGTTTCCCATCAACTATCACCATTCTACAATGTTTATAGTCCGTAATATCATGTTTACTTCAGTGCCACATGACGGTGCTTATATTTCAGCTTTAAACAGGTCAAACGGACTCAAAGTAACTGTATTTCATCCTATCCACATAATATTGACCAGATTATGGCTTCAAAATCCCTTTTTCGAGACTTTAAGTTTTGTATCGCTTTAAAGTGCTTTTCAGCTCCTGAATAGCGTTTTCATTGCATGTGCATGGTTTTGGATGAAACTTCTGGGTGAACGGTTTCCCATCAACTATGACTATTCTACCATGTTAATGGTCAGTAATATCATGTTTACTTCAGTGCCACACATGACATGACAGTGCTTATATTTCAGCTTTAAACAGGTCAAACGTACTCAAAGTAACTGTATTTCATCCTATCTACATACTACTGACCAGATTTTGGCTTCAAAATCCCTTTTTCGAGACTTTCAGTTTTGTATCGCTTTAAAGTGCGTTTCAGCTCCTGAATAGCGTTTTCAATGCATTTGCATGGTTTTGTATGAAACTTCTGGGTGAACGGTTTCCCATCAACTATGACTATTCTACCATGTTAATGGTCAGTAATATCATGTTTACTACAGTGCCACATGACAGTGGTTATATTTCAGCTTTAAACAGGTCAAACGTACTCAAAGTAACTGTATTTCATCCTATCCACGAGTACTGACCAGATTTTGGCTTCAAAATCCCCTTTTCGAGACTTTCAGTTTTGTATTGCTTTAAAGTGCGTTTCAGCTCCTGAATAGTGTTTTCAATGCATTTGCATGGTTTTGTATGAAACTTCTGGGTGAATGGTTTCCCATCAACTATCACCATTCTACAATGTTTATAGTCCGTAATATCATGTTTACTTCAGTGCCACATGACGGTGCTTATATTTCAGCTTTAAACAGGTCAAACGGACTCAAAGTAACTGTATTTCATCCTATCCACATAATATTGACCAGATTATGGCTTCAAAATCCCTTTTTCGAGACTTTAAGTTTTGTATCGCTTTAAAGTGCTTTTCAGCTCCTGAATAGCGTTTTCATTGCATGTGCATGGTTTTGGATGAAACTTCTGGGTGAACGGTTTCCCATCAACTATGACTATTCTACCATGTTAATGGTCAGTAATATCATGTTTACTTCAGTGCCACACATGACATGACAGTGCTTATATTTCAGCTTTAAACAGGTCAAACGTACTCAAAGTAACTGTATTTCATCCTATCTACATACTACTGACCAGATTTTGGCTTCAAAATCCCTTTTTCGAGACTTTCAGTTTTGTATCGCTTTAAAGTGCGTTTCAGCTCCTGAATAGCGTTTTCAATGCATTTGCATGGTTTTGTATGAAACTTCTGGGTGAACGGTTTCCCATCAACTATGACTATTCTACCATGTTAATGGTCAGTAATATCATGTTTACTACAGTGCCACATGACAGTGGTTATATTTCAGCTTTAAACAGGTCAAACGTACTCAAAGTAACTGTATTTCATCCTATCCACGAGTACTGACCAGATTTTGGCTTCAAAATCCCCTTTTCGAGACTTTCAGTTTTGTATTGCTTTAAAGTGCGTTTCAGCTCCTGAATAGTGTTTTCAATGCATTTGCATGGTTTTGTATGAAACTTCTGGGTGAATGGTTTCCCATCAACTATGACCATTTTACCATGTTAATGGTCAGTAATATCATGTTTACTACAGTGCCACATGACGGTGCTTATATTTCAGCTTTAAACAGGTCAAACGTACTCAAAGTAACTGTATTTCATCCTATCCACCTAGTACTGACCAGATTTTGTCTTCAAAATCCCCTTTTCGAGACTTTCAGTTTTGTATCGCTTTAAAGTGCGTTTCAGCTCCTGAATAGCGTTTTCAATGCATTTGCATGGTTTTGTATGAAACTTCTGGGTGAATGGTTTCCCATCAACTATGACCATTCTACGATGTTAATAGTCCGTAATATCATGTTTACTTCAGTGCCACATGACGGTGCTTATATTTCAGCTTTAAACAGGTCAAACTGACTCAAAGTAACTGTATTTCATCCTATCTGCATACTACTGACCAGATTTTGGCTTCAAAATCCCTTTTTCGAGACTTTCAGTTTTGTATCGATTTAAAGTGCGTTTCAGCTCCTGAATAGCGTTTTCAATGCATTTGCATGGTTTTGTATGAAACTTCTGGGTGAACGGTTTCCCATCAACTATGACTATTCTACCATGTTAATGGTCAGTAATATCATGTTTACTACAGTGCCACATGACAGTGGTTATATTTCAGCTTTAAACAGGTCAAACGTACTCAAAGTAACTGTATTTCATCCTATCCACATAGTACTGACCAGATTTTGGCCTCAAAATCCCCTTTTCGAGACTTTCAGTTTTGTATCGCTTTAAAGTGCGTTTCAGCTCCTGAATAGTGTTTTCAATGCATTTGCATGGTTTTGTATGAAACTTCTGGGTGAATGGTTTCCCATCAACTATGACCATTCTACAATGTTAATAGTCCGTAATATCATGTTTACTTTAGTGCCACATGACAGTGCTTATATTTCAGCTTTAAACAGGTCAAACGGACTCAAAGTAACTGTATTTCATCCTATCCACATAATACTGACCAGATTTTGGCTTCAAAATCCCTTTTTCGAGACTTTCAGTTTTGTATCGATTTAAAGTGCGTTTCAGCTCCTGAATAGCGTTTTCAATGCATTTGCATGGTTTTGTATGAAACTTCTGGGTGAACAGTTTCCCATCAACTATGACTATTCTACCATGTTAATGGTCAGTAATATCATGTTTACTACAGTGCCACATGACGGTGCTTATATTTCAGCTTTAAACAGGTCAAACGTACTCAAAGTAACTGTATTTCATCCTATCCACATAGTACTGACCAGATTTTGGCTTCAAAATCCTCTTTTCGAGACTTTCAGTTTTGTATCGCTTTAAAGTGCGTTTTAGCTCCTGAATAGCGTTTTCAATGCATTTGCATGGTTTTGTATGAAACTTCTGGGTGAATGGTTTCCCATCAACTATCACCATTCTACAATGTTTATAGTCCGTAATATCATGTTTACTTCAGTGCCACATGACGGTGCTTATATTTCAGCTTTAAACAGGTCAAACGGACTCAAAGTAACTGTATTTCATCCTATCCACATAATATTGACCAGATTATGGCTTCAAAATCCCTTTTTCGAGACTTTCATTTTTGTATCGCTTTAAAGTGCGTTTCAGCTACTGAATAGTGTTTTCAATGCATTTGCAAGGTTTTGTATGAAACTTCTGGGTGAATGGTTTCCCATCAACTATGACTATTCTACCATGTTAATGGTCAGTAATATCATGTTTACTACAGTGCCACATGACGGTGCTTATATTTCAGCTTTAAACAGGTCAAACGTACTCAAAGTAACTGTATTTCATCCTATCCACATAGTACTGACCAGATTTTGGCTTCAAAATCCCCTTTTCGAGACTTTCAGTTTTGTATCGCTTTAAAGTGCGTTTCAGCTCCTGAATAGCGTTTTCAATGCATTTGCATGGTTTTGTATGAAACTTCTGGGTGAATGGTTTCCCATCAACTATCACCATTCTACAATGTTTATAGTCCGTAATATCATGTTTACTTCAGTGCCACATGACGGTGCTTATATTTCAGCTTTAAACAGGTCAAACGGACTCAAAGTAACTGTATTTCATCCTATCCACATAATATTGACCAGATTATGGCTTCAAAATCCCTTTTTCGAGACTTTAAGTTTTGTATCGCTTTAAAGTGCTTTTCAGCTCCTGAATAGCGTTTTCATTGCATGTGCATGGTTTTGGATGAAACTTCTGGGTGAACGGTTTCCCATCAACTATGACTATTCTACCATGTTAATGGTCAGTAATATCATGTTTACTTCAGTGCCACACATGACATGACAGTGCTTATATTTCAGCTTTAAACAGGTCAAACGTACTCAAAGTAACTGTATTTCATCCTATCTACATACTACTGACCAGATTTTGGCTTCAAAATCCCTTTTTCGAGACTTTCAGTTTTGTATCGATTTAAAGTGCGTTTCAGCTCCTGAATAGCGTTTTCAATGCATTTGCATGGTTTTGTATGAAACTTCTGGATGAACGGTTTCCCATCAACTATGACTATTCTACCATGTTAATGGTCAGTAATATCATGTTTACTTCAGTGCCACACATGACATGACAGTGGTTATATTTCAGCTTTAAACAGGTCAAACGTACTCAAAGTAACTGTATTTCATCCTATCCACGAGTACTGACCAGATTTTGGCTTCAAAATCCCCTTTTCGAGACTTTCAGTTTTGTATCGCTTTAAAGTGCGTTTCAGCTCCTGAATAGTGTTTTCAATGCATTTGCATGGTTTTGTATGAAACTTCTGGGTGAATGGTTTCCCATCAACTATGACCATTCTACCATGTTAATGGTCAGTAATATCATGTTTACTACAGTGCCACATGACGGTGCTTATATTTCAGCTTTAAACAGGTCAAACGTACTCAAAGTAACTGTATTTCATCCTATCCACCTAGTACTGACCAGATTTTGGCTTCAAAATCCCCTTTTCGAGACTTTCAGTTTTGTATCGCTTTAAAGTGCGTTTCAGCTCCTGAATAGCGTTTTCAATGCATTTGCATGGTTTTGTATGAAACTTCTGGGTGAATGGTTTCCCATCAACTATGACCATTCTACAATGTTAATAGTCCGTAATATCATGTTTACTTTAGTGCCACATGACAGTGCTTATATTTCAGCTTTAAACAGGTCAAACGGACTCAAAGTAACTGTATTTCATCCTATCCACATAATACTGACCAGATTTTGGCTTCAAAATCCCGTTTTCGAGACTTTCAGTTTTGTATCGATTTAAAGTGCGTTTCAGCTCCTGAATAGCGTTTTCAATGCATTTGCATGGTTTTGTATGAAACTTCGGGGTGAATGGTTTCCCATCAACTATGACTATTCTACCATGTTAATGGTCAGTAATATCATGTTTACTTCAGTGCCACATGACGGTGCTTATATTTCAGCTTTAAACAGGTCAAACGGACTCAAAGTAACTGTATTTCATCCTATCCACATAATATTGACCAGATTATGGCTTCAAAATCCCTTTTTCGAGACTTTAAGTTTTGTATCGCTTTAAAGTGCTTTTCAGCTCCTGAATAGCGTTTTCATTGCATGTGCATGGTTTTGGATGAAACTTCTGGGTGAACGGTTTCCCATCAACTATGACTATTCTACCATGTTAATGGTCAGTAATATCATGTTTACTTCAGTGCCACACATGACATGACAGTGCTTATATTTCAGCTTTAAACAGGTCAAACGTACTCAAAGTAACTGTATTTCATCCTATCTACATACTACTGACCAGATTTTGGCTTCAAAATCCCTTTTTCGAGACTTTCAGTTTTGTATCGCTTTAAAGTGCGTTTCAGCTCCTGAATAGCGTTTTCAATGCATTTGCATGGTTTTGTATGAAACTTCTGGGTGAACGGTTTCCCATCAACTATGACTATTCTACCATGTTAATGGTCAGTAATATCATGTTTACTACAGTGCCACATGACAGTGGTTATATTTCAGCTTTAAACAGGTCAAACGTACTCAAAGTAACTGTATTTCATCCTATCCACGAGTACTGACCAGATTTTGGCTTCAAAATCCCCTTTTCGAGACTTTCAGTTTTGTATTGCTTTAAAGTGCGTTTCAGCTCCTGAATAGTGTTTTCAATGCATTTGCATGGTTTTGTATGAAACTTCTGGGTGAATGGTTTCCCATCAACTATGACCATTTTACCATGTTAATGGTCAGTAATATCATGTTTACTACAGTGCCACATGACGGTGCTTATATTTCAGCTTTAAACAGGTCAAACGTACTCAAAGTAACTGTATTTCATCCTATCCACCTAGTACTGACCAGATTTTGTCTTCAAAATCCCCTTTTCGAGACTTTCAGTTTTGTATCGCTTTAAAGTGCGTTTCAGCTCCTGAATAGCGTTTTCAATGCATTTGCATGGTTTTGTATGAAACTTCTGGGTGAATGGTTTCCCATCAACTATGACCATTCTACGATGTTAATAGTCCGTAATATCATGTTTACTTCAGTGCCACATGACGGTGCTTATATTTCAGCTTTAAACAGGTCAAACTGACTCAAAGTAACTGTATTTCATCCTATCTGCATACTACTGACCAGATTTTGGCTTCAAAATCCCTTTTTCGAGACTTTCAGTTTTGTATCGATTTAAAGTGCGTTTCAGCTCCTGAATAGCGTTTTCAATGCATTTGCATGGTTTTGTATGAAACTTCTGGGTGAACGGTTTCCCATCAACTATGACTATTCTACCATGTTAATGGTCAGTAATATCATGTTTACTACAGTGCCACATGACAGTGGTTATATTTCAGCTTTAAACAGGTCAAACGTACTCAAAGTAACTGTATTTCATCCTATCCACATAGTACTGACCAGATTTTGGCTTCAAAATCCCTTTTTCGAGACTTTCAGTTTTGTATCGCTTTAAAGTGCGTTTCAGCTCCTGAATAGTGTTTTCAATGCATTTGCATGGTTTTGTATGAAACTTCTGGGTGAATGGTTTCCCATCAACTATGACCATTCTACCATGTTAATGGTCAGTAATATCATGTTTACTACAGTGCCACATGACGGTGCTTATATTTCAGCTTTAAACAGGTCAAACGTACTCAAAGTAACTGTATTTCATCCTATCCACCTAGTACTGACCAGATTTTGGCTTCAAAATCCCCTTTTCAAGACTTTCAGTTTTGTATCGCTTTAAAGTGCGTTTCAGCTCCTGAATAGCGTTTTCAATGCATTTGCATGGTTTTGTATGAAACTTCTGGGTGAATGGTTTCCCATCAACTATGACCATTCTACAATGTTAATAGTCCGTAATATCATGTTTACTTTAGTGCCACATGACGGTGCTTATATTTCAGCTTTAAACAGGTCAAACGGACTCAAAGTAACTGTATTTCATCCTATCCACATAATACTGACCAGATTTTGGCTTCAAAATCCCTTTTTCGAGACTTTCAGTTTTGTATCGATTTAAAGTGCGTTTCAGCTCCTGAATAGCCATTTCAATGCATTTGCATGGTTTTGTATGAAACTTCGGGGTGAATGGTTTCCCATCAACTATGACTATTCTACCATGTTAATGGTCAGTAATATCATTTTTACTTCAGTGCCACATGACGGTGCTTATATTTCAGCTTTAAACAGGTCAAACGGACTCAAAGTAACTGTATTTCATCCTATCCACATACTACTGACCAGATTTTGGCTTCAAAATCCCTTTTTCGAGACTTTCAGTTTTGTATCAATTTAAAGTACGTTTCAGCTCCTGAATAGCGTTTTCAATGCATTTGCATGGTTTTGTATGAAACTTCGGGGTGAATGGTTTCCCATCAACTATGACTATTCTACCAAGTTAATGGTCAGTAATATCATGTTTACTTCAGTGCCACATGACGGTGCTTATATTTCAGCTTTAAACAGGTCAAACTGACTCAAAGTAACTGTATTTCCTACCAGATTTTGGCTTCAGAATCCCTTTTTCGAGACGTTAAGTTTTGTATCGCTTTAAAGTGCTTTTCAGCTCCTGAATAGCGTTTTCAATGCATTTGCATGGTTTTGTATGAAACTTCTGGGTGAATGGTTTCCTATCAACTATGACTATTCTACCATGTTAATGGTCAGTAATATCATGTTTACTTCAGTGCCACATGACGGTGCTTATATTTCAGCTTTAAACAGGTCAAACTGACTCAAAGTAACTGTATTTCATCCTATCCACATAATACTGACCAGATTTTGGTTTCAAAATCCCTTTTTCGAGACTTTCAGTTTTGTATCGATTTAAAGTGCGTTTCAGCTCCTGAATAGCGTTTTCAATGCATTTGCATGGTTTTGTATGAAACTTCGGGGTGAATGGTTTCCCATCAACTATGACTATTCTACCATGTTAATGGTCAGTAATATCATGTTTACTTCAGTGCCACATGACGGTGCTTATATTTCAGCTTTAAACAGGTCAAACGGACTCAAAGTAACTGTATTTCATCCTATCCACATACTACTGACCAGATTTTGGCTTCAAAATCCCTTTTTCGAGACTTTCAGTTTTGTATCGATTTAAAGTGCGTTTCAGCTCCTGAATAGCGTTTTCAATGCATTTGCATGGTTTTGTATGAAACTTCTGGGTGAACGGTTTCCCATCAACTATGACTATTCTACCATGTTAATGGTCAGTAATATCATGTTTACTACAGTGCCACATGACAGTGGTTATATTTCAGCTTTAAACAGGT
Source organism: Osmerus mordax (assembly GCF_038355195.1). Classification (NCBI taxonomy): domain Eukaryota; kingdom Metazoa; phylum Chordata; class Actinopteri; order Osmeriformes; family Osmeridae; genus Osmerus; species Osmerus mordax. The sequence continues at coordinate 12,835,002 of NC_090066.1, read as the reverse complement.
CAAACGTACTCAAAGTAACTGTATTTCATCCTATCCACATAGTACTGACCAGATTTTGGCTTCAAAATCCCCTTTTCGAGACTTTCAGTTTTGTATCGCTTTAAAGTGCGTTTCAGATCCTGAATAGTGTTTTCAATGCATTTGCATGGTTTTGTATGAAACTTCTGGGTGAATGGTTTCCCATCAACTATGACCATTCTACCATGTTAATGGTCAGTAATATCATGTTTACTACAGTGCCACATGACGGTGCTTATATTTCAGCTTTAAACAGGTCAAACGGACTCAAAGTAACTGTATTTCATCCTATCAGCATACTACTGTCCAGATTTTGGCTTCAGAATCCCTTTTTCGAGACTTTAAGTTTTGTATCGCTTTAAAGTGCTTTTCAGCTCCTGAATAGCGTTTTCATTGCATGTGCATGGTTTTGGATGAAACTTCTGGGTGAACGGTTTCCCATCAACTATGACTATTCTACCATGTTAATGGTCAGTAATATCATGTTTACTTCAGTGCCACACATGACATGACAGTGCTTATATTTCAGCTTTAAACAGGTCAAACGTACTCAAAGTAACTGTATTTCATCCTATCTGCATACTACTGACCAGATTTTGGCTTCAAAATCCCTTTTTCGAGACTTTCAGTTTTGTATCGATTTAAAGTGCGTTTCAGCTCCTGAATAGTGTTTTCAATGCATTTGCATGGTTTTGTATGAAACTTCTGGGTGAATGGTTTCCCATCAACTATGACCATTCTACCATGTTAATGGTCAGTAATATCATGTTTACTACAGTGCCACATGACGGTGCTTATATTTCAGCTTTAAACAGGTCAAACGTACTCAAAGTAACTGTATTTCATCCTATCCACCTAGTACTGACCAGATTTTGTCTTCAAAATCCCCTTTTCGAGACTTTCAGTTTTGTATCGCTTTAAAGTGCGTTTCAGCTCCTGAATAGCGTTTTCAATGCATTTGCATGGTTTTGTATGAAACTTCTGGGTGAATGGTTTCCCATCAACTATGACCATTCTACAATGTTAATAGTCCGTAATATCATGTTTACTTTAGTGCCACATGACGGTGCTTATATTTCAGCTTTAAACAGGTCAAACGTACTCAAAGTAACTGTATTTCATCCTATCCACATAGTACTGACCATATTTTGGCTTCAAAATCCCCTTTTTCGAGACTTTCAGTTTTGTATCGCTTTAAAGTGCGTTTCAGCTCCTGAATAGCGTTTTCAATGCATTTGCATGGTTTTGTATGAAACTTCTGGGTGAATGGTTTCCCATCAACTATGACCATTCTACAATGTTAATAGTCCGTAATATCATGTTTACTTTAGTGCCACATGACGGTGCTTATATTTCAGCTTTAAACAGGTCAAACGGACTCAAAGTAACTGTATTTCATCCTATCCACATAATACTGACCAGATTTTGGCTTCAAAATCCCTTTTTCGAGACTTTCAGTTTTGTATCGCTTTAAAGTGCGTTTCAGCTCCTGAATAGCGTTTTCAATGCATTTGCATGGTTTTGTATGAAACTTCGGGGTGAAGGGTTTCCCATCAACTATGACTATTCTACCATGTTAATGGTCAGTAATATCATTTGTACTTCAGTGCCACATGACGGTGCTTATATTTCAGCTTTAAACAGGTCAAACGGACTCAAAGTAACTGTATTTCATCCTATCCACATACTACTGACCAGATTTTGGCTTCAAAATCCCTTTTTCGAGACTTTCAGTTTTGTATCAATTTAAAGTACGTTTCAGCTCCTGAATAGCGTTTTCAATGCATTTGCATGGTTTTGTATGAAACTTCGGGGTGAATGGTTTCCCATCAACTATGACTATTCTACCAAGTTAATGGTCAGTAATATCATGTTTACTTCAGTGCCACATGACGGTGCTTATATTTCAGCTTTAAACAGGTCAAACTGACTCAAATTAACTGTATTTCCTACCAGATTTTGGCTTCAGAATCCCTTTTTCGAGACGTTAAGTTTTGTATCGCTTTAAAGTGCTTTTCAGCTCCTGAATAGCGTTTTCAATGCATTTGCAGGGTTTTGTATGAAACTTCTGGGTGAATGGTTTCCCATCAACTATGACCATTTTACCATGTTAATGGTCAGTAATATCATGTTTACTACAGTGCCACATGACGGTGCTTATATTTCAGCTTTAAACAGGTCAAACGTACTCAAAGTAACTGTATTTCATCCTATCCACCTAGTACTGACCAGATTTTGTCTTCAAAATCCCCTTTTCGAGAATTTCAGTTTTGTATCGCTTTAAAGTGCGTTTCAGCTCCTGAATAGCGTTTTCAATGCATTTGCATGGTTTTGTATGAAACTTCTGGGTGAATGGTTTCCCATCAACTATGACCATTCTACGATGTTAATAGTCCGTAATATCATGTTTACTTCAGTGCCACATGACGGTGCTTATATTTCAGCTTTAAACAGGTCAAACTGACTCAAAGTAACTGTATTTCATCCTATCCACCTAGTACTGACCAGATTTTGTCTTCAAAATCCCCTTTTCGAGACTTTCAGTTTTGTATTGCTTTAAAGTGCGTTTCAGCTCCTGAATAGTGTTTTCAATGCATTTGCATGGTTTTGTATGAAACTTCTGGGTGAATGGTTTCCCATCAACTATGACCATTTTACCATGTTAATGGTCAGTAATATCATGTTTACTACAGTGCCACATGACGGTGCTTATATTTCAGCTTTAAACAGGTCAAACGTACTCAAAGTAACTGTATTTCATCCTATCCACCTAGTACTGACCAGATTTTGTCTTCAAAATCCCCTTTTCGAGACTTTCAGTTTTGTATCGCTTTAAAGTGCGTTTCAGCTCCTGAATAGCGTTTTCAATGCATTTGCATGGTTTTGTATGAAACTTCTGGGTGAATGGTTTCCCATCAACTATGACCATTCTACGATGTTAATAGTCCGTAATATCATGTTTACTTCAGTGCCACATGACGGTGCTTATATTTCAGCTTTAAACAGGTCAAACTGACTCAAAGTAACTGTATTTCATCCTATCTGCATACTACTGACCAGATTTTGGCTTCAAAATCCCTTTTTCGAGACTTTCAGTTTTGTATCGATTTAAAGTGCGTTTCAGCTCCTGAATAGCGTTTTCAATGCATTTGCATGGTTTTGTGTGAAACTTCTGGGTGAACGGTTTCCCATCAACTATGACTATTCTACCATGTTAATGGTCAGTAATATCATGTTTACTACAGTGCCACATGACAGTGGTTATATTTCAGCTTTAAACAGGTCAAACGTACTCAAAGTAACTGTATTTCATCCTATCCACATAGTACTGACCAGATTTTGGCCTCAAAATCCCCTTTTCGAGACTTTCAGTTTTGTATCGCTTTAAAGTGCGTTTCAGCTCCTGAATAGTGTTTTCAATGCATTTGCATGGTTTTGTATGAAACTTCTGGGTGAATGGTTTCCCATCAACTATGACCATTCTACAATGTTAATAGTCCGTAATATCATGTTTACTTTAGTGCCACATGACAGTGCTTATATTTCAGCTTTAAACAGGTCAAACGGACTCAAAGTAACTGTATTTCATCCTATCCACATAATACTGACCAGATTTTGGCTTCAAAATCCCTTTTTCGAGACTTTCAGTTTTGTATCGATTTAAAGTGCGTTTCAGCTCCTGAATAGCGTTTTCAATGCATTTGCATGGTTTTGTATGAAACTTCTGGGTGAACGGTTTCCCATCAACTATGACTATTCTACCATGTTAATGGTCAGTAATATCATGTTTACTACAGTGCCACATGACGGTGCTTATATTTCAGCTTTAAACAGGTCAAACGTACTCAAAGTAACTGTATTTCATCCTATCCACATAGTACTGACCAGATTTTGGCTTCAAAATCCTCTTTTCGAGACTTTCAGTTTTGTATCGCTTTAAAGTGCGTTTTAGCTCCTGAATAGCGTTTTCAATGCATTTGCATGGTTTTGTATGAAACTTCTGGGTGAATGGTTTCCCATCAACTATGACTATTCTACCATGTTAATGGTCAGTAATATCATGTTTACTTCAGTGCCACATGACGGTGCTTATATTTCAGCTTTAAACAGGTCAAACTGACTCAAAGTAACTGTATTTCATCCTATCCACATAATACTGACCAGATTTTGGTTTCAAAATCCCTTTTTCGAGACTTTCAGTTTTGTATCGATTTAAAGTGCGTTTCAGCTCCTGAATAGCGTTTTCAATGCATTTGCATGGTTTTGTATGAAACTTCGGGGTGAATGGTTTCCCATCAACTATGACTATTCTACCATGTTAATGGTCAGTAATATCATGTTTACTTCAGTGCCACATGACGGTGCTTATATTTCAGCTTTAAACAGGTCAAACGGACTCAAAGTAACTGTATTTCATCCTATCCACATACTACTGACCAGATTTTGGCTTCAAAATCCCTTTTTCGAGACTTTCAGTTTTGTATCGATTTAAAGTGCGTTTCAGCTCCTGAATAGCGTTTTCAATGCATTTGCATGGTTTTGTATGAAACTTCTGGGTGAACGGTTTCCCATCAACTATGACTATTCTACCATGTTAATGGTCAGTAATATCATGTTTACTACAGTGCCACATGACAGTGGTTATATTTCAGCTTTAAACAGGTCAAACGTACTCAAAGTAACTGTATTTCATCCTATCCACATAGTACTGACCAGATTTTGGCTTCAAAATCCCCTTTTCGAGACTTTCAGTTTTGTATCGCTTTAAAGTGCGTTTCAGATCCTGAATAGTGTTTTCAATGCATTTGCATGGTTTTGTATGAAACTTCTGGGTGAATGGTTTCCCATCAACTATGACCATTCTACCATGTTAATGGTCAGTAATATCATGTTTACTACAGTGCCACATGACGGTGCTTATATTTCAGCTTTAAACAGGTCAAACGGACTCAAAGTAACTGTATTTCATCCTATCAGCATACTACTGTCCAGATTTTGGCTTCAGAATCCCTTTTTCGAGACTTTAAGTTTTGTATCGCTTTAAAGTGCTTTTCAGCTCCTGAATAGCGTTTTCATTGCATGTGCATGGTTTTGGATGAAACTTCTGGGTGAACGGTTTCCCATCAACTATGACTATTCTACCATGTTAATGGTCAGTAATATCATGTTTACTTCAGTGCCACACATGACATGACAGTGCTTATATTTCAGCTTTAAACAGGTCAAACGTACTCAAAGTAACTGTATTTCATCCTATCTGCATACTACTGACCAGATTTTGGCTTCAAAATCCCTTTTTCGAGACTTTCAGTTTTGTATCGATTTAAAGTGCGTTTCAGCTCCTGAATAGTGTTTTCAATGCATTTGCATGGTTTTGTATGAAACTTCTGGGTGAATGGTTTCCCATCAACTATGACCATTCTACCATGTTAATGGTCAGTAATATCATGTTTACTACAGTGCCACATGACGGTGCTTATATTTCAGCTTTAAACAGGTCAAACGTACTCAAAGTAACTGTATTTCATCCTATCCACCTAGTACTGACCAGATTTTGTCTTCAAAATCCCCTTTTCGAGACTTTCAGTTTTGTATCGCTTTAAAGTGCGTTTCAGCTCCTGAATAGCGTTTTCAATGCATTTGCATGGTTTTGTATGAAACTTCTGGGTGAATGGTTTCCCATCAACTATGACCATTCTACAATGTTAATAGTCCGTAATATCATGTTTACTTTAGTGCCACATGACGGTGCTTATATTTCAGCTTTAAACAGGTCAAACGTACTCAAAGTAACTGTATTTCATCCTATCCACATAGTACTGACCATATTTTGGCTTCAAAATCCCCTTTTTCGAGACTTTCAGTTTTGTATCGCTTTAAAGTGCGTTTCAGCTCCTGAATAGCGTTTTCAATGCATTTGCATGGTTTTGTATGAAACTTCTGGGTGAATGGTTTCCCATCAACTATGACCATTCTACAATGTTAATAGTCCGTAATATCATGTTTACTTTAGTGCCACATGACGGTGCTTATATTTCAGCTTTAAACAGGTCAAACGGACTCAAAGTAACTGTATTTCATCCTATCCACATAATACTGACCAGATTTTGGCTTCAAAATCCCTTTTTCGAGACTTTCAGTTTTGTATCGCTTTAAAGTGCGTTTCAGCTCCTGAATAGCGTTTTCAATGCATTTGCATGGTTTTGTATGAAACTTCGGGGTGAAGGGTTTCCCATCAACTATGACTATTCTACCATGTTAATGGTCAGTAATATCATTTGTACTTCAGTGCCACATGACGGTGCTTATATTTCAGCTTTAAACAGGTCAAACGGACTCAAAGTAACTGTATTTCATCCTATCCACATACTACTGACCAGATTTTGGCTTCAAAATCCCTTTTTCGAGACTTTCAGTTTTGTATCAATTTAAAGTACGTTTCAGCTCCTGAATAGCGTTTTCAATGCATTTGCATGGTTTTGTATGAAACTTCGGGGTGAATGGTTTCCCATCAACTATGACTATTCTACCAAGTTAATGGTCAGTAATATCATGTTTACTTCAGTGCCACATGACGGTGCTTATATTTCAGCTTTAAACAGGTCAAACTGACTCAAATTAACTGTATTTCCTACCAGATTTTGGCTTCAGAATCCCTTTTTCGAGACGTTAAGTTTTGTATCGCTTTAAAGTGCTTTTCAGCTCCTGAATAGCGTTTTCAATGCATTTGCAGGGTTTTGTATGAAACTTCTGGGTGAATGGTTTCCCATCAACTATGACCATTTTACCATGTTAATGGTCAGTAATATCATGTTTACTACAGTGCCACATGACGGTGCTTATATTTCAGCTTTAAACAGGTCAAACGTACTCAAAGTAACTGTATTTCATCCTATCCACCTAGTACTGACCAGATTTTGTCTTCAAAATCCCTTTTTCGAGACTTTCAGTTTTGTATCGATTTAAAGTGCGTTTCAGCTCCTGAATAGCGTTTTCAATGCATTTGCATGGTTTTGTATGAAACTTCTGGGTGAATGGTTTCCCATCAACTATGACCATTTTACCATGTTAATGGTCAGTAATATCATGTTTACTACAGTGCCACATGACGGTGCTTATATTTCAGCTTTAAACAGGTCAAACGTACTCAAAGTAACTGTATTTCATCCTATCCACCTAGTACTGACCAGATTTTGTCTTCAAAATCCCCTTTTCGAGACTTTCAGTTTTGTATCGCTTTAAAGTGCGTTTCAGCTCCTGAATAGCGTTTTCAATGCATTTGCATGGTTTTGTATGAAACTTCTGGGTGAATGGTTTCCCATCAACTATGACCATTCTACGATGTTAATAGTCCGTAATATCATGTTTACTTCAGTGCCACATGACGGTGCTTATATTTCAGCTTTAAACAGGTCAAACTGACTCAAAGTAACTGTATTTCATCCTATCTGCATACTACTGACCAGATTTTGGCTTCAAAATCCCTTTTTCGAGACTTTCAGTTTTGTATCGATTTAAAGTGCGTTTCAGCTCCTGAATAGCGTTTTCAATGCATTTGCATGGTTTTGTGTGAAACTTCTGGGTGAACGGTTTCCCATCAACTATGACTATTCTACCATGTTAATGGTCAGTAATATCATGTTTACTACAGTGCCACATGACAGTGGTTATATTTCAGCTTTAAACAGGTCAAACGTACTCAAAGTAACTGTATTTCATCCTATCCACATAGTACTGACCAGATTTTGGCCTCAAAATCCCCTTTTCGAGACTTTCAGTTTTGTATCGCTTTAAAGTGCGTTTCAGCTCCTGAATAGTGTTTTCAATGCATTTGCATGGTTTTGTATGAAACTTCTGGGTGAATGGTTTCCCATCAACTATGACCATTCTACAATGTTAATAGTCCGTAATATCATGTTTACTTTAGTGCCACATGACAGTGCTTATATTTCAGCTTTAAACAGGTCAAACGGACTCAAAGTAACTGTATTTCATCCTATCCACATAATACTGACCAGATTTTGGCTTCAAAATCCCTTTTTCGAGACTTTCAGTTTTGTATCGATTTAAAGTGCGTTTCAGCTCCTGAATAGCGTTTTCAATGCATTTGCATGGTTTTGTATGAAACTTCTGGGTGAACGGTTTCCCATCAACTATGACTATTCTACCATGTTAATGGTCAGTAATATCATGTTTACTACAGTGCCACATGACGGTGCTTATATTTCAGCTTTAAACAGGTCAAACGTACTCAAAGTAACTGTATTTCATCCTATCCACATAGTACTGACCAGATTTTGGCTTCAAAATCCTCTTTTCGAGACTTTCAGTTTTGTATCGCTTTAAAGTGCGTTTTAGCTCCTGAATAGCGTTTTCAATGCATTTGCATGGTTTTGTATGAAACTTCTGGGTGAATGGTTTCCCATCAACTATCACCATTCTACAATGTTTATAGTCCGTAATATCATGTTTACTTCAGTGCCACATGACGGTGCTTATATTTCAGCTTTAAACAGGTCAAACGGACTCAAAGTAACTGTATTTCATCCTATCCACATAATATTGACCAGATTATGGCTTCAAAATCCCTTTTTCGAGACTTTCATTTTTGTATCGCTTTAAAGTGCGTTTCAGCTCCTGAATAGTGTTTTCAATGCATTTGCAAGGTTTTGTATGAAACTTCTGGGTGAATGGTTTCCCATCAACTATGACTATTCTACCATGTTAATGGTCAGTAATATCATGTTTACTACAGTGCCACATGACGGTGCTTATATTTCAGCTTTAAACAGGTCAAACGTACTCAAAGTAACTGTATTTCATCCTATCCACATAGTACTGACCAGATTTTGGCTTCAAAATCCCCTTTTCGAGACTTTCAGTTTTGTATCGCTTTAAAGTGCGTTTCAGCTCCTGAATAGCGTTTTCAATGCATTTGCATGGTTTTGTATGAAACTTCTGGGTGAATGGTTTCCCATCAACTATCACCATTCTACAATGTTTATAGTCCGTAATATCATGTTTACTTCAGTGCCACATGACGGTGCTTATATTTCAGCTTTAAACAGGTCAAACGTACTCAAAGTAACTGTATTTCATCCTATCCACATAGTACTGACCAGATTTTGGCTTCAAAATCCTCTTTTCGAGACTTTCAGTTTTGTATCGCTTTAAAGTGCGTTTTAGCTCCTGAATAGCGTTTTCAATGCATTTGCATGGTTTTGTATGAAACTTCTGGGTGAATGGTTTCCCATCAACTATCACCATTCTACAATGTTTATAGTCCGTAATATCATGTTTACTTCAGTGCCACATGACGGTGCTTATATTTCAGCTTTAAACAGGTCAAACGGACTCAAAGTAACTGTATTTCATCCTATCCACATAATATTGACCAGATTATGGCTTCAAAATCCCTTTTTCGAGACTTTCATTTTTGTATCGCTTTAAAGTGCGTTTCAGCTCCTGAATAGTGTTTTCAATGCATTTGCAAGGTTTTGTATGAAACTTCTGGGTGAATGGTTTCCCATCAACTATGACTATTCTACCATGTTAATGGTCAGTAATATCATGTTTACTACAGTGCCACATGACAGTGGTTATATTTCAGCTTTAAACAGGTCAAACGTACTCAAAGTAACTGTATTTCATCCTATCCACATAGTACTGACCAGATTTTGGCCTCAAAATCCCCTTTTCGAGACTTTCAGTTTTGTATCGCTTTAAAGTGCGTTTCAGCTCCTGAATAGTGTTTTCAATGCATTTGCATGGTTTTGTATGAAACTTCTGGGTGAATGGTTTCCCATCAACTATGACCATTCTACAATGTTAATAGTCCGTAATATCATGTTTACTTTAGTGCCACATGACAGTGCTTATATTTCAGCTTTAAACAGGTCAAACGGACTCAAAGTAACTGTATTTCATCCTATCCACATAATACTGACCAGATTTTGGCTTCAAAATCCCTTTTTCGAGACTTTCAGTTTTGTATCGATTTAAAGTGCGTTTCAGCTCCTGAATAGCGTTTTCAATGCATTTGCATGGTTTTGTATGAAACTTCTGGGTGAACGGTTTCCCATCAACTATGACTATTCTACCATGTTAATGGTCAGTAATATCATGTTTACTACAGTGCCACATGACGGTGCTTATATTTCAGCTTTAAACAGGTCAAACGTACTCAAAGTAACTGTATTTCATCCTATCCACATAGTACTGACCAGATTTTGGCTTCAAAATCCTCTTTTCGAGACTTTCAGTTTTGTATCGCTTTAAAGTGCGTTTTAGCTCCTGAATAGCGTTTTCAATGCATTTGCATGGTTTTGTATGAAACTTCTGGGTGAATGGTTTCCCATCAACTATCACCATTCTACAATGTTTATAGTCCGTAATATCATGTTTACTTCAGTGCCACATGACGGTGCTTATATTTCAGCTTTAAACAGGTCAAACGGACTCAAAGTAACTGTATTTCATCCTATCCACATAATATTGACCAGATTATGGCTTCAAAATCCCTTTTTCGAGACTTTCATTTTTGTATCGCTTTAAAGTGCGTTTCAGCTCTTGAATAGTGTTTTCAATGCATTTGCAAGGTTTTGTATGAAACTTCTGGGTGAATGGTTTCCCATCAACTATGACTATTCTACCATGTTAATGGTCAGTAATATCATGTTTACTACAGTGCCACATGACGGTGCTTATATTTCAGCTTTAAACAGGTCAAACGTACTCAAAGTAACTGTATTTCATCCTATCCACATAGTACTGACCAGATTTTGGCTTCAAAATCCCCTTTTCGAGACTTTCAGTTTTGTATCGCTTTAAAGTGCGTTTCAGCTCCTGAATAGCGTTTTCAATGCATTTGCATGGTTTTGTATGAAACTTCTGGGTGAATGGTTTCCCATCAACTATCACCATTCTACAATGTTTATAGTCCGTAATATCATGTTTACTTCAGTGCCACATGACGGTGCTTATATTTCAGCTTTAAACAGGTCAAACGGACTCAAAGTAACTGTATTTCATCCTATCCACATAATATTGACCAGATTATGGCTTCAAAATCCCTTTTTCGAGACTTTAAGTTTTGTATCGCTTTAAAGTGCTTTTCAGCTCCTGAATAGCGTTTTCATTGCATGTGCATGGTTTTGGATGAAACTTCTGGGTGAACGGTTTCCCATCAACTATGACTATTCTACCATGTTAATGGTCAGTAATATCATGTTTACTTCAGTGCCACACATGACATGACAGTGCTTATATTTCAGCTTTAAACAGGTCAAACGTACTCAAAGTAACTGTATTTCATCCTATCTACATACTACTGACCAGATTTTGGCTTCAAAATCCCTTTTTCGAGACTTTCAGTTTTGTATCGATTTAAAGTGCGTTTCAGCTCCTGAATAGCGTTTTCAATGCATTTGCATGGTTTTGTATGAAACTTCTGGATGAACGGTTTCCCATCAACTATGACTATTCTACCATGTTAATGGTCAGTAATATCATGTTTACTTCAGTGCCACACATGACATGACAGTGGTTATATTTCAGCTTTAAACAGGTCAAACGTACTCAAAGTAACTGTATTTCATCCTATCCACGAGTACTGACCAGATTTTGGCTTCAAAATCCCCTTTTCGAGACTTTCAGTTTTGTATCGCTTTAAAGTGCGTTTCAGCTCCTGAATAGTGTTTTCAATGCATTTGCATGGTTTTGTATGAAACTTCTGGGTGAATGGTTTCCCATCAACTATGACCATTCTACCATGTTAATGGTCAGTAATATCATGTTTACTACAGTGCCACATGACGGTGCTTATATTTCAGCTTTAAACAGGTCAAACGTACTCAAAGTAACTGTATTTCATCCTATCCACCAAGTACTGACCAGATTTTGGCTTCAAAATCCCCTTTTCGAGACTTTCAGTTTTGTATCGCTTTAAAGTGCGTTTCAGCTCCTGAATAGCGTTTTCAATGCATTTGCATGGTTTTGTATGAAACTTCTGGGTGAATGGTTTCCCATCAACTATGACCATTCTACAATGTTAATAGTCCGTAATATCATGTTTACTTTAGTGCCACATGACAGTGCTTATATTTCAGCTTTAAACAGGTCAAACGGACTCAAAGTAACTGTATTTCATCCTATCCACATAATACTGACCAGATTTTGGCTTCAAAATCCCTTTTTCGAGACTTTCAGTTTTGTATCGATTTAAAGTGCGTTTCAGCTCCTGAATAGCGTTTTCAATGCATTTGCATGGTTTTGTATGAAACTTCTGGGTGAACGGTTTCCCATCAACTATGACTATTCTACCATGTTAATGGTCAGTAATATCATGTTTACTACAGTGCCACATGACGGTGCTTATATTTCAGCTTTAAACAGGTCAAACGTACTCAAAGTAACTGTATTTCATCCTATCCACATAGTACTGACCAGATTTTGGCTTCAAAATCCTCTTTTCGAGACTTTCAGTTTTGTATCGCTTTAAAGTGCGTTTTAGCTCCTGAATAGCGTTTTCAATGCATTTGCATGGTTTTGTATGAAACTTCTGGGTGAATGGTTTCCCATCAACTATGACCATTCTACCATGTTAATGGTCAGTAATATCATGTTTACTACAGTGCCACATGACGGTGCTTATATTTCAGCTTTAAACAGGTCAAACGTACTCAAAGTAACTGTATTTCATCCTATCCACCAAGTACTGACCAGATTTTGGCTTCAAAATCCCCTTTTCGAGACTTTCAGTTTTGTATCGCTTTAAAGTGCGTTTCAGCTCCTGAATAGCGTTTTCAATGCATTTGCATGGTTTTGTATGAAACTTCTGGGTGAATGGTTTCCCATCAACTATGACCATTCTACAATGTTAATAGTCCGTAATATCATGTTTACTTTAGTGCCACATGACAGTGCTTATATTTCAGCTTTAAACAGGTCAAACGGACTCAAAGTAACTGTATTTCATCCTATCCACATAATACTGACCAGATTTTGGCTTCAAAATCCCTTTTTCGAGACTTTCAGTTTTGTATCGATTTAAAGTGCGTTTCAGCTCCTGAATAGCGTTTTCAATGCATTTGCATGGTTTTGTATGAAACTTCGGGGTGAATGGTTTCCCATCAACTATGACTATTCTACCATGTTAATGGTCAGTAATATCATGTTTACTTCAGTGCCACATGACGGTGCTTATATTTCAGCTTTAAACAGGTCAAACGGACTCAAAGTAACTGTATTTCATCCTATCCACATAATATTGACCAGATTATGGCTTCAAAATCCCTTTTTCGAGACTTTAAGTTTTGTATCGCTTTAAAGTGCTTTTCAGCTCCTGAATAGCGTTTTCATTGCATGTGCATGGTTTTGGATGAAACTTCTGGGTGAACGGTTTCCCATCAACTATGACTATTCTACCATGTTAATGGTCAGTAATATCATGTTTACTTCAGTGCCACACATGACATGACAGTGCTTATATTTCAGCTTTAAACAGGTCAAACGTACTCAAAGTAACTGTATTTCATCCTATCTACATACTACTGACCAGATTTTGGCTTCAAAATCCCTTTTTCGAGACTTTCAGTTTTGTATCGCTTTAAAGTGCGTTTCAGCTCCTGAATAGCGTTTTCAATGCATTTGCATGGTTTTGTATGAAACTTCTGGGTGAACGGTTTCCCATCAACTATGACTATTCTACCATGTTAATGGTCAGTAATATCATGTTTACTACAGTGCCACATGACAGTGGTTATATTTCAGCTTTAAACAGGTCAAACGTACTCAAAGTAACTGTATTTCATCCTATCCACGAGTACTGACCAGATTTTGGCTTCAAAATCCCCTTTTCGAGACTTTCAGTTTTGTATTGCTTTAAAGTGCGTTTCAGCTCCTGAATAGTGTTTTCAATGCATTTGCATGGTTTTGTATGAAACTTCTGGGTGAATGGTTTCCCATCAACTATGACCATTTTACCATGTTAATGGTCAGTAATATCATGTTTACTACAGTGCCACATGACGGTGCTTATATTTCAGCTTTAAACAGGTCAAACGTACTCAAAGTAACTGTATTTCATCCTATCCACCTAGTACTGACCAGATTTTGTCTTCAAAATCCCCTTTTCGAGACTTTCAGTTTTGTATCGCTTTAAAGTGCGTTTCAGCTCCTGAATAGCGTTTTCAATGCATTTGCATGGTTTTGTATGAAACTTCTGGGTGAATGGTTTCCCATCAACTATCACCATTCTACGATGTTAATAGTCCGTAATATCATGTTTACTTCAGTGCCACATGACGGTGCTTATATTTCAGCTTTAAACAGGTCAAACTGACTCAAAGTAACTGTATTTCATCCTATCTGCATACTACTGACCAGATTTTGGCTTCAAAATCCCTTTTTCGAGACTTTCAGTTTTGTATCGATTTAAAGTGCGTTTCAGCTCCTGAATAGCGTTTTCAATGCATTTGCATGGTTTTGTATGAAACTTCTGGGTGAACGGTTTCCCATCAACTATGACTATTCTACCATGTTAATGGTCAGTAATATCATGTTTACTACAGTGCCACATGACAGTGGTTATATTTCAGCTTTAAACAGGTCAAACGTACTCAAAGTAACTGTATTTCATCCTATCCACATAGTACTGACCAGATTTTGGCCTCAAAATCCCCTTTTCGAGACTTTCAGTTTTGTATCGCTTTAAAGTGCGTTTCAGCTCCTGAATAGCGTTTTCAATGCATTTGCATGGTTTTGTATGAAACTTCTGGGTGAATGGTTTCCCATCAACTATGACCATTCTACGATGTTAATAGTCCGTAATATCATGTTTACTTCAGTGCCACATGACGGTGCTTATATTTCAGCTTTAAACAGGTCAAACTGACTCAAAGTAACTGTATTTCATCCTATCTGCATACTACTGACCAGATTTTGGCTTCAAAATCCCTTTTTCGAGACTTTCAGTTTTGTATCGATTTAAAGTGCGTTTCAGCTCCTGAATAGCGTTTTCAATGCATTTGCATGGTTTTGTATGAAACTTCTGGGTGAACGGTTTCCCATCAACTATGACTATTCTACCATGTTAATGGTCAGTAATATCATGTTTACTACAGTGCCACATGACAGTGGTTATATTTCAGCTTTAAACAGGTCAAACGTACTCAAAGTAACTGTATTTCATCCTATCCACATAGTACTGACCAGATTTTGGCTTCAAAATCCCTTTTTCGAGACTTTCAGTTTTGTATCGCTTTAAAGTGCGTTTCAGCTCCTGAATAGTGTTTTCAATGCATTTGCATGGTTTTGTATGAAACTTCTGGGTGAATGGTTTCCCATCAACTATGACCATTCTACCATGTTAATGGTCAGTAATATCATGTTTACTACAGTGCCACATGACGGTGCTTATATTTCAGCTTTAAACAGGTCAAACGTACTCAAAGTAACTGTATTTCATCCTATCCACCTAGTACTGACCAGATTTTGGCTTCAAAATCCCCTTTTCAAGACTTTCAGTTTTGTATCGCTTTAAAGTGCGTTTCAGCTCCTGAATAGCGTTTTCAATGCATTTGCATGGTTTTGTATGAAACTTCTGGGTGAATGGTTTCCCATCAACTATGACCATTCTACAATGTTAATAGTCCGTAATATCATGTTTACTTTAGTGCCACATGACGGTGCTTATATTTCAGCTTTAAACAGGTCAAACGGACTCAAAGTAACTGTATTTCATCCTATCCACATAATACTGACCAGATTTTGGCTTCAAAATCCCTTTTTCGAGACTTTCAGTTTTGTATCGATTTAAAGTGCGTTTCAGCTCCTGAATAGCCATTTCAATGCATTTGCATGGTTTTGTATGAAACTTCGGGGTGAATGGTTTCCCATCAACTATGACTATTCTACCATGTTAATGGTCAGTAATATCATTTTTACTTCAGTGCCACATGACGGTGCTTATATTTCAGCTTTAAACAGGTCAAACGGACTCAAAGTAACTGTATTTCATCCTATCCACATACTACTGACCAGATTTTGGCTTCAAAATCCCTTTTTCGAGACTTTCAGTTTTGTATCAATTTAAAGTACGTTTCAGCTCCTGAATAGCGTTTTCAATGCATTTGCATGGTTTTGTATGAAACTTCGGGGTGAATGGTTTCCCATCAACTATGACTATTCTACCAAGTTAATGGTCAGTAATATCATGTTTACTTCAGTGCCACATGACGGTGCTTATATTTCAGCTTTAAACAGGTCAAACTGACTCAAAGTAACTGTATTTCCTACCAGATTTTGGCTTCAGAATCCCTTTTTCGAGACGTTAAGTTTTGTATCGCTTTAAAGTGCTTTTCAGCTCCTGAATAGCGTTTTCAATGCATTTGCATGGTTTTGTATGAAACTTCTGGGTGAATGGTTTCCTATCAACTATGACTATTCTACCATGTTAATGGTCAGTAATATCATGTTTACTTCAGTGCCACATGACGGTGCTTATATTTCAGCTTTAAACAGGTCAAACTGACTCAAAGTAACTGTATTTCATCCTATCCACATAATACTGACCAGATTTTGGTTTCAAAATCCCTTTTTCGAGACTTTCAGTTTTGTATCGATTTAAAGTGCGTTTCAGCTCCTGAATAGCGTTTTCAATGCATTTGCATGGTTTTGTATGAAACTTCGGGGTGAATGGTTTCCCATCAACTATGACTATTCTACCATGTTAATGGTCAGTAATATCATGTTTACTTCAGTGCCACATGACGGTGCTTATATTTCAGCTTTAAACAGGTCAAACGGACTCAAAGTAACTGTATTTCATCCTATCCACATACTACTGACCAGATTTTGGCTTCAAAATCCCTTTTTCGAGACTTTCAGTTTTGTATCGATTTAAAGTGCGTTTCAGCTCCTGAATAGCGTTTTCAATGCATTTGCATGGTTTTGTATGAAACTTCTGGGTGAACGGTTTCCCATCAACTATGACTATTCTACCATGTTAATGGTCAGTAATATCATGTTTACTACAGTGCCACATGACAGTGGTTATATTTCAGCTTTAAACAGGTCAAACGTACTCAAAGTAACTGTATTTCATCCTATCCACATAGTACTGACCAGATTTTGGCTTCAAAATCCCCTTTTCGAGACTTTCAGTTTTGTATCGCTTTAAAGTGCGTTTCAGATCCTGAATAGTGTTTTCAATGCATTTGCATGGTTTTGTATGAAACTTCTGGGTGAATGGTTTCCCATCAACTATGACCATTCTACCATGTTAATGGTCAGTAATATCATGTTTACTACAGTGCCACATGACGGTGCTTATATTTCAGCTTTAAACAGGTCAAACGGACTCAAAGTAACTGTATTTCATCCTATCAGCATACTACTGTCCAGATTTTGGCTTCAGAATCCCTTTTTCGAGACTTTAAGTTTTGTATCGCTTTAAAGTGCTTTTCAGCTCCTGAATAGCGTTTTCATTGCATGTGCATGGTTTTGGATGAAACTTCTGGGTGAACGGTTTCCCATCAACTATGACTATTCTACCATGTTAATGGTCAGTAATATCATGTTTACTTCAGTGCCACACATGACATGACAGTGCTTATATTTCAGCTTTAAACAGGTCAAACGTACTCAAAGTAACTGTATTTCATCCTATCTGCATACTACTGACCAGATTTTGGCTTCAAAATCCCTTTTTCGAGACTTTCAGTTTTGTATCGATTTAAAGTGCGTTTCAGCTCCTGAATAGTGTTTTCAATGCATTTGCATGGTTTTGTATGAAACTTCTGGGTGAATGGTTTCCCATCAACTATGACCATTCTACCATGTTAATGGTCAGTAATATCATGTTTACTACAGTGCCACATGACGGTGCTTATATTTCAGCTTTAAACAGGTCAAACGTACTCAAAGTAACTGTATTTCATCCTATCCACCTAGTACTGACCAGATTTTGTCTTCAAAATCCCCTTTTCGAGACTTTCAGTTTTGTATCGCTTTAAAGTGCGTTTCAGCTCCTGAATAGCGTTTTCAATGCATTTGCATGGTTTTGTATGAAACTTCTGGGTGAATGGTTTCCCATCAACTATGACCATTCTACAATGTTAATAGTCCGTAATATCATGTTTACTTTAGTGCCACATGACGGTGCTTATATTTCAGCTTTAAACAGGTCAAACGTACTCAAAGTAACTGTATTTCATCCTATCCACATAGTACTGACCATATTTTGGCTTCAAAATCCCCTTTTTCGAGACTTTCAGTTTTGTATCGCTTTAAAGTGCGTTTCAGCTCCTGAATAGCGTTTTCAATGCATTTGCATGGTTTTGTATGAAACTTCTGGGTGAATGGTTTCCCATCAACTATGACCATTCTACAATGTTAATAGTCCGTAATATCATGTTTACTTTAGTGCCACATGACGGTGCTTATATTTCAGCTTTAAACAGGTCAAACGGACTCAAAGTAACTGTATTTCATCCTATCCACATAATACTGACCAGATTTTGGCTTCAAAATCCCTTTTTCGAGACTTTCAGTTTTGTATCGCTTTAAAGTGCGTTTCAGCTCCTGAATAGCGTTTTCAATGCATTTGCATGGTTTTGTATGAAACTTCGGGGTGAAGGGTTTCCCATCAACTATGACTATTCTACCATGTTAATGGTCAGTAATATCATTTGTACTTCAGTGCCACATGACGGTGCTTATATTTCAGCTTTAAACAGGTCAAACGGACTCAAAGTAACTGTATTTCATCCTATCCACATACTACTGACCAGATTTTGGCTTCAAAATCCCTTTTTCGAGACTTTCAGTTTTGTATCAATTTAAAGTACGTTTCAGCTCCTGAATAGCGTTTTCAATGCATTTGCATGGTTTTGTATGAAACTTCGGGGTGAATGGTTTCCCATCAACTATGACTATTCTACCAAGTTAATGGTCAGTAATATCATGTTTACTTCAGTGCCACATGACGGTGCTTATATTTCAGCTTTAAACAGGTCAAACTGACTCAAAGTAACTGTATTTCATCCTATCAGCATACTACTGTCCAGATTTTGGCTTCAGAATCCCTTTTTCGAGACTTTAAGTTTTGTATCGCTTTAAAGTGCTTTTCAGCTCCTGAATAGCGTTTTCATTGCATGTGCATGGTTTTGGATGAAACTTCTGGGTGAACGGTTTCCCATCAACTATGACTATTTTACCATGTTAATGGTCAGTAATATCATGTTTACTTCAGTGCCACACATGACATGACAGTGCTTATATTTCAGCTTTAAACAGGTCAAACGTACTCAAAGTAACTGTATTTCATCCTATCTACATACTACTGACCAGATTTTGGCTTCAAAATCCCCTTTTCGAGACTTTCAGTTTTGTATCGCTTTAAAGTGCGTTTCAGCTCCTGAATAGCGTTTTCAATGCATTTGCATTGTTTTGCATGAAACTTCTGGGTGAATGGTTTCCCATGAACTATGACTATTCTACAATGTTAATAGTCCGTAATATCATGTTTACTTCAGTGCCACATGACGGTGCTTATATTTCAGCTTTAAACAGGTCAAACGGACTCAAAGTAACTGTATTTCCTACCAGATTTTGGCTTCAAAATCCCTTTTTCGAGACTTTCAGTTTTGTATCGATTTAAAGTGTGTTTCAGCTCCTGAATAGCGTTTTCAATGCATTTGCATGGTTTTGTATGAAACTTCTGGGTGAACGGTTTCCCATCAACTATGACTATTCTACCATGTTAATGGTCAGTAATATCATGTTTACTTCAGTGCCACACATGACATGACAGTGCTTATATTTCAGCTTTAAACAGGTCAAACATACTCAAAGTAACTGTATTTCATCCTATCCACATACTACTGACCAGATTTTGGCTTCAAAATCCCTTTTTCGAGACTTCCAGTTTTGTATCGCTTAAAAGTGCGTTTCAGCTCCTGAATAGCGTTTTCAATGCATTTGCATGGTTTTGCATGAAACTTCTGGGTCAATGGTTTCCCATCAACTATGACTATTCTACCATGTTAATGGTCAGTAATATCATGTTTACTACAGTGCCACATGACGGTGCTTATATTTCAGCTTTAAACAGGTCAAACGGACTCAAAGTAACTGTATTTCATCCTATCTACATACTACTGACCAGATTTTGGCTTCAAAATCCCCTTTTCGAGACTTTCAGTTTTGTATCGCTTTAAAGTGCGTTTCAGCTCCTGAATAGCGTTTTCAATGCATTTGCATAGTTTTGCACAAAACTTCTGGGTGAATGGTTTTCCATCAACTATGACAATTCTACCATGTTAATGGTCAGTAATATCATGTTTACTTCAGTGCCACATGACGGTGCTTATATTTCAGCTTTAAACAGGTCAAACTGACTCAAAGTAACTGTATTTCAACCTATCTGCATACTACTTTCCAGATTTTGGCTTCAGAATCTCTTTTTCGAGACTTTAAGTTTTGTATCGCTTTAAAGTGCTTTTCAGCTCCTGAATAGCGTTTTCAATGCATTTGCATGGTTTTGTATGAAACTTCTGGGTGAATGGTTTCCCATCAACTATGACCATTCTACAATGTTAATAGTCCGTAATATCATGTTTACTTTAGTGCCACATGACGGTGCTTATATTTCAGCTTTAAACAGGTCAAACGGACTCAAAGTAACTGTATTTCATCCTATCCACATAATACTGACCAGATTTTGGCTTCAAAATCCCTTTTTCGAGACTTTCAGTTTTGTATCGCTTTAAAGTGCGTTTCAGCTCCTGAATAGCGTTTTCAATGCATTTGCATGGTTTTGTATGAAACTTCGGGGTGAATGGTTTCCCATCAACTATGACTATTCTACCATGTTAATGGTCAGTAATATCATTTTTACTTCAGTGCCACATGACGGTGCTTATATTTCAGCTTTAAACAGGTCAAACGGACTCAAAGTAACTGTATTTCATCCTATCCACATACTACTGACCAGATTTTGGCTTCAAAATCCCTTTTTCGAGACTTTCAGTTTTGTATCAATTTAAAGTACGTTTCAGCTCCTGAATAGCGTTTTCAATGCATTTGCATGGTTTTGTATGAAACTTCGGGGTGAATGGTTTCCCATCAACTATGACTATTCTACCAAGTTAATGGTCAGTAATATCATGTTTACTTCAGTGCCACATGACGGTGCTTATATTTCAGCTTTAAACAGGTCAAACTGACTCAAAGTAACTGTATTTCCTACCAGATTTTGGCTTCAGAATCCCTTTTTCGAGACGTTAAGTTTTGTATCGCTTTAAAGTGCTTTTCAGCTCCTGAATAGCGTTTTCAATGCATTTGCATGGTTTTGTATGAAACTTCTGGGTGAATGGTTTCCTATCAACTATGACTATTCTACCATGTTAATGGTCAGTAATATCATGTTTACTTCAGTGCCACATGACGGTGCTTATATTTCAGCTTTAAACAGGTCAAACTGACTCAAAGTAACTGTATTTCATCCTATCAGCATACTACTGTCCAGATTTTGGCTTCAGAATCCCTTTTTCGAGACTTTAAGTTTTGTATCGCTTTAAAGTGCTTTTCAGCTCCTGAATAGCGTTTTCATTGCATGTGCATGGTTTTGGATGAAACTTCTGGGTGAACGGTTTCCCATCAACTATGACTATTTTACCATGTTAATGGTCAGTAATATCATGTTTACTTCAGTGCCACACATGACATGACAGTGCTTATATTTCAGCTTTAAACAGGTCAAACGTACTCAAAGTAACTGTATTTCATCCTATCTACATACTACTGACCAGATTTTGGCTTCAAAATCCCCTTTTCGAGACTTTCAGTTTTGTATCGCTTTAAAGTGCGTTTCAGCTCCTGAATAGCGTTTTCAATGCATTTGCATTGTTTTGCATGAAACTTCTGGGTGAATGGTTTCCCATGAACTATGACTATTCTACAATGTTAATAGTCCGTAATATCATGTTTACTTCAGTGCCACATGACGGTGCTTATATTTCAGCTTTAAACAGGTCAAACTGACTCAAAGTAACTGTATTTCCTACCAGATTTTGGCTTCAAAATCCCTTTTTCGAGACTTTCAGTTTTGTATCGATTTAAAGTGTGTTTCAGCTCCTGAATAGCGTTTTCAATGCATTTGCATGGTTTTGTATGAAACTTCTGGGTGAACGGTTTCCCATCAACTATGACTATTCTACCATGTTAATGGTCAGTAATATCATGTTTACTTCAGTGCCACACATGACATGACAGTGCTTATATTTCAGCTTTAAACAGGTCAAACATACTCAAAGTAACTGTATTTCATCCTATCCACATACTACTGACCAGATTTTGGCTTCAAAATCCCTTTTTCGAGACTTCCAGTTTTGTATCGCTTAAAAGTGCGTTTCAGCTCCTGAATAGCGTTTTCAATGCATTTGCATGGTTTTGCATGAAACTTCTGGGTGAATGGTTTCCCATCAACTATGACTATTTTACCATGTTAATGGTCAGTAATATCATGTTTACTTCAGTGCCACACATGACATGACAGTGCTTATATTTCAGCTTTAAACAGGTCAAACGTACTCAAAGTAACTGTATTTCATCCTATCTACATACTACTGACCAGATTTTGGCTTCAAAATCCCCTTTTCGAGACTTTCAGTTTTGTATCGCTTTAAAGTGCGTTTCAGCTCCTGAATAGCGTTTTCAATGCATTTGCATTGTTTTGCATGAAACTTCTGGGTGAATGGTTTCCCATGAACTATGACTATTCTACAATGTTAATAGTCCGTAATATCATGTTTACTTCAGTGCCACATGACGGTGCTTATATTTCAGCTTTAAACAGGTCAAACTGACTCAAAGTAACTGTATTTCCTACCAGATTTTGGCTTCAAAATCCCTTTTTCGAGACTTTCAGTTTTGTATCGATTTAAAGTGTGTTTCAGCTCCTGAATAGCGTTTTCAATGCATTTGCATGGTTTTGTATGAAACTTCTGGGTGAACGGTTTCCCATCAACTATGACTATTCTACCATGTTAATGGTCAGTAATATCATGTTTACTTCAGTGCCACACATGACATGACAGTGCTTATATTTCAGCTTTAAACAGGTCAAACATACTCAAAGTAACTGTATTTCATCCTATCCACATACTACTGACCAGATTTTGGCTTCAAAATCCCTTTTTCGAGACTTCCAGTTTTGTATCGCTTAAAAGTGCGTTTCAGCTCCTGAATAGCGTTTTCAATGCATTTGCATGGTTTTGCATGAAACTTCTGGGTGAATGGTTTCCCATCAACTATGACTATTCTACCATGTTAATGGTCAGTAATATCATGTTTACTACAGTGCCACATGACGGTGCTTATATTTCAGCTTTAAACAGGTCAAACGGACTCAAAGTAACTGTATTTCATCCTATCCACATACTACTGACCAGATTTTGGCTTCAAAATCCCCTTTTCGAGACTTTCAGTTTTGTATCGCTTTAAAGTGCGTTTCAGCTCCTGAATAGCGTTTTCAATGCATTTGCATAGTTTTGCACAAAACTTCTGGGTGAATGGTTTTCCATCAACTATGACAATTCTACCATATTAATGGTCAGTAATATCATGTTTACTTCAGTGCCACATGACGGTGCTTATATTTCAGCTTTAAACAGGTCAAACTGACTCAAAGTAACTGTATTTCAACCTATCTGCATACTACTTTCCAGATTTTGGCTTCAGAATCTCTTTTTCGAGACTTTAAGTTTTGTATCGCTTTAAAGTGCTTTTCAGCTCCTGAATAGCGTTTTCAATGCATTTGCATGGTTTTGTATGAAACTTCTGGGTGAACGGTTTCCCATCAACTATGACTATTCTACCATGTTAATGGTCAGTAATATCATGTTTACTACAGTGCCACATGACGGTGCTTATATTTCAGCTTTAAACAGGTCAAACGTACTCAAAGTAACTGTATTTCATCCTATCCACATAGTACTGACCAGATTTTGGCTTCAAAATCCCCTTTTCGAGACTTTCAGTTTTGTATCGCTTTAAAGTGCGTTTCAGCTCCTGAATAGCGTTTTCAATGCATTTGCATGGTTTTGTATGAAACTTCTGGGTGAATGGTTTCCCATCAACTATCACCATTCTACAATGTTTATAGTCCGTAATATCATGTTTACTTCAGTGCCACATGACGGTGCTTATATTTCAGCTTTAAACAGGTCAAACGGACTCAAAGTAACTGTATTTCATCCTATCCACATAATATTGACCAGATTTTGGCTTCAAAATCCCTTTTTCGAGACTTTCAGTTTTGTATCGCTTTAAAGTGCGTTTCAGCTCCTGAATAGCGTTTTCAATGCATTTGCATGGTTTTGTATGAAACTTCTGGGTGAATGGTTTCCCATCAACTATGACCATTCTACAATGTTAATAGTCCGTAATATCATGTTTACTTTAGTGCCACATGACGGTGCTTATATTTCAGCTTTAAACAGGTCAAACGGACTCAAAGTAACTGTATTTCATCCTATCCACATAATACTGACCAGATTTTGGCTTCAAAATCCCTTTTTCGAGACTTTCAGTTTTGTATCGCTTTAAAGTGCGTTTCAGCTCCTGAATAGCGTTTTCAATGCATTTGCATGGTTTTGTATGAAACTTCGGGGTGAATGGTTTCCCATCAACTATGACTATTCTACCATGTTAATGGTCAGTAATATCATTTTTACTTCAGTGCCACATGACGGTGCTTATATTTCAGCTTTAAACAGGTCAAACGGACTCAAAGTAACTGTATTTCATCCTATCCACATACTACTGACCAGATTTTGGCTTCAGAATCCCTTTTTCGAGACGTTAAGTTTTGTATCGCTTTAAAGTGCTTTTCAGCTCCTGAATAGCGTTTTCAATGCATTTGCATGGTTTTGTATGAAACTTCGGGGTGAATGGTTTCCCATCAACTATGACTATTCTACCAAGTTAATGGTCAGTAATATCATGTTTACTTCAGTGCCACATGACGGTGCTTATATTTCAGCTTTAAACAGGTCAAACTGACTCAAAGTAACTGTATTTCATCCTATCAGCATACTACTGTCCAGATTATGGCTTCAGAATCCCTTTTTCGAGACTTTAAGTTTTGTATCGCTTTAAAGTGCTTTTCAGCTCCTGAATAGCGTTTTCATTGCATGTGCATGGTTTTGGATGAAACTTCTGGGTGAACGGTTTCCCATCAACTATGACTATTTTACCATGTTAATGGTCAGTGATATCATGTTTACTTCAGTGCCACACATGACATGACAGTGCTTATATTTCAGCTTTAAACAGGTCAAACGTACTCAAAGTAACTGTATTTCATCCTATCTACATACTACTGACCAGATTTTGGCTTCAAAATCCCCTTTTCGAGACTTTCAGTTTTGTATCGCTTTAAAGTGCGTTTCAGCTCCTGAATAGCGTTTTCAATGCATTTGCATTGTTTTGCATGAAACTTCTGGGTGAATGGTTTCCCATGAACTATGACTATTCTACAATGTTAATAGTCCGTAATATCATGTTTACTTCAGTGCCACATGACGGTGCTTATATTTCAGCTTTAAACAGGTCAAACTGACTCAAAGTAACTGTATTTCCTACCAGATTTTGGCTTCAAAATCCCTTTTTCGAGACTTTCAGTTTTGTATCGATTTAAAGTGTGTTTCAGCTCCTGAATAGCGTTTTCAATGCATTTGCATGGTTTTGTATGAAACTTCTGGGTGAACGGTTTCCCATCAACTATGACTATTCTACCATGTTAATGGTCAGTAATATCATGTTTACTTCAGTGCCACACATGACATGACAGTGCTTATATTTCAGCTTTAAACAGGTCAAACATACTCAAAGTAACTGTATTTCATCCTATCCACATACTACTGACCAGATTTTGGCTTCAAAATCCCTTTTTCGAGACTTCCAGTTTTGTATCGCTTAAAAGTGCGTTTCAGCTCCTGAATAGCGTTTTCAATGCATTTGCATGGTTTTGCATGAAACTTCTGGGTGAATGGTTTCCCATCAACTATGACTATTTTACCATGTTAATGGTCAGTAATATCATGTTTACTTCAGTGCCACACATGACATGACAGTGCTTATATTTCAGCTTTAAACAGGTCAAACGTACTCAAAGTAACTGTATTTCATCCTATCTACATACTACTGACCAGATTTTGGCTTCAAAATCCCCTTTTCGAGACTTTCAGTTTTGTATCGCTTTAAAGTGCGTTTCAGCTCCTGAATAGCGTTTTCAATGCATTTGCATTGTTTTGCATGAAACTTCTGGGTGAATGGTTTCCCATGAACTATGACTATTCTACAATGTTAATAGTCCGTAATATCATGTTTACTTCAGTGCCACATGACGGTGCTTATATTTCAGCTTTAAACAGGTCAAACTGACTCAAAGTAACTGTATTTCCTACCAGATTTTGGCTTCAAAATCCCTTTTTCGAGACTTTCAGTTTTGTATCGATTTAAAGTGTGTTTCAGCTCCTGAATAGCGTTTTCAATGCATTTGCATGGTTTTGTATGAAACTTCTGGGTGAACGGTTTCCCATCAACTATGACTATTCTACCATGTTAATGGTCAGTAATATCATGTTTACTTCAGTGCCACACATGACATGACAGTGCTTATATTTCAGCTTTAAACAGGTCAAACATACTCAAAGTAACTGTATTTCATCCTATCCACATACTACTGACCAGATTTTGGCTTCAAAATCCCTTTTTCGAGACTTCCAGTTTTGTATCGCTTAAAAGTGCGTTTCAGCTCCTGAATAGCGTTTTCAATGCATTTGCATGGTTTTGCATGAAACTTCTGGGTGAATGGTTTCCCATCAACTATGACTATTCTACCATGTTAATGGTCAGTAATATCATGTTTACTACAGTGCCACATGACGGTGCTTATATTTCAGCTTTAAACAGGTCAAACGGACTCAAAGTAACTGTATTTCATCCTATCCACATACTACTGACCAGATTTTGGCTTCAAAATCCCCTTTTCGAGACTTTCAGTTTTGTATCGCTTTAAAGTGCGTTTCAGCTCCTGAATAGCGTTTTCAATGCATTTGCATAGTTTTGCACAAAACTTCTGGGTGAATGGTTTTCCATCAACTATGACAATTCTACCATGTTAATGGTCAGTAATATCATGTTTACTTCAGTGCCACATGACGGTGCTTATATTTCAGCTTTAAACAGGTCAAACTGACTCAAAGTAACTGTATTTCAACCTATCTGCATACTACTTTCCAGATTTTGGCTTCAGAATCTCTTTTTCGAGACTTTAAGTTTTGTATCGCTTTAAAGTGCTTTTCAGCTCCTGAATAGCGTTTTCAATGCATTTGCATGGTTTTGTATGAAACTTCTGGGTGAATGGTTTCCCATCAACTATGACCATTCTACAATGTTAATAGTCCGTAATATCATGTTTACTTTAGTGCCACATGACGGTGCTTATATTTCAGCTTTAAACAGGTCAAACGGACTCAAAGTAACTGTATTTCATCCTATCCACATAATACTGACCAGATTTTGGCTTCAAAATCCCTTTTTCGAGACTTTCAGTTTTGTATCGCTTTAAAGTGCGTTTCAGCTCCTGAATAGCGTTTTCAATGCATTTGCATGGTTTTGTATGAAACTTCGGGGTGAATGGTTTCCCATCAACTATGACTATTCTACCATGTTAATGGTCAGTAATATCATTTTTACTTCAGTGCCACATGACGGTGCTTATATTTCAGCTTTAAACAGGTCAAACGGACTCAAAGTAACTGTATTTCATCCTATCCACATACTACTGACCAGATTTTGGCTTCAAAATCCCTTTTTCGAGACTTTCAGTTTTGTATCAATTTAAAGTACGTTTCAGCTCCTGAATAGCGTTTTCAATGCATTTGCATGGTTTTGTATGAAACTTCGGGGTGAATGGTTTCCCATCAACTATGACTATTCTACCAAGTTAATGGTCAGTAATATCATGTTTACTTCAGTGCCACATGACGGTGCTTATATTTCAGCTTTAAACAGGTCAAACTGACTCAAAGTAACTGTATTTCCTACCAGATTTTGGCTTCAGAATCCCTTTTTCGAGACGTTAAGTTTTGTATCGCTTTAAAGTGCTTTTCAGCTCCTGAATAGCGTTTTCAATGCATTTGCATGGTTTTGTATGAAACTTCTGGGTGAATGGTTTCCTATCAACTATGACTATTCTACCATGTTAATGGTCAGTAATATCATGTTTACTTCAGTGCCACATGACGGTGCTTATATTTCAGCTTTAAACAGGTCAAACTGACTCAAAGTAACTGTATTTCATCCTATCAGCATACTACTGTCCAGATTTTGGCTTCAGAATCCCTTTTTCGAGACTTTAAGTTTTGTATCGCTTTAAAGTGCTTTTCAGCTCCTGAATAGCGTTTTCATTGCATGTGCATGGTTTTGGATGAAACTTCTGGGTGAACGGTTTCCCATCAACTATGACTATTTTACCATGTTAATGGTCAGTAATATCATGTTTACTTCAGTGCCACACATGACATGACAGTGCTTATATTTCAGCTTTAAACAGGTCAAACGTACTCAAAGTAACTGTATTTCATCCTATCTACATACTACTGACCAGATTTTGGCTTCAAAATCCCCTTTTCGAGACTTTCAGTTTTGTATCGCTTTAAAGTGCGTTTCAGCTCCTGAATAGCGTTTTCAATGCATTTGCATTGTTTTGCATGAAACTTCTGGGTGAATGGTTTCCCATGAACTATGACTATTCTACAATGTTAATAGTCCGTAATATCATGTTTACTTCAGTGCCACATGACGGTGCTTATATTTCAGCTTTAAACAGGTCAAACGGACTCAAAGTAACTGTATTTCCTACCAGATTTTGGCTTCAAAATCCCTTTTTCGAGACTTTCAGTTTTGTATCGATTTAAAGTGTGTTTCAGCTCCTGAATAGCGTTTTCAATGCATTTGCATGGTTTTGTATGAAACTTCTGGGTGAACGGTTTCCCATCAACTATGACTATTCTACCATGTTAATGGTCAGTAATATCATGTTTACTTCAGTGCCACACATGACATGACAGTGCTTATATTTCAGCTTTAAACAGGTCAAACATACTCAAAGTAACTGTATTTCATCCTATCCACATACTACTGACCAGATTTTGGCTTCAAAATCCCTTTTTCGAGACTTCCAGTTTTGTATCGCTTAAAAGTGCGTTTCAGCTCCTGAATAGCGTTTTCAATGCATTTGCATGGTTTTGCATGAAACTTCTGGGTGAATGGTTTCCCATCAACTATGACTTTTCTACCATGTTAATGGTCAGTAATATCATGTTTACTACAGTGCCACATGACGGTGCTTATATTTCAGCTGTAAACAGGTCAAACGGACTCAAAGTAACTGTATTTCATCCTATCCACATACTACTGACCAGATTTTGGCTTCAAAATCCCCTTTTCGAGACTTTCAGTTTTGTATCGCTTTAAAGTGCGTTTCAGCTCCTGAATAGCGTTTTCAATGCATTTGCATAGTTTTGCACAAAACTTCTGGGTGAATGGTTTTCCATCAACTATGACAATTCTACCATGTTAATGGTCAGTAATATCATGTTTACTTCAGTGCCACATGACGGTGCTTATATTTCAGCTTTAAACAGGTCAAACTGACTCAAAGTAACTGTATTTCAACCTATCTGCATACTACTTTCCAGATTTTGGCTTCAGAATCTCTTTTTCGAGACTTTAAGTTTTGTATCGCTTTAAAGTGCTTTTCAGCTCCTGAATAGCGTTTTCAATGCATTTGCATGGTTTTGTATGAAACTTCTGGGTGAACGGTTTCCCATCAACTATGACTATTCTACCATGTTAATGGTCAGTAATATCATGTTTACTACAGTGCCACATGACGGTGCTTATATTTCAGCTTTAAACAGGTCAAACGTACTCAAAGTAACTGTATTTCATCCTATCCACATAGTACTGACCAGATTTTGGCTTCAAAATCCCCTTTTCGAGACTTTCAGTTTTGTATCGCTTTAAAGTGCGTTTCAGCTCCTGAATAGCGTTTTCAATGCATTTGCATGGTTTTGTATGAAACTTCTGGGTGAATGGTTTCCCATCAACTATCACCATTCTACAATGTTTATAGTCCGTAATATCATGTTTACTTCAGTGCCACATGACGGTGCTTATATTTCAGCTTTAAACAGGTCAAACGGACTCAAAGTAACTGTATTTCATCCTATCCACATAATATTGACCAGATTATGGCTTCAAAATCCCTTTTTCGAGACTTTCATTTTTGTATCGCTTTAAAGTGCGTTTCAGCTCCTGAATAGCGTTTTCAATGCATTTGCAAGGTTTTGTATGAAACTTCTGGGTGAATGGTTTCCCATCAACTATGACTATTCTACCATGTTAATGGTCAGTAATATCATGTTTACTACAGTGCCACATGACGGTGCTTATATTTCAGCTTTAAACAGGTCAAACGTACTCAAAGTAACTGTATTTCATCCTATCCACCTAGTACTGACCAGATTTTGGCTTCAAAATCCCCTTTTCGAGACTTTCAGTTTTGTATCGCTTTAAAGTGCGTTTCAGCTCCTGAATAGCGTTTTCAATGCATTTGCATGGTTTTGTATGAAACTTCTGGGTGAATGGTTTCCCATCAACTATGACCATTCTACAATGTTAATAGTCCGTAATATCATGTTAACTTCAGTGCCACATGACGGTGCTTATATTTCAGCTTTAAACAGGTCAAACGTACTCAAAGTAACTGTATTTCATCCTATCCACATAATACTGACCAGATTTTGGCTTCAAAATCCCTTTTTCGAGACTTTCATTTTTGTATTGCTTTAAAGTGCGTTTCAGCTCCTGAATAGCGTTTTCAATGCATTTGCATTGTTTTGCATGACACTTCTGGGTGAATGGTTTCCCATCAGCTATGACTATTCTACGATGTTAATGGTCAGTAATATCATGTTTACTTCAGTGCCACATGACGGTGCTTATATTTCAGCTTTAAACAGGTCAAACTGACTCAAAGTAACTGTATTTCCTATCTGCATACAACTGCCCAGATTTTGGCTTCAGAATCCCCTTTTTTGAGACTTTCAGTTTTGTATCGCTTTAAAGTGCTTTTCAGCTCCTGAATAGCATTTTCATTGCATGTGCATGGTTTTGGATGAAACTTCTGGGTGAATGGTTTCCCATCAACTATGACTATTCTACCATGTTAATCTTGGTGGTTTATACATGGGAAAAGGGGTTTGGCATTGAAATGGAGTGTTTCTAGTCAGTAATATCATGTTTACTTCAGTGCCACACATGACATGACAGTGCTTATATTTCAGCTTTAAACAGGTCAAACTGACTCAAAGTAACTGTATTTCCTATGTGCATACAACTGCCCAGATTTTGGCTTCAGAATCCCCTTTTTTGAGGCTTTCAGTTTTGTATCGCTTTAAAGTGCTTTTCAGCTCATGAATAGCGTTTTCAATGCATTTGCATGGTTTTGTATGAAACTTCGGGGTGAATGGTTTCCCATCAACTATGACTATTCTACCATGTTAATTGTCAGTAATATCATGTTTACTTCAGTGCCACATGACGGTGCTTATATTTCAGCTTTAAACAGGTCAAACTGACTCAAAGTAACTGTATTTCCTATCTGCATACAACTGCCCAGATTTTGGCTTCAGAATCCCCTTTTTTGAGACTTTCAGTTTTGTATCGCTTTAAAGTGCTTTTCAGCTCCTGAATAGCATTTTCATTGCATGTGCATGGTTTTGGATGAAACTTCTGGGTGAATGGTTTCCCATCAACTATGACTATTCTACCATGTTAATCTTGGTGGTTTATACATGGGAAAAGGGGTTTGGCATTGAAATGGAGTGTTTCTAGTCAGTAATATCATGTTTACTTCAGTGCCACACATGACATGACAGTGCTTATATTTCAGCTTTAAACAGGTCAAACTGACTCAAAGTAACTGTATTTCCTATGTGCATACAACTGCCCAGATTTTGGCTTCAGAATCCCCTTTTTTGAGGCTTTCAGTTTTGTATCGCTTTAAAGTGCTTTTCAGCTCATGAATAGCGTTTTCAATGCATTTGCATGGTTTTGTATGAAACTTCGGGGTGAATGGTTTCCCATCAACTATGACTATTCTACCATGTTAATTGTCAGTAATATCATGTTTACTTCAGTGCCACATGACGGTGCTTATATTTCAGCTTTAAACAGGTCAAACTGACTCAAAGTAACTGTATTTCCTATCTGCATACAACTGCCCAAATTTTCGCTTCAGAATCCCCTTTTTTGAGACTTTCAGTTTTGTATCACTTTAAAGTGCTTTTCAGCTCCTGAATAGCGTTTTCAATGCATTTGCATAGTTTTGCATGAAACTTCTGGGTGAATGGTTTCCCATCAACTATGACTATTCTACCATGTTAATGGTCAGTAATATCATGTTTACTTCAGTGCCACATGACGGTGCTTATATTTCAGCTTTAAACAGGTCAAACTGACTCAAAGTAACTGTATTTCATCCTATCCACATAATACTGACCAGATTTTGGCTTCAAAATCCCTTTTTCGAGACTTTCAGTTTTTTATCGATTTAAGGTGCGTTTCAGCTCCTGAATAGCGTTTTCAATGCATTTGCATGGTTTTGTATGAAACTTCGGGGTGAATGGTTTCCCATCAACTATAACTATTCTACCATGTTAATGGTCAGTAATATCATGTTTACTTTAGTGCCACATGACGGTGCTTATATTTCAGCTTTAAACAGGTCAAACTGACTCAAAGTAACTGTATTTTATCCTATCTGCATACTACTTTCCAGATTTTGGCTTCAGAATCTCTTTTTCGAGACTTTAAGTTTTGTATTGCTTTAAAGTGCTTTTCGGCTCCTGAATAGCGTTTTAATTGCATGTGCATGGTTTTGGATGAAACTTCTGGGTGAACGGTTTCCCATCAACTATGACTATTCTACCATGTTAATGGTCAGTAATATCATGTTTATTTCAGTGCCACACATGACATGACAGTGCTTATATTTCAGCTTTAAACAGGTCAAACGTACTCAAAGTAACTGTGTTTCATCCTATCATACTACTGACCAGATTTTGTCTTCAAAATCCCCTTTTCGAGACATTCAGTTTTGTATCACTTTAAAGTGCGTTTCAGCTCCTGAATAGCGTTTTCAATGCATTTGCATAGTTTTGCATGAAACTTCTGGGTGAACGGTTTCCCATCAACTATGACTATTCTACCATGTTAATGGTCAGTAATATCATGTTTACTACAGTGCCACATGACGGTGCTTATATTTCAGCTTTAAACAGGTCAAACGTACTCAAAGTAACTGTATTTCATCCTATCCACATAGTACTGACCAGATTTTGGCTTCAAAATCCCCTTTTCGAGACTTTCAGTTTTGTATCGCTTTAAAGTGCGTTTCAGCTCCTGAATAGCGTTTTCAATGCATTTGCATGGTTTTGTATGAAACTTCTGGGTGAATGGTTTCCCATCAACTATCACCATTCTACAATGTTTATAGTCCGTAATATCATGTTTACTTCAGTGCCACATGACGGTGCTCATATTTCAGCTTTAAACAGGTCAAACGGACTCACAGTAACTGTATTTCATCCTATCCACATAATATTGAACAGATTATGGCTTCAAAATCCCTTTTTCGAGACTTTCATTTTTGTATCGCTTTAAAGTGCGTTTCAGCTCCTGAATAGCGTTTTCAATGCATTTGCAAGGTTTTGTATGAAACTTCTGGGTGAATGGTTTCCCATCAACTATGACTATTCTACCATGTTAATGGTCAGTAATATCATGTTTACTACAGTGCCACATGACGGTGCTTATATTTCAGCTTTAAACAGGTCAAACGTACTCAAAGTAACTGTATTTCATCCTATCCACATAGTACTGACCAGATTTTGGCTTCAAAATCCCCTTTTCGAGACTTTCAGTTTTGTATCGCTTTAAAGTGCGTTTCAGCTCCTGAATAGCGTTTTCAATGCATTTGCATGGTTTTGTATGAAACTTCTGGGTGAATGGTTTCCCATCAACTATGACCATTCTACAATGTTAATAGTCCGTAATATCATGTTTACTTCAGTGCCACATGACGGTGCTTATATTTCAGCTTTAAACAGGTCAAACTGACTCAAAGTAACTGTATTTCATCCTATCTGCATACTACTGACCAGATTTTGGCTTCAAAATCGCTTTTTCGAGACTTTCAGTTTTGTATCGCTTTAAAGTGCGTTTCAGCTCCTGAATAGCGTTTTCAATGCATTTGCATGGTTTTGTATGAAACTTCTGGGTGAACGGTTTCCCATCAACTATGACTATTCTACCATGTTAATGGTCAGTAATATCATGTTTACTACAGTGCCACATGACAGTGGTTATATTTCAGCTTTAAACAGGTCAAACGTACTCAAAGTAACTGTATTTCATCCTATCCACATAGTACTGACCAGATTTTGGCTTCAAAATCCCCTTTTCGAGACTTTCAG
This sequence comes from Osmerus mordax, assembly GCF_038355195.1. Classification (NCBI taxonomy): domain Eukaryota; kingdom Metazoa; phylum Chordata; class Actinopteri; order Osmeriformes; family Osmeridae; genus Osmerus; species Osmerus mordax. Next base: position 12,800,371 of record NC_090066.1, on the reverse strand, counting down.
TTTTGTATCGCTTTAAAGTGCGTTTCAGCTCCTGAATAGTGTTTTCAATGCATTTGCATGGTTTTGTATGAAACTTCTGGGTGAATGGTTTCCCATCAACTATGACCATTCTACCATGTTAATGGTCAGTAATATCATGTTTACTACAGTGCCACATGACGGTGCTTATATTTCAGCTTTAAACAGGTCAAACGTACTCAAAGTAACTGTATTTCATCCTATCCACATAGTACTGACCAGATTTTGTCTTCAAAATCCCCTTTTCGAGACTTTCAGTTTTGTATCGCTTTAAAGTGCGTTTCAGCTCCTGAATAGCGTTTTCAATGCATTTGCATGGTTTTGTATGAAACTTCTGGGTGAATGGTTTCCCATCAATTATGACCATTCTAAGATGTTAATAGTCCGTAATATCATGTTTACTTCAGTGCCACATGACGGTGCTTATATTTCAGCTTTAAACAGGTCAAACTGACTCAAAGTAACTGTATTTCATCCTATCTGCATACTACTGACAAGATTTTGGCTTCAAAATCCCTTTTTCGAGACTTTCAGTTTTGTATCGATTTAAAGTGCGTTTCAGCTCCTGAATAGCGTTTTCAATGCATTTGCATGGTTTTGTATGAAACTTCTGGGTGAACGGTTTCCCATCAACTATGACTATTCTACCATGTTAATGGTCAGTAATATCATGTTTACTACAGTGCCACATGACAGTGGTTATATTTCAGCTTTAAACAGGTCAAACATACTCAAAGTAACTGTATTTCATCCTATCCACATAGTACTGACCAGATTTTGGCTTCAAAATCCCCTTTTCGAGACTTTTAGTTTTGTACCGCTTTAAAGTGCGTTTCAGCTCCTGAATAGTGTTTTCAATGCATTTGCATGGTTTTGTATGAAACTTCTGGGTGAATGGTTTCCCATCAACTATGACCATTCTACCATGTTAATGGTCAGTAATATCATGTTTACTACAGTGCCACATGACGGTGCTTATATTTCAGCTTTAAACAGGTCAAACGTACTCAAAGTAACTGTATTTCATCCTATCCACATAGTACTGACCAGATTTTGTCTTCAAAATCCCCTTTTCGAGACTTTCAGTTTTGTATCGCTTTAAAGTGCGTTTCAGCTCCTGAATAGCGTTTTCAATGCATTTGCAAGGTTTTGTATGAAACTTCTGGGTGAATGGTTTCCCATCAACTATGACTATTCTACCATGTTAATGGTCAGTAATATCATGTTTACTACAGTGCCACATGACGGTGCTTATATTTCAGCTTTAAACAGGTCAAACGTACTCAAAGTAACTGTATTTCATCCTATCCACATAGTACTGACCAGATTTTGGCTTCAAAATCCCCTTTTCGAGACTTTCAGTTTTGTATCGCTTTAAAGTGCGTTTCAGCTCCTGAATAGCGTTTTCAATGCATTTGCATGGTTTTGTATGAAACTTCTGGGTGAATGGTTTCCCATCAACTATGACCATTCTACAATGTTAATAGTCCGTAATATCATGTTTACTTCAGTGCCACATGACGGTGCTTATATTTCAGCTTTAAACAGGTCAAACTGACTCAAAGTAACTGTATTTCATCCTATCTGCATACTACTGACCAGATTTTGGCTTCAAAATCGCTTTTTCGAGACTTTCAGTTTTGTATCGCTTTAAAGTGCTTTTCGGCTCCTGAATAGCGTTTTAATTGCATGTGCATGGTTTTGGATGAAACTTCTGGGTGAACGGTTTCCCATCAACTATGACTATTCTACCATGTTAATGGTCAGTAATATCATGTTTATTTCAGTGCCACACATGACATGACAGTGCTTATATTTCAGCTTTAAACAGGTCAAACGTACTCAAAGTAACTGTGTTTCATCCTATCATACTACTGACCAGATTTTGTCTTCAAAATCCCCTTTTCGAGACATTCAGTTTTGTATCACTTTAAAGTGCGTTTCAGCTCCTGAATAGCGTTTTCAATGCATTTGCATAGTTTTGCATGAAACTTCTGGGTGAACGGTTTCCCATCAACTATGACTATTCTACCATGTTAATGGTCAGTAATATCATGTTTACTACAGTGCCACATGACGGTGCTTATATTTCAGCTTTAAACAGGTCAAACGTACTCAAAGTAACTGTATTTCATCCTATCCACATAGTACTGACCAGATTTTGGCTTCAAAATCCCCTTTTCGAGACTTTCAGTTTTGTATCGCTTTAAAGTGCGTTTCAGCTCCTGAATAGCGTTTTCAATGCATTTGCATGGTTTTGTATGAAACTTCTGGGTGAATGGTTTCCCATCAACTATCACCATTCTACAATGTTTATAGTCCGTAATATCATGTTTACTTCAGTGCCACATGACGGTGCTCATATTTCAGCTTTAAACAGGTCAAACGGACTCACAGTAACTGTATTTCATCCTATCCACATAATATTGAACAGATTATGGCTTCAAAATCCCTTTTTCGAGACTTTCATTTTTGTATCGCTTTAAAGTGCGTTTCAGCTCCTGAATAGCGTTTTCAATGCATTTGCAAGGTTTTGTATGAAACTTCTGGGTGAATGGTTTCCCATCAACTATGACTATTCTACCATGTTAATGGTCAGTAATATCATGTTTACTACAGTGCCACATGACGGTGCTTATATTTCAGCTTTAAACAGGTCAAACGTACTCAAAGTAACTGTATTTCATCCTATCCACATAGTACTGACCAGATTTTGTCTTCAAAATCCCCTTTTCGAGACTTTCAGTTTTGTATCGCTTTAAAGTGCGTTTCAGCTCCTGAATAGCGTTTTCAATGCATTTGCATGGTTTTGTATGAAACTTCTGGGTGAATGGTTTCCCATCAACTATGACCATTCTACAATGTTAATAGTCCGTAATATCATGTTTACTTCAGTGCCACATGACGGTGCTTATATTTCAGCTTTAAACAGGTCAAACTGACTCAAAGTAACTGTATTTCATCCTATCTGCATACTACTGACCAGATTTTGGCTTCAAAATCGCTTTTTCGAGACTTTCAGTTTTGTATCGCTTTAAAGTGCGTTTCAGCTCCTGAATAGCGTTTTCAATGCATTTGCATGGTTTTGTATGAAACTTCTGGGTGAACGGTTTCCCATCAACTATGACTATTCTACCATGTTAATGGTCAGTAATATCATGTTTACTACAGTGCCACATGACAGTGGTTATATTTCAGCTTTAAACAGGTCAAACGTACTCAAAGTAACTGTATTTCATCCTATCCACATAGTACTGACCAGATTTTGGCTTCAAAATCCCCTTTTCGAGACTTTCAGTTTTGTATCGCTTTAAAGTGCGTTTCAGCTCCTGAATAGTGTTTTCAATGCATTTGCATGGTTTTGTATGAAACTTCTGGGTGAATGGTTTCCCATCAACTATGACCATTCTACCATGTTAATGGTCAGTAATATCATGTTTACTACAGTGCCACATGACGGTGCTTATATTTCAGCTTTAAACAGGTCAAACGTACTCAAAGTAACTGTATTTCATCCTATCCACATAGTACTGACCAGATTTTGTCTTCAAAATCCCCTTTTCGAGACTTTCAGTTTTGTATCGCTTTAAAGTGCGTTTCAGCTCCTGAATAGCGTTTTCAATGCATTTGCATGGTTTTGTATGAAACTTCTGGGTGAATGGTTTCCCATCAATTATGACCATTCTACGATGTTAATAGTCCGTAATATCATGTTTACTTCAGTGCCACATGACGGTGCTTATATTTCAGCTTTAAACAGGTCAAACTGACTCAAAGTAACTGTATTTCATCCTATCTGCATACTACTGACAAGATTTTGGCTTCAAAATCCCTTTTTCGAGACTTTCAGTTTTGTATCGATTTAAAGTGCGTTTCAGCTCCTGAATAGCGTTTTCAATGCATTTGCATGGTTTTGTATGAAACTTCTGGGTGAACGGTTTCCCATCAACTATGACTATTCTACCATGTTAATGGTCAGTAATATCATGTTTACTACAGTGCCACATGACAGTGGTTATATTTCAGCTTTAAACAGGTCAAACATACTCAAAGTAACTGTATTTCATCCTATCCACATAGTACTGACCAGATTTTGGCTTCAAAATCCCCTTTTCGAGACTTTTAGTTTTGTACCGCTTTAAAGTGCGTTTCAGCTCCTGAATAGTGTTTTCAATGCATTTGCATGGTTTTGTATGAAACTTCTGGGTGAATGGTTTCCCATCAACTATGACCATTCTACCATGTTAATGGTCAGTAATATCATGTTTACTACAGTGCCACATGACGGTGCTTATATTTCAGCTTTAAACAGGTCAAACGTACTCAAAGTAACTGTATTTCATCCTATCCACCTAGTACTGACCAGATTTTGTCTTAAAAATCCCCTTTTCGAGACTTTCAGTTTTGTATCGCTTTAAAGTGCGTTTCAGCTCCTGAATAGCATTTTCAATGCATTTGCATGGTTTTGTATGAAACTTCTGGGTGAATGGTTTCCCATCAACTATGACCATTCTACAATGTTAATAGTCCGTAATATCATGTTTACTTTAGTGCCACATGACGGTGCTTATATTTCAGCTTTAAACAGGTCAAACGTACTCAAAGTAACTGTATTTCATCCTATCCACATAGTACTGACCATATTTTGGCTTCAAAATCCCCTTTTTCGAGACTTTCAGTTTTGTATCGCTTTAAAGTGCGTTTCAGCTCCTGAATAGCGTTTTCAATGCATTTGCATGGTTTTGTATGAAACTTCTGGGTGAATGGTTTCCCATCAACTATGACCATTCTACAATGTTAATAGTCCGTAATATCATGTTTACTTTAGTGCCACATGACGGTGCTTATATTTCAGCTTTAAACAGGTCAAACGGACTCAAAGTAACTGTATTTCATCCTATCCACATAATACTGACCAGATTTTGGCTTCAAAATCCCTTTTTCGAGACTTTCAGTTTTGTATCGATTTAAAGTGCGTTTCAGCTCCTGAATAGCGTTTTCAATGCATTTGCATGGTTTTGTATGAAACTTCGGGGTGAATGGTTTCCCATCAACTATGACTATTCTACCATGTTAATGGTCAGTAATATCATGTTTACTTCAGTGCCACATGACGGTGCTTATATTTCAGCTTTAAACAGGTCAAACGGACTCAAAGTAACTGTATTTCATCCTATCCACATACTACTGACCAGATTTTGGCTTCAAAATCCCTTTTTCGAGACTTTCAGCTTTGTATCAATTTAAAGTACGTTTCAGCTCCTGAATAGCGTTTTCAATGCATTTGCATGGTTTTGTATGAAACTTCGGGGTGAATGGTTTCCCATCAACTATGACTATTCTACCAAGTTAATGGTCAGTAATATCATGTTTACTTCAGTGCCACATGACGGTGCTTATATTTCAGCTTTAAACAGGTCAAACTGACTCAAAGTAACTGTATTTCCTACCAGATTTTGGCTTCAGAATCCCTTTTTCGAGACGTTAAGTTTTGTATCGCTTTAAAGTGCTTTTCAGCTCCTGAATAGCGTTTTCAATGCATTTGCATGGTTTTGTATGAAACTTCTGGGTGAATGGTTTCCTATCAACTATGACTATTCTACCATGTTAATGGTCAGTAATATCATGTTTACTTCAGTGCCACATGACGGTGCTTATATTTCAGCTTTAAACAGGTCAAACTGACTCAAAGTAACTGTATTTCATCCTATCAGCATACTACTGTCCAGATTTTGGCTTCAGAATCCCTTTTTCGAGACTTTAAGTTTTGTATCGCTTTAAAGTGCTTTTCAGCTCCTGAATAGCGTTTTCATTGCATGTGCATGGTTTTGGATGAAACTTCTGGGTGAACGGTTTCCCATCAACTATGACTATTCTACCATGTTAATGGTCAGTAATATCATGTTTACTTCAGTGCCACACATGACATGACAGTGCTTATATTTCAGCTTTAAACAGGTCAAACGTACTCAAAGTAACTGTATATCATCCTATCTACATACTACTGACCAGATTTTGGCTTCAAAATCCCCTTTTCGAGACTTTCAGTTTTGTATCGCTTTAAAGTGCGTTTCAGCTGAGAGAACAAAGGTTGTGCTCTCGCCGAATGCTTGAGCACACCCAATAACTAGAGAGGGTACAATTTCTGGGGAAATTGTAGGGTGTGCTTGCTTGCGTCGGTTGCACAGGGGTCCGTTTTTGAATGACATTTTTAAAAACTGATTTATGTATATTTTATATGAAAATGCATACTTATTTTTTATAAAGATTAAATAGATTTAAAGGAATTTTTTTGCTGCTCATTTACAACTGAAAATACGAGTGAAGTGTAGAATGAAATAGATGTCTTCTCATTTCCCCTGCAAGAGGCAGCCTCATCGTTGAATCAAAACGAATAAATTTGGCAGACCGGTGTAAAAATGGACCTAATCTCTATGACTTAAACGTCATTTTAAGTTTTTCCCTTCTCGTGATATTTTCAGGCATGTAGCCTACTCATTGCATTCATTCATTAATAAAGTACCCCCTTTGAAGATTATTCTACGACGTTACCCGGCAGTAGAAGATGGAATCGCGATTCAGACAGTCCCATCTGCTAACTGAAAATATGCCCCCCAAAATGTAAATAAGCTTGACATTTATTTAGTCGAAAATCGCTCATTCATAAAAAGCTCACTGGTAGCGATCATTGTCAGTAACAACGCAAAAATGTTTAGCCTGTGTTCTGCTCCTCTCTCTCACCAACCGTTTCTGGAGGAGGGGATCCCTCTCTGAATTGCTCCTCCCAAGGTTTCTTCCATTTTTCTCCTGTTGAGAGTTTTTTGGGAGTTTTTCCTTGTCTTCCTTGAGGGTTTAGGTTGGTTGAGGGGCAGTTCTATGGGCATATGTGAAGCCCTCTGTGACATGCTTGCGTGTAAAAAGGGCTATACAAATAAATTTGATTTGATTTGATTGCGTTGGTTGAATTGGATTTAACGTTCCGTTGTACGGTTTAAGCTGAAATTAATTATTTTCATGAACAGATTGACAACGTTTAGGCTGTGGCAATGAAGTTCAGGTTAGTAGTTAGATACACTTTTGATTTAAGTAAGGGGAGTGCCGAACATGTTCTGTCGCCATTTGACTTCCTAAACAGCTGTGTAGTGTAGATGTTTTTGTAGTGTGTCTCGCGTAAGCTACAGCGTTGCAGTGAGCTACACTGGTTTGAAACCACAGGTAATGGTAATTTCACCAACAAATCGTTTACTAATGTCAGAATAAATCATACAACGAAAATGTATATGTGAGGAATGTTTATTTTAACGATTGAAAACAGATACATCATAGACCACTGTAGTATGTGTTGCCCGGGCAACAATGGCTAATGTCATGATGCTAATACTTCAGTGAAATAGTAGACTACTGTTTCCGAAAGTAGATGTACTTCCTTAATAATATCATCTTATATTGTACATTACACATCACAATTGTGTGTCATATCACAAAGTAAAATGAGTAAATAGTTATCACCCTGGCCTCTTTTCTTGTGGCGTTTCTGCAGCTGCCTTGCAGTAAAGCTATAGTTAGCCTAGCTATCCCCCAAGTTAACAGATGTGAAACGAATGTTCTGCCAAAGGTAGTCACGCGTGTTTTCGTGACGTTAGTGACGTAGTGACGTTAGTAACGTCAGTGACTGGGGCTAGCAAATTAGCCACCATTAGCTTCACTTTTCGCCACAAAAACTTAACTTAAGCCTAAACCATGCAACGGAACGTAAATTCCAATAGAAGTAACTCAATCGCTACCAAGACGAAACTTTTGACACCTACGTTGTCTATGTAGGCCAAATATTGGCTGAGTTTTAGGGGGGCAAAAAGAATAATAATAATAATATATATGTGAGAGAACAAAGGTTGTGCTCTCGCCGAAGGCTTGAGCACACCCAATAATACTAACAATAACAATAGGTGCCTCGCAGCTTCGCTGCTTGGCCCCTAATAAAACTAACAATAACAATAGGTTTCCTCCTTACGGAGGAATCCTAATAATAAAACTAACAATAACAATAGGTTTCCTCCTTACGGAGGAATCCTAATAAAACTAACAATAACAATAGGTTTCCTCCTTACGGAGGAATCCTAATAATAACTAGAGAGGATACAATTTCTGGGGAAATTGTAGGGTGTGCTTGCTTGCGTCGGTTGCACAGGGGTCTGTATATTTTATATAAAAATGCATCGGGCCTACTTATTATTTATAAAGATTACATAGATTTAAAAGCATCTTTTTTTTGCTGCTCATTTACAACTCAAAATACGAGTGAAGTGTAGAATGAAATATGATGTCTTCTCATTTCCCCTGCAAGAGGCAGCTGACAGGCTGAATCAAAACGAATACATTTGGCAGACCGGTGTTAAAATGGACCTAATCTCTATGACTTAAACGTCCTTTTAAGTTGTCCCTTCTCGTGATATTTTCAGGCATTTAGCCTACTCATATTGCATTCATTCATTAATAAAGAACCCCCTTTGAAGATTATTCTACGACTTTACCGGCAGAAGATAGAATCGCGATTCAAACAGTACCATCTGCTAACTGAAAATATGCCCCCAAAAACGTAAATAAGCTTGACATTTATTTAGTGGAAAATCGCTCATTCATAAAAAGCTCACTGGTAGCGATCATTGTCAGTAACAACGCAAAATGCGATATAGCCCTGTGTGGAGAAGCTGCCCCGGTAAATTTTACTACTACAGTACAGTACTAGACTACTGCTGTGTTCGTCTTGTTAGCGATTGCGTTGGTTGAATTCGATTTAACGTTCCGTTGTACGGTTTAGGCTGAAATTAATTATTTTCATGAACAGATTGACAAAGTTTAGGCTGTGGCAATGAAGTTCAGGTTAGTAGTCAGATTGTTTCAACTATTGAAAGACTTTTGAGTAAGGGGAGTGCCGAACATGTTCTGTCGCCGTTTGACTTGAACAGCTGAGGAGTTTTTGTTAGCTACTCACACTAGTGTCTCGGGGAGGCTACAGCGTTGCAGTGAGCTACACTGGTTTGAAACAACAGGTAATGGTAATTTCACCAACAAATCGTTTACTAATGTCAGAATAAATAATACAACGAAAATGTATATGTGAGGAATGTTTATTTTAACGATTGAAAACAGATACATCATAGACCACTGTAGTATGTGTTGCCCGGGCAACACAGGCTAATGTCATGATGCTAATACTTCAGTGAAATAGTAGACTACTGTTTCCGAAAGTAGATGTACTTCCTTAATAATATCAGCTTATATTGTACATTACACATCACAATTGTGTGTCATATCACAAAGTAAAATGAGTAAATATTTATCACCCTGGCCTCTTTGCTTGTGGCGTTTCTGCAGCTGCCTTGCAGTAAAGCTATAGTTAGCCTAGCTATCCCCCAAGTTAACAGATGTGAAACGAATGTTCTGCCAAAGGTAGTCACGCGTGTTTTCGTGACGTTAGTGACGTAGTGACGTTAGTAACGTCAGTGACTGGGGCTAGCAAATTAGCCACCATTAGCTTCACTTTTCGCCACAAAAACTTAACTGACGCCTAAACCATGCAACGGAACGTAAATTCCAATAGAAGCAACTCAATCGCTACCAAGACGAAACTTTTGACACCTACGTTGTCTATGTAGGCCAAATATTGACTGAGTTTTAGGGGGGCAAAAAGAATAAAAATAATAATAATAAAAATAATAATATATATGTGAGAGAACAAAGGTTGTGCCCTTGCCGAAGGCAAAGCACACCCAATAAAACTAACAATAACAATAGGTTTCCTCCTTATGGAGGAATCCTAATAATAAAACTAACAATAACAATAGGTTTCCTCCTTACGGAGGAATCCTAATAATAAAACTAACAATAACAATAGGTTTCCTCCTTACGGAGGAATCCTAATAATAAAACTAACAATAACAATAGGTTTCCTCCTTATGGAGGAATCCTAATAATAAAACTAACAATAACAATAGGTTTCCTCCTTACGGAGGAATCCTAATAAAACTAACAATAGGTTTCCTCCTTACGGAGGAATCCTAACTGGCTGTGGCAATGAAGTTAAGGTTAGCAGTTAGACTTTTGATTTAAGTAAGGGGAGTGCCGAACATGTTCTGTCGCCGTTTGACTTCCTACAGTTGTGTAGATGTTTTTGTAGTGTCTCGCGTAGGCTGTATTAAAGAAACTTAATATATATTAAAGAAACGGGTTCATCAAAGATTTATTAACTAAGTAGCAACTAGCAAACGCGGTCAACATGTGCCTTCAGTTTGGTGTGTGTGTCTTCTACTAAAGAACCTGCTGCCATGTCGTCAAGATTGTAGGCCTGCAGATCACAGGAATTTTTTTTTTTTAAAGCTAGTCGTTGCTGCCCTCTGGTGTTCGCAAGTAATAACACCCCCAATAGTTTCACATTTTTCCCCCTCTCTCTTTTTCACTTGTGCCAGTATGCATAATACGGCCGATCAAACAAATGAGTAAATGGCTCGTTATACCGTTTGTGTTATATGGATATTCCGTAATTCCAAAATGAAACAAAACAACGGAAACCAAGCCTTTCCCCATCATCTGGTTCTGACTTCCGAAATGGACAAATCGATATTACAAGCCTATTTTTCATCTTTTGCAGATATCAGCATAAAGGATATGGAATAATCAAAACAACGATTAATGGCTCGTTATACCATTTGTGTTATATGGTTATTTCATTATTCCAAAAAAACAAAACAACCAAAAACAAGCCGTTATACTTAAATGTGTTTTCGATTTACTAAAGTGACAAAACGATATTACGGCCCTATTTTGCGTTTGTCAACACGGGTTGCAAATTAGAAAAACCAATGGCCACAAGGTACACGGACCGAAAATGTATTTGTGAGGAATGTTTATTTTAAAGATTGAAAACAGATGCATCATAGACCACTGTAGTATGTGTTTTCCGGGCAACAGAGGCTAATGTCATGATGCTAATGCTTCCGTGAAATAGTAGACTACCGTTTCCAAAAGTAGATGTGGGCCTACTTCCTTAATAATATCAGCTAATATTGTACATTACATTTCATAATTGTGTTTCACATCACAAAGTAAAATGAGTAAATAGTTATCACCCTGGCCTCTTTGCTTGTGGCGTTCTTGCAGCTGCCTTGCAGTAAAGCTATAGTTAGCCTAGCTATCCCCCAAGTTAACAGATGTGAAACGAATGTTCTGCTACAGGTAGTCACGCGTGTTTTCGTGACGTTAGTGACGTTAGTAACGTCAGTGACTGTGGCTAGCAAATTAGCCACCGTTAGCTTCACTTTTCACCACAAAAACGCAATTTCTACTTAAACCATGCAACGGAACGTAAATAAAAATACACCCAACGCAATCGCTACCAAGACGAACCTTTTGACACCGCCGTTGTGTATGTAGTCCAAATATTGACTGATCCTTAGGGGGGCGAAAATAAATAATAAATAAATATATATGTGAGAGAACAAAGGTTGTGCTCTCGCCGAAGGCTTGAGCACACCCAATGAGAAGACATCTATTTCATTCTACACTTCACTCGTATTTTCAGTTGTAAATGAGCAGCAAAAAAAAATGCTTTAAAATCTATGTAATCTTTATAAATAATAATTATGCATTTTTATATAAAATATACAGAAATATCAGTTGTAAAAATGTCATTCAAAAACGGACCCCTGTGCAACCGACGCAAGCAAGCACACCCTACAATTTCCCCAGAAATTGTACCCTCTCTAGTTCGTTTTGATTCAACGATGAGGATGCCTTTTGCAGGGGAAATGAGAAGATCTATTTCATTCTACACTTCACTCGTATTTTCAGTTGTAAATGAGCAGCAAAAAAAAATGCTTTTAAATATATGTAATCTTTATAAATAATAATTATGCATTTTTATATAAAATATACAGAAATATCAGTTTTAAAAATGTCATTCAAAAACGGACCCCTGTGCAACCGACGCAAGCAAGAACACCCTACAATTTCCCCAGAAATTGTACCCTCTCTAGTTTAGTTTAGTTATTTAACTTTTTTTTTCTTTTCTCGGCCACAATAAAATGAACGAATCGCTCTCTGAGACTGCTCGTTACTCCCGAGTCATACTAATGATTCGTTCAAAATGAACGAATCGTTCACGAACGACACATCACTTGTTACTGACAATGATCGCGTCCAGCAAACTTCTTTTGAATTAGCCATTTCCCCCTAAATAAATGTCAAGCTTATTTACGTTTTTGGGGGGCATATTTTCAGTTAGCAGATGGTACTGTTTCAATCGCGATTCCATCTAATACTGCCGGTGACAACGTTGTTACTTATAATAGCTTGTTTCAAGGGGGTTCAGCTTGTTTCAAAGGTGGTTCTTAATGAATGAATGCAATATGAATGGGCTAAATGCTTGACAATATCACTACTGTAGAAGGGAAAAACTTCAGGTGACGTTTAAGTCATATAGGTTAGGTTCATTCTACATTTACATTGTCATTTAGAAGATGCCCGTATCCAGAGCGACTTACAGTAAGTACAGGGACATGCTACACTTCACTTTTTGTATTTTGAATTGTACATGAGCAGCAACAAATGTAGGCTATGCTTTTAAATATATGCAATCTTCATAAATAATAAGTACGCATGTTTATATAAAATATACAGAAATTACAGTTAATAAACGGACCCATCTGCAACCGATGCAACCAAGCACACCCTACAATTTCCCCAGAAATTGCACCCTCTAGTTTGCTTGTGTTTTGTCTATTTGCATGTGTTTTCTTAATTTGCAGCGCGTTTGCACATGTCGGCCACCGTAGGTATCCCATTGGTAAGTCTGCAGCATGGATTTTTCTATACAATTTGTGAAGAATATACATTTTTTTATGGATCTCAATGTTTTGGAGGAATCCGCCATTGCTGCTTGCAGCTATATTTATTATTATTTTTGCCCCCCTAAGGATCCGTCAATATTTGGACTACATAAACAACGTCGATGTCAAAAGTTTTGTCTTGGTAGCGATTGAGTTGCTTGTATTTTTAATTAAGTTCCGTTGCACGGTTTAGGCTGAAATTAAGTTTTTGTGGCAAAAAGTGCCTTCTGTCAACAAAGGGAACTCAGTGCTAGCCTACGTCACAACGTCAGGGGCCTCATGTATAAACGTTGCGTACGCACAAAAAGCTTGTGTACGCTGGTTTTCACGCACACTTTGTGATGTATAAAGATTTACTTGACGTGAGAATGTGCGGGCCGTCACGGAAAGTTTTGAGCAGACGTGAGAATGTGCGGACCGTCCGCAAAGTCTTGTCTGGCTCTGTAACATGGCGAATTCTAACTGAAAAGTGCCAAAACTCACCAAACATTACAAAATAAAGTATCCACTACTACGTTTATGACGTTGACTATTCAAAAAACATACAAATAAAAGTTTGAACATTAATGTGGATGATCACATCAAAATGCCATAACCCAAAACGGGAAATGCTATATAGCCTTCTGTTTAATCCGCCACCACTTAATAACTTCTGTTAAACTTGAGGGTGTCAAACGAACGACAAAATCACTCAGGAAATGCATGTCACGCTAACCCTATAGCTGCCATGCTGTTACGATGCACCACCACTCGTTTCTTCATTTAAAGTTTTACATCGGACCATTTCTTCTTAATTTCTGCCATGGTCCGGTTCTCTGAACCCACATCATTTATGGCCCTATAATAATAATAATAATGATGTTATTTGTAATGCACTTTACATTTAGCTAAATCTCAAAGTGCTACAGGTTAAAAACAAGAAAGGGTGCGAATAGTGACAGTTTTCCACTCCGCCGACTTTCTTTTGTCGCTAATAGCCTACCTGATGACAGGCCGGCAAACAGGACACATTTTCTCGCCTCCACCTCTGTTGTCAGAACCTCACCGTATTTATTAGAATAAACGCTGCGGCGTTTATTAAATAACGTTCATTTTTGGTGTGGCGTTTATTCGAGGGCAGCGTTTTTTCGAAGAAATACGGTAATTCAGACAAAGAAATGACCTCAGGATCACATTTATAGTCCATCTGCATATTCATTTATGGGAGGAGGCAAGGCGGGGTCAGTGGCTCATTCACATGCGGTCAATTTCACGTCGATTGTGATTTATAAAGGAAAGGTGCGCAGGACCTGGCGTACGACCGGTTTTATACATGTGAATATTTCTGTGCGTAGGTACTTTTCGAGTTTTGGCCATACGCCATCTTCTGGTATGAAAGCTGCGCAATCCTTTATACATGAGGCCCCAGCACATGTTGGAAACAACACATGGATACAACGTGATACAGACGTTCTAGCACGCAAATTGGAGCTTGGATTATGAGTGAAAGATGCCCCCCAAAATATTCCCAACCATTGGGCTTTGTTGAGAAAGTGATTTAGAGTGGAACTGCAATCTCAGATTTTTGATTTTGGTCGTGATCGTCTTTGTAATTTCAGCGAGTGCCGGTCACCTGTGAGACCGCCTAGTCTTAGGCGGCAGCCATGCTAGAAAGCGTCATAGTAGTATTTTCGTTATTTTATAGTTCGGTCAATTCTACACCAAAAAACAGAAGGAGGGCAATGTTATGACGCCGATATGACTATTGTGAAGAGAGCCAGGTGGTGAGATTTTAATGTAGGTTGCTGTAAAAACTTTGATGTGTTACCAAGTGAGAGCCCCGCCAGCCTCCACTGACGATTGCGGCAACTGATGTCGATCTGCGTCTGATGAGTATTTTCTTAATTTCGTACCAGGGTCAAATCTACACCAAAAATGAGAAGGGGGGCCGTGTTTTAAAGATAAGGCGATTGCGAAAACATCCAGTGGGTCAGAATATTTTTGTGATTTGTGTAAAACTTGGAATTGGAGTGAGACCGCGTCTTGTTTTGACGTTAGCCTCAGAGTCAGACTTGGCTCGCCCACTGGCAGTGTGTAGTAGGATGTGCTGTTGCACAGCGAGTATCGTATCGTGCGAGGTAAAATTTAAAACCTTTAAAAACGTCTAAATTTAGCAATTAGTGTTGATATTATTGTGCAGAAGTATTTGAGTTGAAGAGTTGTAGGGCTCTGTGGCGTGCTATTGGGCACTGGTGTGTCCTCTTGAACGGGTGCACTGTTCCTGCTGGACGTGCTGTTGGGCGCCATGCTTTCAGGCAGCACATAGACCTGAGGTGGAACGGGCTCCGCTGGCCGCAGGTCTATTAGATTGCGGCGGTATGTGGTGCCATCTATCTCTACCAGATATGAGCGCGGTGCCACCTGCTGGAGACATATGCAGCGGGGCCACCTTCCCCTTCTATCTGCATACTGACTGCATACTGACTGCCATATGTAAAGTTGGTCTGAGCTGTGTGGGGGTGTTGTGGCTCTGCTCAGTGTGTCACTTAGATACATCTCTGGGCCTGGTTTGTATACCACATTCAGGCAGTAGCCCTGAAGAGTGAGCAACATGCTTTGGAGTCGCTTTGGAGCACTGAGGAGGGGCTTGTTAAAGATAGCAATGAGTGGTTTGTGGTCTGTTTCTGCAGTCACATCACCTCTGCCATAGAGGTAATAATGAAATCGTTGACAGGCAAACACTGTGCTCAGGCACTCCTTCTCGATTTGAGCGTAGTTGCGCTCTGCCGGCGTAAGTGCCCGAGAGGCGAATGCAACTGGTTGTCCATCTTGCAAGAGACAGCATCCCAAACCGTTTTGGCTCGCATCTCTCTGCACTGTGACTGGCTTGTTGACATCATAATATTTCAAAACTGGTGCTGCCGACACTAAACGCTTAATTTAGCGCTTTGTTTAGTGGCCTTGGGTCAATACAGATTCGAATCTTATCAGGCTTGTTAACAATCACCATATTACTAATCCAATCAGTAGGTTCTATTACCAAGGTTAGGTGGCCCTCTCTTTCATGTCAATCCAATTCTGCTTTCACAGCTGCTTTGAGGGCTATTGGGACATTGCGGACCTCGCCTGGGAGTGACTCAATGGGTGCGGTAAAAACTTCATTATATCTGCTGATAAGCTGCTGCCTAGTTAGAGACCCTGGAGGCATGCAATCGACTTTGTGCAGCTCCTCTGGTATAGTGAAGTGCATCAGACAACAGAGGGTATTGGTTTGTATCCAAAATCTCAAAGTCTAACGGGTAAGTAAGTCCCTTTATTGTGCAGTGTGTTCTGAACAGTCCGAGTGAAGTCATGATCTTGCGTGAATTGTATCGTCAGATTTATGGGCCAGAGCCTTCATGCGCACATCCGTGAGTTCGGAAGCACGACACATCAACAGCTGAGGCAAGCGTGAGGTCTTTCTCGCCAATATGTAATCCTGGAAATCTTCCTTGAACGTATACCAGTTGGCTGCTAGGTAGCCGGAGTTTCATCTCTGCTGGTGGTGGAATTGTGTTCACTATGGTCACCATCTTTGGGTTAGCACTAGCATGTTTCGTCCGTTTTCTAGCCACCTTGAATCCAGTCCATAAAAACTTTGACACTCGCGTCAGTAGTCATTAACTATCGTAGTTCACTTCTGACACCATGTTTGTATGTACAATAAAGCACGCAGTCATAGTATGCACTACAGCATGGAGTTTACTGAACTGTTGTATATAGTCGTGTCACTGCATTGCACGAGTCTGGTTCCGGTCCAAAAGCATTGCATACACAAGCCACCGCTAGGTGGCAGTTAACCCAATAACAGGACCCACCTGCAACAGACGCAAGCAAGCACACCCTACAATTTCCCCAGAAATTGTACTCTCTCTAGTTTCTATTACAATTGAAATTGTTTGGGGAATGGTACTGTCTTATTTTTCTTATTTATCTTTTGACTAAACTTGTCTCACCTAAGACAACAGAAAATCACATGACAAATTAATCCATACGCTTCATTAGTTTTAGGAGTGGCCAGAGTCTATTGTAAGGAATGGCCTTGTAATCAGGAGTCCTGTTGAGGGACATTGGGCTGTAGGGTTGCAGGGTGATACTGGGTACAAAGGACCT
Source organism: Osmerus mordax (assembly GCF_038355195.1). NCBI lineage: Eukaryota > Metazoa > Chordata > Actinopteri > Osmeriformes > Osmeridae > Osmerus > Osmerus mordax. The sequence continues at coordinate 12,783,338 of NC_090066.1, read as the reverse complement.
GATCTCCTCCTCTCCCTGAAACAGAAGCCCCAGAAGGTGGGGGGTGTTTGTGGACTGAGGTCACCTTCTATGATGTGGAGGCCAGGTCCTGTATCTACTCCTTCACTGGATGCGTCTTCAGAGAGCTCTTCCCCTGCTTTTCCACTGGGGTTAACAATGATGGTAAAAACTCTGAACTCATCATCCTCAGTCCTGTAAGTCACATAGACTGAGGCCTTCAGTCTACTGCTTTCTCTTTAACACACACAAACTCCACTTCCTAATATACAATTTATATCAAATGCAGTCTGTCATGTGAATATATACAGATGTTATTCAGTCTGTCATGTGAATATACAGATGTTATGATACATCTTCAGGGATGAGCTTTGACAATGTAACCACCAGGGGGAATATGGAGCAGATATTGTATGAGCCAATGAGCCACACTGGTGCTTCAGAGCAACACAAACATTGACCCTACTATGTCGGTTCTCTCAAAGTGAGAAACTTCAAATTGAGTAACATCTGTAGATACTTGTCTGGTACATGTGTAAGTAAAATATAATTTTACATTAATATAAATATAATGTAAAGTTGAAGAATGGGTCAAATATAGCTTTTCTACTTTTATTCAAATGATTTTACACAATGTTACAGCATGTGGCATTCAGTTTTCCACAACTTAGAAAAGGATTGCATGATTCTAGGGCATCTCTCCTCATGGTTCAACTAGAGAGTGCTGAAACAAAACAAGCTTCAAAGGACATGTCCCCCCCATCCAACTTGGAGCAATTTGTAGGAAATACAACAACAAAAACTGACCGCAAACTAAGTTGTGGCCTGAACAGCCTTTTAAAATAAAGCCTTAATAACTTCCCCATCTCAGACCTTTAGGTACCCCACATCTATCATTCTTACTACAATTCCTAGTCAACGGGCTTCCATAGATTGTACACTGGAGGGCTCCGTCAATGCTACCTTCCCACCCAACCACAGAACCCCCTCCCTATCCGTCCTGTTGGTGACCTTTGACCAGCAGCAGGGTCAGAGGAGCTCCGCTGTGACCTCTCGGACAGTTTGGGCACAGTTGGCACCGCAGCATCCAGGGTGATGCCTTGTCATGAGAACTGGATCTGCTGCACGCCAGGAATCTGCTGAGTCAGACCAACATGTGAACACACAGCAGGGTGAGATCACTACTGCATCATGTCCGTGGAAATACAAACAATCACGTGCAAGTTCATTAGCACTGACTGGTCTGAGTAACACGGAGGAGGTAAGGAACACATGCGTTTGGCTGATTCATCGGCAGGAAAGGAGTGAAGAATACAGGACTGAGGAGGTGACCACAAGTGAAGCTCTTCGTCCACTCTGAATTGTATGCTGGCAATTGCTGTTAAGCTCATGCTCAATCAACTAACTTACAAACAACAATTTGTGGTTTCATAATTTTAACACAGCGATACTGCATCTTAAATGTTGGCTGACGTTAGCATAAACGGTGCAAAACAGATCTGTGTGGGATACATTAAAAGGTATGTATTTTAGGATTAAATTACTTCAAGATTTAGCATAACCCAAAAAATGTAATGGATGCATTGGGAGTATCCTGTGTGTTCATGTCAGTTGTTGTGTTTTAGTTTGATGGTACCTTCACGCACATCCTCCAGTATTGGGACAACAAGGATTAAAACAATATGAAGGCAGATGTATAAATATTCTTGGAGGAGTCAGGTCAGTACTGTATGTTTTGGAAAATAAGCCACATTTTCTATAAACCGCACCCCACCAGAATGGGAGCTTTGTGTTTGTAAATCTGAGTATAAACCGCACTGGAATATATGCCGCACTTGATACAGGAACAATGATACCAAGCAATGCACAAGTATGGGCAGTACAGCATGCCATTGTGTAACACACTTCGAAAACGAAAGTAAGTGCTGAATGTACGTTTTCTAGTGTCCGGGAGTTAACTAATATTTACCTTTTAGATGCGTGAGTTCTAAATATTTCTGACGGTCCCCAAAGCGTGTTATTTTTCCAAAACGGTAGCTAGTTAGCTTTACTTAGCTTCTGGGCTAAATTAGCGAGCAGAATACTTGTAGCAATGCTACTACCATGCTATCAGACATCCACACATGCAAAAACGGATTTCAGGGAGGTGGTTTTACTGGCTACGCATATATGCGACGTTATGCAGTGAGACCAGCATTCGAACGATCACATATGTGTGACGCTTCTACTTAACGGGTTGAATAGCATTCACAAAAAGAGTGTTTCTACTGTTGTTTTGTTATAAAAACTTTCTATAAGCCGCACCACAATAAAAATGTAAAATCAGATTATAAACCGTGGTTTTTATTTCCGAAAAATACAGTAGTGGTCTGAGGAGCCATTTTTGACCTAATGGGAACAGTGGTGTTGGGGCTTACCTGTTGATATGAGGTGGTGTACACCATGACGTTTTGTTGCTGTCCATCCGCCGTTATGATGCCCGCAGGCAGCGTGTTCGCTGAACGACAGAAAACAAGGATATTTTCTCCAACAGAATCCCGATGGCCACAATATTTGGTGTGATAAGCAAGGATAGCGGGAAAACCTATGCAGTATCTGTGTCAGAGAAATATAAAGATTTGGGAACACTTTCAGAACAAACTGTCGCCCGTCCACTTACTGAAGCTGTCGTCTGCTAGCTCCTCTCCCAGGCCTTCTCCAACTGACACACCTGGCATGCCCTTCTCCCCCTTCATCGCCTAGGAGACAGCAGGAAGTTGTCAGTTAGCTCCAGTGCAGGAAACACCAGTGCATGGTGTGTCTCCTCACTCAGGCTCACCTCTCTGAACTTCTGCAGGTAGAGTTTGAGTGGCTCCACATACATGTCGAAGCCTAGAGTGGACATGGCAAACAGGATGTCCTCTCCATTGATGGTCTTCCTCTTCTCCTGATGGCAGCGCTCACTGGCCTCGGAGGTAATGAAGCTGATGAACTCGCTGACGCACTCCTGCACACACTCCTTCGCGTCTTTCGCTATCTGTAACACATACATGTCCACCAAAGACCTTTGAGGAAAGAACAGTGATGAAACTATTCAAATATGTCTGGTGGCAACACCTCAACTTCTGCTCTGTCTAACACATTTTACCTTTCCTGTCTGTGGAACAGCATTCTTCATGATGCGGGCAACATTAGCAATAGGTAGATAGATGTCCTGCTCCCGGAAGTTCTCTTTGATGCTACCATCATCATGGTCATTCAAGCCCTCATCTCCATCATCTTCACCAGACATATAGGAATGCAAACAGAACATTAAAGTATGTTTATCTTCTGTGAATATGACTAAGGCCACTTCCTTTAAAAAAGAAATACAAATGCATCTCTGCCAGAACAAACTCGAACTCAAACAATCCTTGGAAACTCACCATCTGGGGACTGCAAGATGTAGTGACTTCCAGCGATGTACTCTCCACTGATGCCCAGCTGAGAGGCGTCTGTCGTGGAGCCGTCTCCGTCCATGTCACAAGCTAGCTAGCTACTACAAGAACATGTTCAAAAAGAGTTGTTAGTGAGCTACGCTAGCTAGCTCGATGTAGCTGCGACAGGCGAGGAACTTGGTACTGTAAATAGGACGCTGTGGGAAATTTTGGATAAATAACAGTTCGACGTATGAGAAATGGTGAAAAAAGGCACCAATAAGATAGCTAGAATTAAACAATGATGGATTGATAGCGTGAAAAGATGGTTTATGAAAAGATCTCAAGTCACTTCGCATTGCAGTTCACGCGCGTCAACAAAGGTATCGTTAGCTAAAATAAGCTAAGCTATCATTTCAGAGCACAACGCAAACATACCACCACAGTCAATACTGGCGAGCTAGTTAGCAAAGCTTGCTAGCTGGCAAACTAGCCAATAATTGTATTGTGTAACGTTACCTGTTGCAGATAATCAATACTTGAACAAACGTTTCTTGTAAGCTATCCATTGCAAAAGTTAGTATTGCAAGCAGTCTGACAGCTTGCGCTCAGAACTGCCATTGTTGGTATACGATTCTGGCCTGTTAGCGCAGAGCAGGACATGGCTCGGCCTTAAGTGTAATTAATATTTTTTGCGATAATTCGCCCATTACCTACTTCCTGCCATTCACTGCTCATTCACACAGACGACAAATACAAATCTGTCAGAGACGAACATTTCCATTCGAGCTAACGAGAAACCGGTTAGCAATCATTGGCCGGAGCCCGACACAAACCTGCAATGAAGCCCTGGTTGGTTACCTTCTCAAAACGGCCGTTTGGTTGGACAGAAAATGGCTGCGAAAGAACCAGTCCTCGGCCGTCCTCAGGACACAAGCCGACTGCTGCACCGTACCAACCGCAAGAAGGCTGTTCGTCTAAGTATACAACCGCCCCTGTACAATACAAATTAAATGCACAAGCTGTTTAACTGGAAACACCCTCCCTTTGGGTGAGTTTCTCAAATACTCATTGGAATTCTGAATTCAATGTGACAATATAGGTTATTCATTGAATATTGTGTTTTATACCATGGTGTGGGTGAATACTCGATTCTGATTGGCTGCAGGGGTGTACATTATCCGGTGATATACGGACACCTACTACGTAATTGCAGCAAAACTGTCTTTTCTGGCTGGCTATATGAGCCTGTACACATAGACATATATACATAGACGCCCCATTGGTCCTTGGCTTGCGCGTCAACTCGCCGCCATCTTGGGAAGGTAATAATTTTTTTGTTACAATGTGTCTGGATGGGAGTTTCGGGAAAAGATACATGGCAATAAATTGGTATTTCATGGTTCTACAGTGTTTCAGTTATGGTTCGTGCACTTCTTGATGTGTTCTCATGTCATTTTATGAATCTGAACTTTAACTGTCATTTCGCGAGACCGGTAATTTAAAAAGAAAGAAAGACAAACGAACTCAACTCACTCACAAAACCGTTACTCTGTAGAGTTACATTTTTGCTACATTCGTAAACTCATGAAGTCAAGATGCCTCAGTGTTGTGCAGCTTGGGACTGTACAAACAGCAGAACAATAACGACAAGAATTCGTGGAATAACCTTTCACAAGTAAGTCTGAACAATTGTTTCTGGTTGTATTTTGCCATTATAACATGATCGATGTTGAGAGCTAACTGACAGTTAGTTGGCTACCAGAGTCAGACTATTAGCTAATAGACATGGGGAGCCAAGCCTAACTTTACGTTATTCTAACATTTGTCAAAAGAAGACAATATTGGCCTAACAAAAAAATATAGGCTATATATATATATATATATATATATATATATATATATATATATATATATATATATATATATATATATATATATATATATATGTATATATATACATATATCTACTGTTACTTGGATGTCGTTAATTATATAGCATACATGGTTTGCAATGGGAAAACTTGAATCCCTGCTGTGCGTTTCGGCTGGGCGACTGATATTATGAATATGACTGTAGTTAGCTGGCTACTGTAGCTAACATTTTTCACACTTTGAAGGTTTCCCAAAGAGAAGGAGTTGAGGAGGCATTGGGAATTTGCTGTTAGAAGGGAACATTTTTCAGCCAGTGACTACTCCGTGCTCTGCAGTGAGCACTTTAAGCAGGAGGACATTGACAGGACAGGTCAGATTGTCAGGATTAGAGATGGAGCTAAGCCAACAGTCTTCATTTTCCAAAGAGTAGGTCTATCACTAGGCTGTAAGGATTTGAGAGCAAGTCAATGTCACACTTTAGTGAAAAGTGTTTTTTTTAGTTTTTTTTTATGTTTAGGAATCAAAGATGTAATGTATAGTACACTGTGAGATACTTAAACCTGTTCAAGTTGTTTTTAAGTATTTTTCCTTCCATTTCAGCAAGTGGCAACCAGGACAACACAAGCCTCAAGGAAGGCTGAAGAGAGCCTGTCAGTGGACTGTTGTCTGCAAGAGCCTGAACCTCTACCTAATGTTGTGAATGTGAGTATGTGTACTAGCTATGCATCAAGCATCTGTGATTGTGAGTGATGTGATATAAACATTACTCAAAACATTTTCATCATTCTTTCTATTAGGAACATCTGTATGCAATGCCTGCATCTCCCACTGGTCTGAAGACTAAATTCAGTAAAGCCTTGGCTAGGGTGGAGAGTCTGGAGCGAGATATGAGGAACACAAAGGTACGAGAACGGAGGGCAAAAAAAACGTTGCATGGTCTTCTGGAGGATCTCAGGGGGAAGAACCTCATAAATGAAGAGCTTAAAGAAAGGCTTGATTTTTACTCAGGTAAAATTAAACTTTGAACTTCATGTATATCTTAGGGGTGTACCCAACAGAGTAGTATCTAAGGCAGAAGAGTAACAAGAAAATAACTGCAACATCATGAGTTCAAATATGCACCTTGTAACTGGATTTCCTGCATGTACATTCTAGGTACCAAAAAGTTTACTTATTATTTTAAGGGCACTTACCAATTAGTCTGTGCTAACTGAATTTCAGATCTTCCAATAGGCCTCCTGTCAAAACAGGGCCATGAGTACAGCAAAGACCAGAAGGAGTTTGCCCTCACTCTCCACCTACATGGTCCAAAAGCTTACGCTTATCTGAGAGAGTCTCTCCACATTCACCTACCACATCCACATACATTGCAAAGGTATTTGTTATGTCATTTAATTGCACTTTTTAAAATGACTGGTTCAAATACATTATATAACTACTTTTTCATTTGATAAAGGTGGATGAGTTCTGTGGATGCCAAGCCTGGCCTCAACACGATGATGTTGGACATGTTGAGGAAAAAACAAGAGGCAGATCCAGTCAAATATGGACGTGTGGCGCTCATGTTGGATGCCATGGCCATCAAAAAGCATGTCCAGTATAATCCGCATACCCAGAAGATGTCTGGATTTGTGGATATGGGGGATGGCATAAATGAGACTGATGTTGCCACTGAGGCCCTCGTGTTAATGGTGGTTGGCCTACAAGGCCATTGGAAGGCTCCAATTGCCTATTACCTCACCAAGTCTGTGTCCCCTGACACACAGAAGGTCCTGCTGGTTCATGCGTTGGAGGCACTGCATGAGCGTGAAATAAGGGTCATGTGTGTGACAATGGATGGGCATGCCTCCAATATCAGCATGTGTAATCAGCTTGGGTGCCAGCTAAAGGCAGACCCTTGTGAGCCTTTACAAACATTTTTCCCACATCCAGTGACTGGTGAGAGGGTGTTTGTAAAGATGGACGCTTGCCATATGTTAAAGCTGGCACGAAACATGTTACAGGCGTACAGTCCAATACGAAGCACCACTGGCCTCATAAACTGGAGCTACATTGTTCACTTGAACGTTGCGTTTGTTTACAGGCGAGTCATTACCTCCCCAAGATGGCGGCGAGTTGGCACGTCGCAGCAACGTTCTGACGCAGACAATGGGGCGTCTATGTATATATGTCTATGCCTGTACAAAGTGTCTGAAATAAGTAACCATAACAACAGGGACGCAGTCAAAGCCTCCATTTACAATTTTGAAAGACTTTAACAAGCTAACTTGTATTTCCAACAATGAGTGACTTGAATATTTATTTTAACCAATTTGAAAAATGTTACTTTTCTGAATCTATTATGTCAGTGTCACGTAACCGCTCATCTCACATCCCATTCGCTCTTCACCTCGCTAGTCAATCTACTTCAGACATGCTGCGGCCAACAGGACAGTAGCCGCAACTCGACACATGGCCGATTATTTTCTTCTTAAAATTATTTATTTGATTTGGGGAAAATGACATGGCTGGATAGCTGGCTAGTTGTTGTTAAACATACTGTCAAATTATAATTTCTGTTTGGAGAATATGTCAACTTTGATGCGGTCATCTCACATCCATTTGCTATTCAACTCGCTCCTCAGGCTGCGGCTGTACTGTAGCCTAGTACTAGTATATGGCCGATACTTTGTGAAAATGTTGAAATTGATTTTGGGACAGTGACATGGCTGGTTAGCTAGCTAATCTTCTTGTCAAACATACTGTAAAATCATATTTACTGTTTGTCAACCGTACACAATGTTATTGCCTTTGAATCTTGCTAGCATAACGTTAGCTTTCAGGCTAATAGCTCAGCCAAGGGAAATCCGGTGTTGGTTCTATGAGCTGAGCGGACTATAAAATATCAGAGTTGGCTAACGTAAAAAAACTTTACATTTTTTGGGGCAAAACGCATGAAAACATTTAATGTTTGTAAAAAAAATTGTTGGCAAGTGACGATGGTATAAGCGGGATAATGCCCTTCGAGGTGTACAATATCACTATACGTCGGACGGTTCACGCCTCCGCATCGTCCATTATCAGGTGATATTGTACACCTCGTCGGGCATTATCCCTTACGTAACCTATAGAATTTTCAACAACAAAAAAAGAAAACAACTGTTCTAGATCAAACCTATATTGAGCCTGTGGTCTATCATAGGTTAGTGTCACAGTGGCCACATCTAGAACAGCCAAAGCAGCAGTTTATGGACGAGGGTATCAGAGTCTGTTTTTTTTTCTGGCCAAAATCTTTCTAAGTACACAACTTCAGGTTTTAGTGCATGCGTGTTAGTGAATGTCACTACAGTCATTTGCGTGCTGTCCAGGGGCGTCGTTAGACCCTTTTTACTGGGGCACGTGCCCCAGTAAAGTCTAAAGTTTGAGTTTTAACTTTATTAGATAGATAGGTACTTTATTAATCCCGTGGGGAAATTCAGGTGTCTCTCACAGCTCTCATATTTACAATAATAACAGACACTATGTACAGACAGTATGGTACAATACAAACAGACAATACAATAAGTTATGTACAGTGTAGATAAAATACAATTTATATTGTAGATGTATAGTGCAAACCAGTGTATGTATTAGAGTGTATTAGAGTTTTATGACAGCTGGGACAAAGGACCTCCTAAGACGCTCAGTCCGAGAACGAAGGGTGTTGAGCCGCCCGCTACGGAGTCTGCTGGACTGTCCTGCCAGGACATGCTGGAGGGGATGATTGACATTGCCCATGATGGCCAAGAGCTATGGCGTGAAATTAGTGCCAGGAGAGCGAGCTCTGTAAAAACGATTTGTAACTTGCAAAAAAGATTTGTGTCTCTGTAGAAAATGATTTGTGTACTTGCAAAAAAGATTTGTGTACTTGTAAAAAAAAGTTTTGTGTCTCCGCAGAAGAAAAAATTTGTGTACTTGTAAAAAAAAGTTTTGTGTCTCCGTAGAAGAAGGTGGGAACACTGCTCCCAAAACCATCTAAGCCAATCAAATATAGCAATTTCTGTGTCTAATATCATTGGACATTTTCGTCTGTCTATCACACAAAGAACGTCAGCGAATAAGAACAAAACTAGAATGCTGATGATTTCAATGGTGAGTCATTTGGTAAGTAGTTCAAAATATCCATGGGCATGTACCTTTAATGCAACATTTAAAGATTATTCGGTTAGCACACTCTTAACAGTATAAGGTATCCAGTATATGGATGAGTCGTAGTAAGTTGAATAGTTTTTTAATGTAAATATGTATACGGATATTTAATTAGACGACCAGTCATTACTGGCAGTAAATAATACACTCTAGAGTGAAAGATCCATATCCAACGCCCCCGCCGCCTCAACATAAAAATGACAACCGGTTTTGCCAACACTCACTTTATTAGAAGTTCATTTTTAACAGTAAAGTACACAACAACAATGAATGTTTACATCAAACCTTGATATTTCCATCTTCAGCTGACAAATACTCAAAATAGCGATTGCATTTCCAACTCGAAAATGCACATCTCTCTCCTCCTCCATTGTTGTTTGTGTCGCTGCGTGCGAGGAAAATCGAACCAGCAACCTTCTGATTACGAGCCCAATTCCCTAACCACTCAGCCACCTGACCCCAGATGAGAATTTAACATATTTCCTCAACTAGGATTTCTTAGGACTTTTAGTATGTTGTTCAGGACACCTCATAGAAATGATCTATGCTGAAAAAAAACGTTTTCCAATTAGTTCTATTTTTGGCTCCAAAATGAGTTACTTTTGCCTGGACTACAGCGGCGTTGTTAGACATAAAGCTCTACTGGGGCACAGGCCCCTATTCATATCCCTTTTCTGTCTTCCAAGCTTGCTGCGCACAATGCACGACTCGGCTATAGAAACTCCCCTTGCTTAACCCACTATACAACAGCTCAGGGACGCAAGTTTGATATTAGCTTTGGCAGCGACATCAATAGTTAATGCGAGCAAGCACATTTTTTTCGTATTCATTTGAGCGCAAATACTGTGTTTTTTGAGCTTCATGTAATATTGTTTTTATATTTTAGTCAAAATAAGATGATCGGTAGGCCTATCATGTAAAAACTTTCGTTAGTTCTGTAATGTTTTCTTAGCCTACCTCAATTCTGACTTGTGTGCCGAGTCCGAAACCTGGACTTTTGTGTGAGTGGCTATTTGGCAACCTCAGAAGAGCGCGCTGACATGGAATTCTACTGGCATCAGTTTGTGTTTTTGGTTAAAGTGCTTTGATTTTACAAGCATTGATTGGGATACGCGTAAATTTTTTCCAGGATTATCAATCTAAATTAATGCACTGACTAATAAAGATATGGATGCGGCGCAAGCTCTTTATGGCGTGAAATTAGTGCCAGGAGAGCGAGCTCTGTAAAAACGATTTGTAACTTGCAAAAAAGATCTCTGTAGAAAATGATTCGTGTACTTGCAAAAAAAAGTTGTGTCTCCGTAGAAGAAGGCAAGATTTGTGTACTTGAAAAAAGATTTGTAACTTTCAAAAAAGATTCGTGTACTTGTAAAAAAAAGTTTTGTGTCTCCGTAGAAGAAAAAGATTTGTGTAATTGTAAAAAAAAGTTTTGTGTCTCCGTAGAAGAAAAAGATTTGTGTACTTGTAAAAAAAAGTTTTGTGTCTCCGTAGAAGAAAAAGATTCGTGTACTTGTAAAAAAAAGTTTTGTGTCTTCGTAGAAGAAGGCGGGAACACTGCTCCCAAAACCATCTAAGCCAATCAAATATAGCCATTTGTGTGTCTAATATCATTGGACATTTTCGTCTGTCTATCACACAAAGAACGTCAGCGAATAAGAACAAAACTAGAACGCTGATGATTTCAATGGTGAGTCATTTGGTAAGTAGTTCAAAATATCCATGGGCATGTATCTTTAATGCAACATTTAAAGATTATTCGGTTAGCACACTCTTAACAGTATAAGGTATCCAGTATATGGATAAGAGTCGTAGTAAGTTGAATAGTTTTTTAATGTAAATATGTATACGGATATTTAATTAGCTGACCAGTCATTAAACCTAGCATTAGTAGGACAATGTGCAGCTAAATGGCAAGGAACTGCCGCGAAATCACTCAATGTAGTTAGTGGTTTTCATTCGAAATGAAAGCTGGCAGTAAATAATACACTCTAGAGTGAAAGATCCATATCTTTTTACTTTTTTGCGCTTAACTTTCCCAGCCAACATTTGAGATCAGTGTGTCCAGCTCATGTTTAGTTAAGCATGGCGAATACACCAACATTGCAGCCGGTAAGCATCATACTAAGCGTTCACAACTTTACATGTTTTTTAATGTAACTAATGTCACTTTTTAAAATCAAAGTAATGCTGTAACTGACCTCTGAATCTTGTTATTACAGGACATTTTTGTTCAAGATTGTACGTCAAGGCTAATGACAAGACTGCAGCATGCCCTCAATGACAACCCGCTAGACCTTGACTACTTAAAGTATATGGTCACACAGGAGAGGACTTTCCTCAGTGCAGCAGGCCAAATCCTGCCAAATGGAATCAGTGAAGCCCTTGAACATCTCTATCATTTGCTTATGAGGCAAACTCATTCTTCACCCTCACCATCCGTGACATGGCAGATTACACCCAATGGACGTCTGATACTTGAAGTTTCAGAAGAACACTTAAGAAGTCTGCTTGATGTTGGCCTTTCTGCTACCTGCATTGCAGAAGTAACTGGGGTGTCGAGAAGAACCATCTTTCGCCGGATAAGTGACTTCAACCTGTCAGTGAGAAGTCAGTATTCCACCATGACTGATGATGAACTAGACGGTAAAGTGAGGGCAATCTAGTCAAGACTCCCCCACACAGGTTACCGCCTTATGAAAGGGTGCCTGCAGTCAGAGGGCTACCATGTGCAGTGGGAGAGAGTGAAGGCTTCCATGCACCGTGTGGATACAGCTGGGATCTTGGACAGGTTGACAGGCATGGGCTGTGTTGTTCGTCGTGTATATTCAGTTCGTGGACCAAGACACTTACAGCACATAGACACAAACCATAAACTCATCAGGTATATCACATCAAACCTTGGCTTTGTTACTGATCAACCAGATATAACATATCTAAATAGTGACAATGCTTTAAATTTTCTATTTAGATACAACATAGTGATCTTTGGTGGGATCGACGGGTTTTCACGCAAGGTACTGTAATTTGTCTATTTTCTTTGTCCATTTGTTCATTTGGGGCACAAGCTAGAGGTTAATGCATTGTCCTACTGACTGTTAACCATCATTTTGCATTCCTCACACACATGCTATCTTGACAATCTATTTGCAACTTATAGACTGCGTTAAGTGTCACATCTTCTGTTCAAGAATGTATATCTAATTTTTTGGTCTGTTTCATCATTATCTATGCACCATTTCCTAATCTTTGATACATACTTTGATGAGTCAATGTTCTAAATTGGGATTTTTATTTCCCTACAGATCATGTACCTTAAAACAGCCACCAACAACCGTGCTGCCACTGCCTTTGACTTTTTCATGGAAGGTGTTATGATGTTTGGTTGGCCTTACAAGTAAAGTTTTTCTCACCTCTTAGTTTTGTAAATGGTTCAATTTATGATGAGTGATTGTCATAGTGTTTTCAATAATTAATACAGCATGTTTGAAATGTCCTTTACTATTGCAAAACAGATCATAGACTTTCTCTTTGAAGGGTGAGAGCTGATCAGGGTGTAGAGAATGTTGACATTGCTAGAGCAATGTTCACCACCCGAAGAACTGGACATGGAAGCTTCATATCTGGAAAGAGCATCCATAACCAGAGGTAATACCAGCACACTCAACTCAGCCTTGTCTCAATGTGCCAGCTTTTTGTAACTTAACACATGTAGGTGTGAATCGTAAAGCCGGACACACTTTGTGTTTGTCCCCACTAGAAAAGTTGTCTAACGCATACAAATTCAAATAGGATCATTAATCAAGGCTGCAGTAGACCAAGTGTGCCTTTGCAAGACAAGGAAATCTGTTAAACACCTACACACATTAAGGCAGATCAATTGACATTTATCCAATTGAGTTAAGAATCATTCTAAATACATTTTTAGATTACTATTATTATCTACAGAAAGAAAATGTCCCAACGTGATTAGATTCATGTTATGTTGTACAAACTGATTCTTCTATCATGGCCTTATTTTAAAGGATTGAACGCCTATGGAGGGACGTGTGGACTGCAGTGACCCATGTCTACTACGATGTCCTGCACAGCTTAGAGGATGAAGGACTCCTGGACCTTGCTGACAGTTTGCATCTGTTCTGTGTACACTTTGTCTTTGTACCTCGGCTGCAGCAGGACCTTGAACATTTTGCTAAAGGCTAAGGCTGGGATGACCACTCTCTGCGCACAGAGAGACGCCGGACCCCAAACCAGCTTCTCCACTTGGGTCTCATGGAGAATCCAGTTACCGAGCCAGACGCTGCAGAGGTAATTCACTTAAAGGCCTAATTACAATAAGCCCTGTCAGCACACTGAAATAACAGACTGTTGGAAAAATTGAAGATGTCACAACTTTTATTCTGTATAAAATGATACTGTGCTTAGCATTCTGTCAGTAGATAAGAGAGACTCCCTTAACAAACTCTAGGCTTTTCTTATAACTCTGGGGGATGGGTGAGTATTTGTTAAGACTAGATGTTGGGGGTTTTCGTTGTTTTAAGGAGATACCGTGTGACAAGGACTAGGTGGAGACGCAAGGTCTGGTGACCATTTGCTTGACATCATGTCGTAAACACGCACACACGTAAAGGTCAAAGGCCAGGTCTATGCAAGGGAGCCAATGAAAGAAGGGCCATGGGACATTTGCATGCCTGTGTATGAACCAATGACTGTTTAGCATGGTGTTGCTTAAATAGTTTAGCTAGCACAACATACTGACAGACAAACTTTGTATTGCGATCAGATTTTGTGTCCTTGCCGGCAAGCATTGAACCATTGTACTTTCTTTGAATCCGACAACTGCATTACTTGAGAAATTATTTTAACACAGATCCTGGAACCCATTCGATTGCTAAAGGGTTTTAAAATTGGAAGTATTTCTAATGATCTGTTCTCCATTTTAGGGAATGCAGATTGATGACATTGACTGGGATGCCACAGGATTTGAAGAAGATCCAGACAGTGGAGTTGTAGTCCCAGACATCGACTGCCCATTAGACCAGGCCGCCATTGCGGAGCTGCGCATGGCTGTACAACCTACTGCACATTCAGTCCGTTTTGGCAGGGACATTTACCTAATGTGTGTCAGGCATGCGTCACATCTTGCTGGTAGAGTATAGTATCTTTGACATGGCAATCTGATAATTGAATGAATCCTGACAATGAAAAATATTCTGAGTGTTTAATTTGTGAATAAAACCTTGTACAAAAACGAAACGTTGAATGAAATGGTACATTTGTCTAGATCTAGACCTTCCTAATATATATATTGCAAATTGAACAAGCCCGGTGTATTCCTGGCCTTAGACGAGACCAAAACCTGTGTCACAGGTTGATATGCAGGACTCCAGTGACAAGCTGAACATGGCATAATTGTCATAGTTTCCAGGCAACTTCAGGGACTGGAAACAAGTGGAAGATCGAGGGTGCGAGCCATGGACCACCTCCATGTGGAGATCCTCTGTTGGGACCTCCCATCCTGTCCAAAACCGAAGCAGGGCCCTCAAAGACTTTTGTGACGCTGAGTAAGAAATCTAAATTCAATACATATTACAGGAAGCTTCCTGCCTTTTACTTTTGCCTGGTTGATGTGCAACTTTGAATGCTTAAAACCTCACAACTAAAAAAGAATATCTTTATGTGCAACACCTTTAAGCAAGCATAATAGGCAGATGTAACAAAAACCTGTCTCAATGAATTGGCGGAGGTATCCTGCTACAGTGCATCTAATTTCCAGAGAGTAGGGCTCATCCTCCTCCTCCTCCATTGGTTTCTCAACAGGCCAGATAATGCGATCAAGGATCGTCTGATGTATAAAAAAAACAAAAAAAGCATGTTGAACCATTCCAAATGTTAGTCACTTTCATTGTACTCATCTGCACATGATTACACTAAAAGGTGCTAAGAGGAAAATGACTAAATAGGTGCAAGACAATGTGACTTCTGATTTATACAAATGTGAGTCAGATGGCTGAGCGGTGAGGGAGTCGGGCTAGTAATCTGAAGGTTGCCAGTTCGATTCCCCGCCAGTGCCGAATGACGTTGTGTCCTTGGGCAAGGCACTTCACCCTACTTGCTTCGGGGAGAATGTCCCTGTACTTACTGTAAGTCGCTCTGGATAAGAGCGTCTGCTAAATGACTAAATGTAAATGTAAATGTAAATGTATATTCAAAATCATTATAGATTCAATACCAACAAAGTATATTACCAACATTTTTAAATGACTTACTGACACACAACAACCTTATTTTACCTCAGGGCTGATGGCCACATCGGCCAAGCGGGGAAACATCAATCTGGCTGTTGCTCTTTTGGTGGATAGCAAAGGCCACACTCCAGTCTGTTTGATGCCTTTTCTTAACTGTACTATCTGTTGTGCAGTTCTACCAAGGACCTAAAAAACAGTAAAACATAGGTAACTTGATCATAAAAGTTAAGGCAAGACAAATATCAATGTGAGACGCTAGTGTGGTCTGGTGACCATCCTCAAGTCTAGTACAGTAGGAACTAACTTCTGTGAAGAACTTGATATTAAATTGACAGCTCCGTGTCTTAAGATGTGTAATGTTTTTTGGATAGAAAGATAAATTCTGCCTCTGTTTAAATCTGACTAGATATGTAGAGTACCGCATGTTGTAGAAGGCGGTGGAACAGCCAGTGGCGGGTCTCCTCTGTGAGGAACTGTCTCCCTATCTCCCAGCTCTCCGCCAACTGCTTTACAGCGCTCTGTTCTTCCTCGCTTAGATCTGCTTGACCCTTCAGCTTCAAACAACCAAGTCACTTAATTAAAGCTCAATGTGTAGTTTAAATGTGCTCTTTATGCATAGGATGAATACACCGCCATAACATTATGACCATTGTCATGTGACGTGAATAAAACTGATAATTTCATTGTCATAGACCCTGTCAGTGGTTGAGATATATTGGTCCGATCCAACAGACGGAATCTTATCGATTAAAAAATCAGTTAACCTGGACCATAAAATAACAAAACAATGTTTGTTATTACTGTTATACATACGGATGCAATAATCTTCCGCATGTCCATATCAGGAACATCATCCAGGGTGATGGTAGTAGCGTCTGGCTTGTCTCCCAAGAGCACGCACACCACGGCTGGACATAGTCCGGCCAGCACAGGGCCTCCATGAAGGAAGGAATGTCCCAGAATCCTCCCAGCCATGAGGAAGAGGTCACTATCCAGAAGAAGTTGAGAAGCACAGGGCACTAAGTGGTCCTGCTGCCCTTCAAAAAGTATGGTTACATCTCCGTTACCTGAGTAAAAAAGTAATGAAGATACGGGAGATAAAAACAGCATTAAGCACTTATCATAAAAGGACTTTCCAGATGACAAAAACTTTGATTATTGGGCCACATACCATAGTTCACATGGAAGCCAGTTTGGAGAGTCTGAACTGTTAGGTTTAGGACATGACGGTTCACACCTTCACCAATGGCAGCATCCCCTGTGAGTTAAGTAGATTATGATAGAAATAAATAGATAGATATACAGTTAGGTCCATAAATATTTGGACATTGACACAATTTTCATCATTTTGGCTCTGTATACCACCACAATGGATTTGAAATGAAACAATCAAGATGTGCTTTAAGTGCAGACTTTCAGCTTTAATTTCAGGGTATTTACATCCAAATCAGGTGAACGGTATAGGAATTACAACACATTTGATATGTGCCCCCTCCCCCTTTTTAAGGGACCAAAAGTAATTGGACAATTGGCTGCTCAGCTGTTCCATGGCCAGGTGTATGTTATTCGTTATTTCATTGACAAGGAGCAGATAAAAGGTCTAGAGTTCATTTCAAGTATGGTATTTGTGTTTGGAATCTGTTGCTGTCAACTCTCAATATGAAGTCCAAAGAGCTGTCACCATCAGTGAAGCAAGCCATCGTTAGGCTGAAAAATCAAAACAAACCCATCAGAGAGATAGCAAAAACATTAGGTGTGGTCAAATCAACTGTTTGGTACATTCTTAAAAAGAAATAACACACTGGTGAGCTCAGCAACACCAAAAGACCCGGAAGACCACGGAAAACAACTGTGGTGGATGACAGAAGAATTCTTTCCCTGGTGAAGAAAAACCCCTTCACAACAGTTGGCCAGATCAAGAACACTCTCCAGGGGGGTATTCCAGGTAGCGGGTTTAACAAACTCTGAGCCTAACCCTGAACTCTGAGTTGAGTTACTTTAAAATTGGAAACTCTGAAAACTCGGCTGTAGCAGCGTATACAATTGGCGTGGGAGACAAACTGCCAAGTCAATGCATACATTTAATGTAATAGCCAGTCCATACCGTTAATATTACAGAAGAAAAAGTGGGAGACTTAATAAAATAGCATGTTCAATGTTATATTCAATATAAAAACATACTACAAACAGGTAAGACATATTTTGCTTAAGCTATACGCTTGTGATTGTAGCCTCGAAGTCACCTTGGTTTTATCATATACCGACATGATACAAAGTAAATATCAATTGGTGCCTATTTCAACTTGTAATAGCAGTTTCCCCCAACAGAATGCTTTTCAAATCAAATCAAAATGTATTTGTATAGCCCTTTTTACACGCAAGCATGTCGAGGGGTTCACATACGCTCATAGAACTGCCCCTCAACCAACCTAAACCCTCAAGGAAGACAAGGAAAAACTCCCAGAAAAACTCACTGCAGGAGAAAAAAAATTGAAGAAACCTTGGGAGGAGCAATTCAATGAGGGATCCCCTCATTGAATTGCTACAAAATACAGGAATTTTTGTATTTTGGCTATATTGACTATATTACGTAGATGGAAAAATGCAGTTCTGGTAATTTGCTTAATATTTTCATCAAAGGATGATGACGATGATGATTAAGATGACGAAGAGACATTGACTGCTGCCGCAGAAAATGGATGCAGAGAATTATGTATGGTAGCTACTGGTAGTTCTCTCCCCATGTACTTTTATTTACAGGCTTGTGTGGAATTGTCAGTTACACTGACATTATGAGAATAATGAATATAAAAAACGATTTGCACATTCTGATCCTGATGAACAGAGCATGGATGCAGTATACAGTGATATTTTCATTTAATGGCAGGTGAATTCTGCATGTGGAACTGTGAAATGTAATGCAATACCATGTATTCCCAGTTACAAGTAAATGAGTTGTACAAATTGCACCTCATGAAGAATTGCCAAAAATTGACCAAGAGATGGTGTAGGCCTACTTAGGATAGAAGAATAAAGGATAATCTTGAAAAAGATTTACTGGAACACCAGTTACAGGAGGATGCATGTAACAGGTGATGTTAATTGTAGAAACAATAATCTATATCAATATTAATTGTTGAATTTGCTGAATTTCTATTTTGACCAAGAGATGGTGTACTTAGGGCAGAAGAATAAAGGCTGATCTTGTAAGGCTATCAACCTGCCCCCACCTCTCATATGGTAAAGTCTGGAGTTACTGGATGGAGTCTCAACTTGATGGCTCTCACACATCATTGTGTAACTTACTGTGGCATTGCTAGTCATGTTGATAAGTAAGGGTCAAGATTGTGGTGTTTATTAGTTGTTTTGGGTATAAAAGGAATTGTGAAGCATCTGTGGATTCTTGATCTCCTGAGACCTTCTCCTCAGCTCTGGCTTGTCCTACTCCTTCTTCCTCACCTCTTGCTTTCTATCTCTAGTTTACAATAATCATGGTAGAGTAGGTAAGAGTTAACCTTCATTGATTTCATTCATTTGCAATATGATTAAATTATTATATTATTTAACCTTACTTTGACCATTCTTGCTCTGATTTAACCCATAGTCGAATAACTGTAATTCCATTGGTATTGGCATTATTTGGTTAATGTTAATACACTGTTCAGTTTCCCATCTTCCTTCAAACCATAGGGGAATTAGTTTCAGTTGTTTGGCCAATATTGACCCCCTACAATGTTGAAATAGATTTGCTGGAAAACCAGTTACAGGATGGTACATGGTCACAGGTGAATCATGTAAATTATAGGAACAATAGCCAATAAACATACTCATTGTTAGATTTCTATTTGTAGGCAATGAAGAAGACCAAATACAATTTCAATTATTTGTCTTTATTTCAGTGCCAAAAAGTATTTGGTCAGTTCTGAGTGCACGTCCACGGCGAGTAACATTAGCGATGTTGGCCTAAGGGCTGACAATGTTGCTAAAATACATTACAGATTGTGACGGGAAACGGTAACGTTAACCTAGGTATTCATCAGGGAATTAAAGCACTTCGAATCACATAAAATCCTCTCCCGGCGTATAACTAAGCGAATTAAATTTTGTTCGAGATCGGTTGGCTGAACCAGGAAAGGATATCCCTAGTCTGCCAACGCTATCAGGCTCAGAAAGAGGGAGGGGATAGATAAAAACGCAGAGTTTGGCATGGAAAACCTTCTAGCGAGCAGGTTAGTTTCACGGAGTAAGTTACCATGGAAACTTACCAAAAGGTTTCGTTACCTCTCTTTCTGGAACGGAAACCTCGGAGTAAGCCTCTTTTCAGGGTTAAACAACTCAAAGTTGTCACTAAACCTGCTACCTGGAATACCCCCCAGGAGGTAGGCGTATCTGTGTCAAAGTCAACAATTAAGAGAAGACTTCACCAGAGTAAATACAGAGGGTTCACCACAAGATGTAAACCATTGGTGAGTCTCCAAAACAGGAAGACCAGATTAGAGTTTGCCAAAAAAACATCTAAAAGAGCCTGTACAGTTCTGGAACAACATCCTATGGACAGATGAGACCAAGATCAACTTGTACCAGAATGATGGGAAGAGAAGAGTATGGAGAAGGGAAGGAACTGCTCATGATCCAAAGCATACCACCTCATCAGTGAAGCATGGTGGAGGTAGTGTTATGGCGTGGGCATGTATGGCTGCCAATGGAACTGGTTCCCTTGTATTTATCGATGATGTGACTGCTGACAAAAGCAGTAGGATGAATTCTGAAGTGTTTCGGGCAATATTATCTGCTCAGATTCAGCCAAATGCTTCAGAACTCATAGGACGGCGCTTCACAGTGCAGATGGACAATGACCCGAGGCATACTGCGAAAGCAACCAAAGACTTTTTTAAGGCAAAGAAGTGGAATGTTCTGCAATGGCCAAGTCAATCACCTGACCTAAATCCAATTGAGCATGCATTTCACTTGCTAAAGACAAAACTGAAGGGAAAATGCCCCAAGAACAAGCAGGAACTGAAGACAGTTGCAGTAGAGGCCTGGCAGAGCATCACCAGGGACGAAACCCAGCGTCTGGTGATGTCTATGGGTTCCAGACTTCAGGCTGTCATTGACTGCAAAGGATTTGCAACCAAGTATTAAAAGTGACAATTACATTTATGATTATGTTAGTTTGTCCAATTATTTTTGGTCCCTTAAAAAGGGGGGGGCCACATATAAAATGTGTTGTAATTCCTACACCGTTCACCTGATTTGGATGTAAATACCCTGAAATTAAAGCTGAAAGTCTGCACTTAAAGCACATCTTGATTGTTTCATTTCAAATCCTTTGTGGTGGTATACAGAGCCAAAATGATGAAAATTGTGTCAATGTCCAAATATTTATGGACCTAACTGTAAGTGAGGGTCATAATGTTGTATTTAAATCAATCTATATTACATGATGTCTGGTTCTGGCCAAATGCTAGCCCCCTCAGATCCTTTTCATGATAAAGTAAATATCTTTTCACTTAAATAATACTGTTAAAGCTATGAAAATGTATGGTGTAAAGAGAGCTATTGTTGACTTATGAAAAGTTGACCCATCAAATTCAATGAAAGTGTTAAAAAAGAAAGTGCTGTAGATTCCCAATTTCGTATTGATATTGCAATAAATGGTTTGAATATATGAGCTACAAAAGTCCAAATGCTTTGTGTATGTATACACACGATAATGGGAGGATGACCATTTGCGAATAGGTCTGTTTCAAAAGTGACATCCTACCTTCCAGCCAGCACCGAAGAGGTCTAGCCCAGTTTGTGGTGTTGGCCTTGTAAAAGCAGATTATGGCCCTCTCTCTGTCCTTAACACTCTGTCTGAGATCCAGGCTAAACTTGAGCAGTTCGCTGTCAACCTCCTTTGCCAATAAACTCCTTTTGAAAAGCACTGCTGCTCGTTGGGGGCACTCAGTGAGCATCCAGTCTTAAATGTAGCCAAAAAGTGTACTTATGATATTTTTTTTAACTGGGAGGAATTCAGCACCATAATTATACAAGACATCTAAAAGTATACCGACAAAGAACTTCTATCCTAAGACTTGTTGACGCAAGAAATGGGTTAACATCAAGTATCACTGCAATCACAATCTTTTAAATAGGTAGTACGAGTTTGAGATGGCAATATGCTTACCCGGTGTTGGTTCAGTAATAGACCTGCCAGGCCCAAATGCAACCTCTTCACTGGGACCTCCCGCTTCAGCTCCTTCTCTCTGGACCGTACTGGGACCTCCTGCTTCAGCTCCTCCTCTCTGGACCGTACTGGGACCTCCTGCTTCAGCTCCTCCTCTCTGGACCGTACTGGGACCTCCTGCTTCAGCTCCTCCTCTCTGGACCATACTGGGACCTCCTGCTGCAGCTCCTCCTCTCTGGACCGTACTGGGACCTCCTGCTTCAGCTCTCTGCTCTCTATCTCCTCCTGCCACAGTTCCTGTTAATATACCGCCTTCCGGAGATGCAGAAGGATCTTCTTTGTCATCCGCATCAATGATCAGACTTGCATAAAACAATTTGCAGTCACAATCAAGACAGATCAAATAACAGAAAGATTTCAGATTTTATGTAAGGTTATACTTACATGTCACCACAGGAGCTGGCATGGAGCTCTATGAAGGCTTTTAAGAATTATTTTCCACATGTTGGACATCTCTCCTAAAAGAATATGTAAAATGCTCATGAAAATATTTATATGTCACACTACTAAATATTGTATGCCAAGATACTTCGGACAAAAAAGCTTTTGCTTACATTTTCCACATTCCATGCCGGTGTAGCCTCTTCAGTTACCTCCTCTTCAGTTACCTCCTTAATGTAGTCTATGCATAGGCAGGAATGGAAGAGGCATGGTCTTGCCACATGTGTTGCAAATTGATTTAGGCATTCTTGAAAATTCTGGTGATGTGTGTGGCAGTGGAGATGTGTCCAGACTGTTTTGTAAAGGTACTATGTAAAGAATGTTCTTTCCGTTCACTGCACTGTCATCGCACCCTCCTAACAATGACTTTCTTGGCCTACAAATCATTACATTTTACCTGCCGCTTTATAGAACAGCCATCCCCCCGATAACAGCTTTAGTTTCGGATAGGTGTCTTCAAGAAGGCCGACAATCTGAACACATTCAATCAAAAATAAATATTTTGACTATGATGGCAAACCATCACATTTTCACAAAGTCTCCACATCACATTAACAGTTAATACCGGTAACCATCACATCCCTACACACAACATTCTACAACGATATTCAACATACCAAAAGATACATTTTACAATACCTCTTCATATTCAGCTCTCTCCGGCATATTAATGGTCCTTCTCCCAAGGCCCGCCTCAAGGAGTTGGGTCTCCTGTTTTGGTTTTGGAGTCTTGTCAGTGACCTCCGCCATCAGTATGAACTGCAACCTGATGTATTTCACTGGTTGAATCTTATTTGATGGCAGAGGCCTCCTTCCAGGCACCCCCTTACTCCGCTTTCCGTAGTATGGAAAGAATCTGAGTAAAGATTCAAGTAATTTCAAGAATTGATAACAGTTTACATGGAGACAACATATGAAGATAAACAATGCTGTTCAATCTGTTATAACCTCTCCATCTCCTCCTGTACTGATGGATGGCCACGGCCACCAGCTGGGACTAGGTGGTGAGTAGGTGGCGGCTGGTGTACTAGATGCAGGCTTGGGCTCGCACCACGGCCACCACTAAATGCAGGGCCAGGAAGTGATTGGGAGGGGGTGTCCACCAGGGATGCGGTTGGGCTGCTGGTATGTCTGGCCAGCAGAGAGAACAGGTTTTGAGCTGCATCCTTGATTTGGTTCTGTAGCTCGTCCTGAAAAAGATAATTATGTTGATGTGGCTGACGTTAACACTAGTAGAGTTTATTCATTAAAACATTAGTTAAGCTATATAACAACACTTAACTAACATTCAGCTGGGCCACTAGTTAGCTAACCAAAAGATTGGTAATAGTTCAATGACACCATAGCAATGGTGGTTATGTAAGCTGTGAACGCTTAGTATGATGCTTACCGGCTGCAATGTTGGTGTATTCGCCATGCTTAACTAAACATGAGCTGGACACACTGATCTCAAATGTTGGCTGGGAAAGTTAAGCGCAAAAAAGTAAAAAGATATGGATCTTTCACTCTAGAGTGTATTATTTACTGCCAGCTTTCATTTCGAATGAAAACCACTAACTACATTGAGTGATTTCGCGGCAGTTCCTTGCCATTTAGCTGCACATTGTCCTACTAATGCTAGGTTTAATGACTGGTCGTCTAATTAAATATCCGTATACATATTTACATTAAAAAACTATTCAACTTACTACGACTCTTATCCATATACTGGATACCTTATACTGTTAAGAGTGTGCTAACCGAATAATCTTTAAATGTTGCATTAAAGATACATGCCCATGGATATTTTGAACTACTTACCAAATGACTCACCATTGAAATCATCAGCGTTCTAGTTTTGTTCTTATTCGCTGACGTTCTTTGTGTGATAGACAGACGAAAATGTCCAATGATATTAGACACACAAATGGCTATATTTGATTGGCTTAGATGGTTTTGGGAGCAGTGTTCCCGCCTTCTTCTACGAAGACACAAAACTTTTTTTTACAAGTACACGAATCTTTTTCTTCTACGGAGACACAAAACTTTTTTTTACAAGTACACAAATCTTTTTCTTCTACGGAGACACAAAACTTTTTTTTACAATTACACAAATCTTTTTCTTCTACGGAGACACAAAACTTTTTTTTACAAGTACACGAATCTTTTTTGAAAGTTACAAATCTTTTTTCAAGTACACAAATCTTGCCTTCTTCTACGGAGACACAACTTTTTTTTGCAAGTACACGAATCATTTTCTACAGAGAAATCTTTTTTGCAAGTTACAAATCGTTTTTACAGAGCTCGCTCTCCTGGCACTAATTTCACGCCATAAAGAGCTTGCGCCGCATCCATATCTTTATTAGTCAGTGCATTAATTTAGATTGATAATCCTGGAAAAAATTTACGCGTATCCCAATCAATGCTTGTAAAATCAAAGCACTTTAACCAAAAACACAAACTGATGCCAGTAGAATTCCATGTCAGCGCGCTCTTCTGAGGTTGCCAAATAGCCACTCACACAAAAGTCCAGGTTTCGGACTCGGCACACAAGTCAGAATTGAGGTAGGCTAAGAAAACATTACAGAACTAACGAAAGTTTTTACATGATAGGCCTACCGATCATCTTATTTTGACTAAAATATAAAAACAATATTACATGAAGCTCAAAAAACACAGTATTTGCGCTCAAATGAATACGAAAAAAATGTGCTTGCTCGCATTAACTATTGATGTCGCTGCCAAAGCTAATATCAAACTTGCGTCCCTGAGCTGTTGTATAGTGGGTTAAGCAAGGGGAGTTTCTATAGCCGAGTCGTGCATTGTGCGCAGCAAGCTTGGAAGACAGAAAAGGGATATGAATAGGGGCCTGTGCCCCAGTAGAGCTTTATGTCTAACAACGCCGCTGTAGTCCAGGCAAAAGTAACTCATTTTGGAGCCAAAAATAGAACTAATTGGAAAACGTTTTTTTTCAGCATAGATCATTTCTATGAGGTGTCCTGAACAACATACTAAAAGTCCTAAGAAATCCTAGTTGAGGAAATACGTTAAATTCTCATCTGGGGTCAGGTGGCTGAGTGGTTAGGGAATTGGGCTCGTAATCAGAAGGTTGCTGGTTCGATTTTCCTCGCACGCAGCGACACAAACAACAATGGAGGAGGAGAGAGATGTGCATTTTCGAGTTGGAAATGCAATCACTATTTTGAGTATTTGTCAGCTGAAGATGGAAATATCAAGGTTTGATGTAAACATTCATTGTTGTTGTGTACTTTACTGTTAAAAATGAACTTCTAATAAAGTGAGTGTTGGCAAAACCGGTTGTCATTTTTATGTTGAGGCGGCGGGGGCGTTGTCGGCAGCTGCTTAATGTAACTAATAAAGTAACTTGTAATCTAATTTAGTTACTTTTAAAATCAAGTAATCTGTAAAGTAACTAAATTACTTTTTAAAGGAGTAATCAGATTACTTTGAAAAAGTAAGTAATATACTTATGTAGCACAGTGCTAAAAAGCATATTAGTTAAGTAAGTGCTAAGAAATTAGATTTAATTAAGTTCATAACACATTAGAACTTACAGATAACCCTTCAGCTAAAGACAAGCTTATTGTAGTACTCATCTCCTTTCTATTCATTGTGGGGTGAATGCAAGGGATTATGGGAGTTGTAGTTTGATGAGAACAGTGTTTGATTGATGAATGTTTCAATTCGTTCAAAGAGTTTGTCTTAAAAGATTAAACCAGTAAAGTAAAATGTATTGTGTTACATGCAATATTTTGATGTATGAATGTAGGACCGAAATGAATGTATGAATGTAGAACGAAATGTATTTTATGTTCTTATTGTTGTATGCACTGAGTAACGTGAGGTTAAAGGTGAAAAACCGCGCGAAAAGCAGAGGAGAGATAATTGAAGAGAAGAAGCCAAGTTAAGAACTGTCTCCGTGAGTTTAAAGAAATGATTAGAAGTATAACGTGACAAACTATATATATTTGCGAGTCGGACCTTATCTCTGTTTATTAACGTATTCGGACTGCATACACAAAGTTTGAAGAGTAAGATAATCAACATTTGTGCAAAATTTCATCATCTCGCCATTTTGAGGACGAAACACTTTTGTTTGTGTGAGAGACTGCCCTGTCATTGCTGGTGCGGCAACTTGACAACAAAGCACTTGGATTACGGTATCCTGGGTTTATTTTCTTGCTCCAAAATGGAGTGAATGGGTCAGTTTGTTTTTGGCCACACCGAACACAAGCAACGCTCCAGTACTGCAACGGTTAGGAGAGGCAGGTAGAACCGAAACTGTACTGTACTGTAGCTTGTGGTACGAGCCAGTGGAGCGAGTGGTACGTGACAGTGGCTAGTGGTACGTGACAGTGCCTCCGCTGGTACATGACAGTAGCTAGTGGTACGTGACAGCGCCTCCACTGGTATATGACAGTTACTGTTCTGTTGATAGTGGTACGCAAGTGTCTCGTGGCAGTTACATTGGGTGTCTTGCAGCTTTTGTTTACTGTCATGTAGCCTAACTGCCCCGCGGCCATTTTAGAATAGAATTGTTTAAGTATGTGTGGTGGCCTGCGGAAACCGATAGTTAATGGAGGTAACTCCAGTTCTATGAGTGGAGCGGAGCCCCATAGGGGAGCTCTGCTCTTATTGGTTTACCCGCTGCCTAGTGCAGCTAATGACTGAAGATCAAAATATACACACACCTGTCACTCACACAGGTGCACTATATAAGGGCGTGACAGCCGTCACTCATCCTCCCAAAAGTATTAATACAGCCGGGTTGAATAAGTCGAGCTGTGCCTGCAGCCCTATGGGGCTCCGCTCCACTCATAGAACTGGAGTTACCTCCATTAACTATCGTTCTATTTCGTGGAGCTCCGCCCCTTAGGGGAGCTCTGCTCCTATTGGTTTAGGCGGAGCGAGCGAGGCCAGATATACCCCCAGCGAGACTAGATCTAAAAGACACATAATCTCACAAGGCACCGAGGACAGACCTCCTGATGTAATAATACACAGGGTCTGTCCTCCCGGTCAAGCCGCTACTGTGACACAGAGAGCCGTCCAGGGTGAAAACAGGAGAGAGTTTACTTAAAAACTCATGTTGTTCCTCTTGCCTGCACAACAGCTAAGCTGGAGGGGCAACAGAACACATACAGTATAGACATCTCAACTGAGAATGTCTGACTGTCCCACACTTGGCAATAAACCCAACGAACAACTCGCATCTAGGGTCCACAAGAACCTCACAAGTTATCATCTCGCTGCACCTGATCCACCAGCCATGCTGAGAACAGAATGCGCACAAGATGAGGAGGAAACGTCCAACAGATAATATCGCACAAATGGTGAAGGCGACGACCAAGACGCTGCTTCACAAATCTCCTCCACTCCTACACCCCTGAGGATGGCGGCTGATGCCGCCACTCCTCGGGTGGAATGAGCCTGAATGCCAGGTGGCACGGGACATCTCATAGACTCGTACGCGAGACCAATAGCCTCGCAGAGCCAGTGAGAAAGTCTCTGTTTGGAGAGTGGCAAGCCAGCCCTCGATCCACCGTAGCAGATCAGTAAATGGGGAGAAGATCTGATGCTTGCTGTGCATTCTAGATAGCGCGAGAGAGCGCGCACTGGGCACAGGCTATGTAAGCGTCTTTCCTCCTCTCCGCTGTGCGGAGGTGGGAAAAAAGCTCTCAGTTCGCAGCTTTGTGCCCTGAACGCTCGGCTAATCACCTTGGGGATAAAAGCCGGGTTAGGACGCAACACTGCTCTTGTTCGATCACCCGAGATGATCAAACAATCCGCGCGTGTTGACAAAGCGCACAAGTCGCTCACTCGCTTAGCCGTAGTCAAAGCGAGGAGCAGACTCGTTTTGAGAGAAAGCAGACGTAATGACACATTTTCTATGGGCTCGAAAGGTGGCCCACACAGAGCGTCTAACACCAGAGATAAATCCCATGTAGGTGTTGACGCTCTCGGAGGTGGCCTGAGCCTACACACCCCAGCCAGAAAACGCTTGACCAGCGGGTGGCTGAACAGTGTCGTTTTGGCGAACCCTTCGTGACATGCCGAAATGGCAGCCGCGTAAACACAAACCGTGCTCGCAGCTAAGCCCTCGTCAAACAACGATTGTAAGAAACCCAAGAACATTTCGACCGGACAAGAGACCGGGTCAAGGTTCTGTTTTCCACACCATTGCATAAAGGCTCGCCAGCGCGACGCGTACCCTCTAGCAGTAGATTGTGCGCGCGCACTCTGAATGGTCTGAATGACAGCATCAGACAGACCCCTGCGCTCTAAGAGTTCCCTCTCAGTAGCCAAGCCATAAGTGGGCCTCCGATCACTGGAGGGCTCTTCACCAGGCCTCCGGCCTGAGAGAGCGCATCCGTCTGATGAGGTATGGGCCAAGGCCCGCCCACCAGCATCCTCATCATCTCCGGGAACCATGGGGCTCCGGGGCGATCGGGGGCTATCAGAATGACCGACAGCCTGTCCGACCTGACCCGAGCCAGCAAGGGGAGGATGGAGGCCAGAGGTGGAAATGCGTATAGCAGACCTCTCGGCCAGGAACGGTGCGCGAACGCATCGACTGCAAGCGGGGGTCTGTCCTGTGCGCGCAGCGAGAACCACAGAAGACACTGTGTGTTGGCTCGTGACGCAAATAGATCCACCTGTGCTCGGCCGAAACGTGCCCAGATCAGAGACACGGTGGACGGTTTCAACCTCCATTCGTCCTCTCTCGGGCCGCCTCTTGACATCAGGTCCGCTCCCTCGTTGAGCAGACCTGGAATGTGCAGAGCTCTCAGGGAGCGTAGGTGCGTGAAAGCCCAAGTCCACACTTCCTCCGCTAAGCGATGAAGTGATGGAGAGCGCACCCCTCCCTGTCTGTTGATGTAAGCCACCGTCACCCTGTTGTCGGATCTGACGAGAACGTCTTGATCCTTCAACACCAGCGCGAAATGGCACAAAGTCAGTCGAACAGCTTCGAGCTCCAGGAGGTTGATGTGACGCGTCTCTGACGGTTCCCATCTTCCTCCTATCGAGCCAGCCTGACATACTCCACCCCACCCGGTCAAGGACGCGTCCGTAAAGACCGGGTAGAGAGATGTCACTCGGCCCATGTCGACTCCGCGCGCCATGACGCGCGGGTCTCTCCAATGGTTCAGATCGGTTTTGACTGATCTCGGTATCACTAGCAGTCTGCGGCAGTGTCGCACAGGATCCAACCACAGCTGAGCAAACCATCTCTGCAGCTTGCGCATGTATAACAGGCCTAATGGCACTACTACATGATCCGCCGCCATCAACCCCAATAGGGGTACCGACAGCGCGGTGATTGTGCGTGAGACCCGGAACGCGCGGAGAGCTATTGAAATAGCCTCTCTCCGTGGTGCCGACAGTCTGGCTCTCATCCCAACAGTGTCCAAATGGATACCTAGGTAGGTAAACTGTTGAGCGGGCCATGGAGCGCTCTTCTCCCAGTTGACAGCGAACCCCAACTGGCTGAGCTGACTCACCAGTGAGGTCGCGTCCTGGATAGCTCTGTCCGGAGACTGAGCTAGAACTAACAGGTCGTCGAGGTACGCCAGAATGCGTATTCCTCTCCGCCGTAACGGTTCTAGAGCTGCTTCCACGCACTTGGAGAAAGTTCGAGGAGCCAGCGCGTACCCAAACGGCAGGCGCGTGTACTCGTACTTTTTCCCTTCGAAGGCAAAACTCAGAAATCTCCTGTGCTTCAGTTTGATAGGCACATGGAAATACGCGTCCTTCAGATCTATGCTGATCCCAAAGTCGTTCCGCTGTACACAAGACAGCAAACGCTTTATCGTCAGCATGCGAAAGGGCCGTTTGGCCACACTCTCGTTGAGCACCCTCAGGTCTAGAATCGGCCTCATCCCCCCGTTTTTCTTGGGAACCAAAAAATAAGGGGAGTAGAGACCCGAGTTCTCCTGATCTCTGGGGAACGGGATCACTGTCCCTTTGGTCAGCAAGCTCGCAATATCCGTCCGGAGCGCGAGTGCTTTCAGCGGGCAGGACAAGCGTGTCTCCCTCACTCCTCTGAAAGGAGGGGGAGTCCGCATGAACTGGATGGCATAACCCTCTCTCAGTATCCTGTCTAGCCAGCTTGGCAGTGAGCATGACTCTCGCCAGTCTGCATAACGCAGAGAGAGCGGGCGTGCGTTTAGCTGCGGAGCCGCAGACAGGAAACGGCCGTACTCTCGTCTGACCCCAGCCGCCGCTGTGCACCGAATCGGCGGCACAGCCCAAGGTGGGGTCGACTCGAAAGGGCTGGGGCAGCGCCCCCTGACCAAGAGAGGTCTGAGCTCTGTCTTTGCTATGAGCTTCAAGAGGTCTCACAGCACGGCCAGAGCTCTGGGCGCACAGCCGCAGTGATGGCTCTTGTAACGTGACAACAGAGCCACACGCTGTGTCAAGGTGCACAGAGACAGGTAGCGGTCTGGTCACACGCTTGCTAGCTGGGCCAGACTCCGCTACGTGTGCGGTACTTGATGGTTCGGCATCACTCGTTGAGGACAACTCGCGAACCGAAACCAACTCATTAACCCGCTCGACAACAGTACGAGTGTTCAGCTCTGTACTCGTCGAAAGCATAAGAGGCACTGAATGGAACACTTGTCTTTCAGGGAAAGGGTAAAGTGGAGGTCTAAGCCTCTTTACTTCATTCAGATAGACCGGGGTGGGGACCGAAGCCTCGGTCCCCGCCGCCAGTCACGCTCTCCTCTTTCTTCCCCCTCCGCCACCACGCCAGCTGGCGTTAGGTGGGCGGCTGTGACCCGCTCTCTTGGGGGGAACAGCCAAGGGTGGAACAGGTGCCGTGGGAGGAGCAGCCTGCGTCGCAGCGGCCGCTCGTGCCACCGGACGGCGAGCTTGTTTCCTCCTGCTTTGCGAGGCACCGGTGGAAACAGAGAAGGGAGCAGCGTTAGGTTTCTTCTGCAGGGGCATATGCCCTAGCAGGTGCTTCCTCTCCTCCTCCAGGCGCGAGAAGCGTTCGGAGGCTGACGCCACAGCCAGTCCAAACAGGCCATCGCTAGCCACGGGAGCGTTGAGCAGGGCGGACTTGTCCGCCTCCCTCATGGCTGTTAGCGACAGCCACAGGTGGCGATGAACCACAACGCTGTTTCCCATCGCCCTGCCAGTGAAAATCGCTGCCCCCTGATTCAGGTGGAGCGCGGCAGATGCCATCCTGGCAACCCACGACGTCTCCTCGGCCGACAGTCCCTCAGGCCTCTCCGTGGAGAGTTTGGAGACCGCCGCCGTCAGAAGGGTGGCGTTCCCAGAGGCAGCCAGAGAGGCAGTAAGCTTGTCCCGGGCTGATGGCAGGGTCGCCTTCCTCGCCGTCATCCAAGCGCTCGCCCCTGGCACCAGGCCTTACTACGTTTTGCATGAGGGCCGACATCCCACGGGTCATCTTCCTCCACAGGAGGAGAGGCCGGCAGGGGAACGCCCATGATTTCGGCTGCCTTCGCGATGACAGACGGGAAGTCTGCCCTGCGAGACAGCGCGGAGGAGACGGGAGGGGTGGGAGCTGGCTCTTCGTCATCCTCTGAGGTTGAGGTCAACTTGCGCCCTTTTACCTCAGAGAAGTGCGGGGGGGTTGAACGCAACACGCTTGGGCAGAAAGCCTCCACAGGAGGGTCCCGCCCAGACGCGTGCACCTCAATCACCGCCTTGAGGTGGTCCTCAATTTCTGAACTCTCCTCATAGCAGAGCAGAGACCACATCTTCGAGGGGCTCCTCCACCTGAAAGAAGTTGTGACGCAGCCGCCTCTCCGAAATGGAGAGGCCTGCGCACGACAAGCATACAGGAGAGTTCACCAAACCGTCCCTGGCATGCCGAGGTCCCAAGCACACGAAACAGAATTCGTGGTGGTCTCCATCGGCCTCCAAGAAACGGCACCGGCATTGGGCTCTTAAAAGAGCCTTGCGCGGAAGCGGTGGAATGGAAAAGCTCATTTCAGATATTCTTTAATCTTCAAGCCACTAAATTCGAGCAACCCGTGCTGAATTTTTTGGGAGGATGAGTGACGGCTGTCACCCCCTTATATAGGGCACCTGTGTGAGTGACAGGTGTGTGTATATTTTGATCTTCAGTCATTAGCTGCACTAGGCAGCAGGTAAACCAATAGGAGCAGAGCTCCCCTATGGGGCGGAGCTCCACGAAATAGAACCGTGGATGTCGCGGCCGCTCATTGTTGGCTATAAGCCATAAAAGATCGAAAATCGTTTTCTGTCAAAATTGATATTTTTATGTTTTGTATTGTTAACACCCTAAACTTCATTGTAATGTACAAAAAGTATATGATTACTTATGAAAAACTATTAACTTCAACGGTTTTTGGACATGTCAACTAGCAAGATTTTCAAGCCATGTCAAATCAAATGCTGCTCTTTTGAGTGCTGCAGCAGCCCATAACAACTGATCAATGAAATAACTTTTTAATGTGTCTGCTTAGAATGTAGTGTTTTGTTACGTGGTAATTGGGTGTGCTTTGCCTTCGGCAAGGGCACAACCTTTGTTCTCTCACATATATATTATTATTGGGTGTGCTCAAGCCTTCGGCGAGAGCACAACCTTTGTTCTCTCACATATATATTTATTATTATTATTTATTTTCGCCCCCCTAAGGATCAGTCAATATTTGGACTACATACACAACGGCGGTGTCAAAAGGTTCGTCTTGGTAGCGATTGCGTTGGGTGTATTTTTATTTACGTTCCGTTGCATGGTTTAAGTAGAAATTGCGTTTTTGTGGTGAAAAGTGAAGCTAACGGTGGCTAATTTGCTAGCCACAGTCACTGACGTTACTAACGTCACTAACGTCACGAAAACACGCGTGACTACCTGTAGCAGAACATTCGTTTCACATCTGTTAACTTGGGGGATAGCTAGGCTAACTATAGCTTTACTGCAAGGCAGCTGCAGGAACGCCACAAGCAAAGAGGCCAGGGTGATAACTATTTACTCATTTTACTTTGTGATGTGAAACACAATTATGAAATGTAATGTACAATATTAGCTGATATTATTAAGGAAGTAGGCCCACATCTACTTTTGGAAACGGTAGTCTACTATTTCACTGAAGCATTAGCATCATGACATTAGCCTCTGTTGCCCGGGCAACACATACTACAGTGGTCTATGATGCATCTGTTTTCAATCTTTAAAATAAACATTCCTCACAAATACATTTTCGTTGTAGGATTTATTATGACATTACATTACAAGTAAACGATTTGTGGGTGAAATTATCATTGGGTGTGCTCAAGACTTCGGCGAGAGCACAACCTTTGTTCTCTCACATATATATTTATTTATTATTATTTATTTTCGCCCCCCTAAGGATCAGTCAATATTTGGACTACATACACAACGGCTGTGCCAAAAGGTTCGTCTTGGTAGCGATTGCGTTGGTTGTATTTTTATTTATGTTCCGTTGCATGGTTTAAGTAGAAATTGCGTTTTTGTGGTGAAAAGTGAAGCTAACGGTGGCTAATTTGCTAGCCACAGTCACTGACGTTACTAACGTCACTACGTCACTAACGTCACGAAAACACGCGTGACTACCTGTAGCAGAACATTCGTTTCACATCTGTTAACTTGGGGGATAGCTAGGCTAACTATAGCTTTACTGCAAGGCAGCTGCAGGAACGCCACAAGCAAAGAGGCCAGGGTGATAACTATTTACTCATTTTACTTTGTGATGTGAAACACAATTATGAAATGTAATGTACAATATTAGCTGATATTATTAAGGAAGTAGGCCCACATCTACTTTTGGAAACGGTAGTCTACTATTTCACTGAAGCATTAGCATCATGACATTAGCCTCTGTTGCCCGGGCAACACATACTACAGTGGTCTAGGATGCATCTGTTTTCAATCTTTAAAATAAACATTCCTCACAAATACATTTTCGTTGTAGGATTTATTATGACATTACATTACAAGTAAACGATTTGTGG
This sequence comes from Osmerus mordax, assembly GCF_038355195.1. Classification (NCBI taxonomy): domain Eukaryota; kingdom Metazoa; phylum Chordata; class Actinopteri; order Osmeriformes; family Osmeridae; genus Osmerus; species Osmerus mordax. Next base: position 12,749,019 of record NC_090066.1, on the reverse strand, counting down.
GTGAAATTATCATTACCTGTGGTTTCAAACCAGTGTTGCTCACTGCAACGCTGAAGCCTACGCGAGACACTACAAAAACATCTACACAGCTGTACGAAGTCAAACGGCGACAGAACATGTTCGGCACTCCCCTTACTTAAATCAAAAGTCTATCTAACTACTAACCTGAACTTCATTGCCACAGCCTAAACGTTGTCAATCTGTTCATGAAAATAATTAATTTCAGCCTAAACCGTACAACGGAACGTTAAATCCAATTCAACCAACGCAATCGCTACCAAGACGAACACAGCAGTAGTCTACTAGTACTGTACCGTAGTAGTACAATTTACCGGGGCAGCTTCTCCACACAGGGCTATATCGCATTTTGCGTTGTTACTGAAAATGATCGCTACCAGTGAGCTTTTTATGAATGAGCGATTTTCCACTAAATAAATGTCAAGCTTATTTACGTTTTGGGGGGCATATTTTCAGTTAGCAGATGGGACTGTCTGAATCGCGATTCCATCTTCTACTGCCGGGTAACGTCGTAGAATAATCTTCAAAGGGGGTTCTTTATTAATGAATGAATGCAATGAGTAGGCTACATGCCTGAAAATATAACGAGAAGGGAAAAACTTAAAATGACGTTTAAGTCATAGAGATTAGGTCCATTTTTACACCGGTCTGCCAAATTTATTCGTTTTGATTCAACGATGAGGCTGCCTCTTGCAGGGGAAATGAGAAGACATCTATTTCATTCTACACTTCACTCGTATTTTCAGTTGTGAATGAGCAGCAAAAAAAATGCTTTTAAATCAATTTAATCTTTATAAATAATAAGTATGCATTTTCATATAAAATATACAGAAATCAGTTGTAAAAATGTCATTCAAAAACGGACCCCTGTGCAACCGACGCAAGCAAGCACACCCTACAATTTCCCCAGAAATTGTACCCTCTCTAGTTATTATTTATTTTTCTTTTTGCCCCCCTAAAACTCAGTCAATATTTGGCCTACATAGACAACCTAGGTGTCAAAAGTTTGAAAAAACTGACCCCTGTGCAACCGACGCAAGCAAGCACACCCTACAATTTCCCCAGAATTTGTACCCTCTCTAGTTATTATTTATTTTTCTTTTTGCCCCCCTAAAACTCAGTCAATATTTGGCCTTTGAGGGGCTCCTAAACATTTAAATATATTAGTAAATGGACATTTATTAAGTTAATTCTTTAAGTACTTCCATTAATTGAAAGTGCACTTTCAATTAGTTAGATTCCCGTTTGATTCCCGGCCGTGCAAAATGATGTTGTGTCCTTGGGCAAGGCATTTCACCCTACTTCCCATGTTACTTTGGAAGAAATTGGGATTTCCTGTGTGCTTACATTATTCACTAATCAATAGAACTAGTAATTGGATACTAGTTAGTACGTTCTCATGTAAGCTTGCTATTAATAAGAGTATATTGTGTCTGTGTCAGGGTTAATAGATGTTCGGGGTCAGGAGAAAGTACTGGCTAAACATTTCTTGTCATGACTACAAGGAGAGCTCCAACTATGAACTCTCTAGTCTGACAGTTGTCATGTCTTGGGAGCAGTGAATCTCTTTCTCTGAGACTGTTGAAACGTCATTACTGCCTGACTGTCACAATCTATGTTTACATTCTTGTGCCCTATAAAAGATGGTCCTCCGGCTTTCAGAGCTGAGAGAGACATGATTGAGACCTAAGCCTGGTGTCGTGTTGTCATTTTATTGTCAGGGGTCTGGTTCTCTCTCCCAATCTGCCAATTGATAATACTTTTGATATTATTATTATTGATAAAATCCAGAACTCAACTGAACTTGGTCACTCCATTTATGAAGAGACAGACAAAACACTTTCTTCATCAATGTTACCCCGCTCCTCATCTCCCTCCACTGGCTTCCCATCACGGCCCGTATCAGATTCAAGACTCTGGTACTGACCTTCCGAGCGGTGAATGGGTCTGCACCCGACTACATAAAGTCTCTCCTCCAGCCCTAAACCCCCCCCCCCTCCCCCCCGCCACCTACGGTCTTCTTCTGACAACCGTCTGGTGGTCCCACCGCCCGGTCCCAACACAAGCTCTTCTCCTGTCTGGCCCCCCAGTGGTGGAATCAACTCCCCACATTTCATGTTGTGGCTACTCGCAATGTTTTGTGGCTATCTTGTTGTTATGATCAGTGACCTATGCACTTTGTAAAGCTCTCTCTTGGAAGTCGCTTTGGATAAAAGCGTCTGCTAAATGAATAAATGTAAATGTAAGTCGCTCTGGATAAGAGCATCTGCTAAATGACTAAATGTAATGTAAATATAACATGACAATATTCAACACTGAGAATAGCTCAATGGGCTGGGATGGTGACCTGTAAAGTACAAGGTCGTAGGTTGGAATCCAGCCATGGTCTTTTGGCCTGTCATCATTTTGATTATCTGTTTAGTTCAACAGGATTACATCATTCTGAAGTACCACAAATAATTTCACCTTGGTATGTCAAAATATGATTGAATTAGAGCAGTTTCAACGTTGGCTGAATCTAACAACGCTTACGACAGGAGAAACGGCTTACTTTTTCATACAGTACCTAAACATGAGTCAGATGGCTGCGCGGTTAGGGAATCAGGCTATTAATCAGAAGGTTGCCAGTTCGATTCCCAGCCGTGACAAGTGACGTGTCCTTGGGCAAGCCAATTCACCCTACTTGCCTTGGGGGGAATGTCCCTGTACTTACTTTAAATTGCTCTGGATAAGAGCGTCTGCTAAATGTAAATGTCTTATTACTTTCTAATACAGTAACTGAACATGATAATATTCAACACTGAGAATAGCTCAATGGGCTGGGATGGGATGACCTGTAAAGTATAAGGTAGTAGGTTGGAATCCAGCCATTATCTTTTGGCCTGTAATAATTTTGATTATCTGTTTAGTTAAACAGGATTTGTAAGGATAGGCGCGCTCTACTTCCAAAATAAAGGCGATTTAGGGTGCGAGTGTTGTTGGCAAAACATGAAGTAGTTTTGCTCTCTTGTTGTCCAATTCTCGATCTTCGACAGTGTACATGTTTATAATATTTTGTCATTTTGCGGAGAAACCCGCATCGCTGCTTGCAGGTATATTTATTATTATTCTTGTAATTTATCTCATGAACACATTGGTAAAAAGTTTTGAAATTTGGCATATTGATACAACATGCCACAAATACCGCCCAAACACAGACTGGCCCACATCAGACCATAGGGGGCCCCACAGGCCACGCCCAAATGTCCACTTTTCAGAGTGATGGCATTTCCACCCCATTGCTCCAATTCTTCTGAAACTTGGTGTGCATGCCTCATTTTTCATGAGGAACAAAAAAGCCTCAAGGACACAATGTCCACCATGATGGATATTCCTGTACAGCAGTGGCGGCTGCTGGTCTTTCAAAGAGGGGAAGCTCATTTTCGGCCTACATCCTAAAAACGTTGCTTTTATTTGGCTAGTTCACTGGCTAGTTCACCCCTACGACACTAGCCTAACCTACTGAATTAATTCATGAATGAACGAACAATCTAACAAAACAATATTAATCTCAAAGGAGGAAATGTGGAAATTAGGTTAAACTGAAACAAGGAATGTGGTGTATGAAATGTATGATGAAAATTGGTTAGCAATTTCGCCAAGCAAATAACAAGAAATAGGTTGCTGCAGTTTGTCTTTCAACTACAGTCCAGCCCACTCATCCATTCACCCCCAGAGACGCTGAGCGTCCAGGGAGGGACATAATCGCAGCATTTATCCAATGACAGTATGTTTCGAAGCACTGAAAAAAAAAAACCTGTTCAAAGCAGCCCCATTGAAGTCCATGGAAGCTGAGCTTCAACAGGGAAATGCACTGTGGCACTACGGGAATGTATGAGAACAGGGAATGTATGAGAAAAAAGTCTAAATTTCGGAACTTTAAATTTAAGGCCTTAAAACATCTTTAAAAAGGCCAGATTTTCATCCGAGGTCTTAAATTTCATTTAGTCAGGTCTAAAAAAGGTTTTACCCTCGTTCATTTCCAGAACCGCTGGCCGCAGAAAATTATGACAAAGTAGCAAAAAAGTATTGAGTCGCAGCCTACAAAGCGGAGCTCTACACCGAACATTGGTTCGGTGTGTTGTAGTTCTTGTAGTATGTACACGGTGATAAAACTACAAATCCTGTTATAAATGCAATACCTGCCCGCGAAATACGTCTGCGCTTCCACAGAGTTCGTTAAAGTTCGGCTACGTGTGGAAAATGGGAAAGTGTACTTTCAACGAGACATGGCTAGATCACAGCGATTTCCGCTGTTGGTTACAAGCGGTACCCAGCTCCAGGTACAAGGCTCGCTGCAAACTTTGCCCAAAAAATATTCAAAAATTACTAATGTGATTGTTTTATCTGTAAATTAAATTTATGCTTTTTCTATGACTGAATTCATTGAAATAAAATGTTTTTTTCAGAATTTCTTTGATTTGAATAATTTTTGGGGTGATGCGTCGTGTAGGTCTTAAATTTCAATCTTTATGGTCTTAACATGTCTTAAAAAGGTCTTAAATTTGACTAACTGAAACCTGCAATAACCCTGGAGAAGGAAATCAGTCGGTCGACCTGCTAATTTATGTAGCTGATTCTGAACAAACTCGTCTTCGATATGAACGTGTTGTAACACATTTAAAATTTTAACACAATAGTAAATATTTGACCATTAATTTTTTGAAATTTTAGGGGGAGCTGAGCTTCCCTTGCAGTCTTAAATAAATCGCCACTGCTGTACAGTGATAATTTGGGAAAACATTCAAAATTCCTCTTCTCTTGAACCAAAGTTCTAACTGACTTGGAACGTTACTTAAGACAGTTGAATCAAATACAAAATGGCTGAAAGGGGTGTATTTATGTAAATGTCCACATTGCTTCAATATGTTTGTGTCACTAAATCAAATGTCATTTTGAATGATGGTTTTTCAAACCTAATAGGCTTTAAGGTGACACCCCCCTGAAGTACCCTGCAAAGTTTCACCTTGATATGTGAGAATATGACTGAATTACAGCCGTTTGAGCTTGGACCAAATCTGACAATGCTTGCCTTATTTTATTATCCAGTTACTGAACATGGAAAAGTCCAGATCTGGGAATGGCTCAATTGGATGAGATGTTGTGCTGTTAAACCGGTCGTAGGTTTAAAACCAGTCAAAGCCATTTTTTTTTTTTTTTTTGACAGAAAGGTTTCTTGTCTTCCGGTCAATCCTCCGGTTGTAAAACATAGCAATGAGTATTTATTTGAGCCCATTACAACACTCCAATCATCTGTTTAGCGAGACTGTGTAAACCACTGCAAAACAAGCCAGGTTCACCACAGTAGCTAGCTACTTGTAGTCTACGCATGGTCGTGTCAGATTCACAACCGAGTTAGCTTTAATGAAGTATATTGATAGCTCAGGTGGATCCCTTGCCTGTTGCACAAATTTATTTCAGTTACCTAAGCCAGGACACATTGCCACTGATTCTAGGCATGATTTGAAATTCCCTTCCATGACAAGTTATGGCACCCCAAACAACCTTTTTAAAGCACTACGAGTAAACTATTATTTACAGCAGCAACCCAGTCCCGTTTTTATGTCCCATATATAAATAGGACTAAATTATTGCTGTTTGAACTTTAACCAAATCTGACAATGCGTGCCATTGGAGAAATGTCTTATTTTCTGATACAAAACCGGAACAATTAAATGTCAGGTCTGTGAATGGCTTAGTAGGATGTGACGCAGTGCTGATATGCGACGGGTGGTAGGTTCTAATCCAATCAGAGATATAAACTTTTTTTTTTTTTTATGACAGAAATTACAAATTCAAGTCTTGCAGCTATATTTAGGGGCCAAGCAGCGAAGCTGCGAGGCACCTATTGTATTTGTTAGTATTATTAGGATTCCTCCGTAAGGAGGAAACCTATTGTTATTGTTAGTTTTATTATTATTAGGATTCCTCCGTAAGGAGGAAACCTATTGTTATTGTTAGTTTTATTAGGGGCCAAGCAGCGAAGCTGCGAGGCACCTATTGTAATTGGTACTATTATTAGGGGCCAAGCAGCGAAGCTGCGAGGCACGTTAGTGACGCAGTGACGTTACTAACGTCACTGCGTCACTAACGTCCCGAAAACACGCGTGACTACCTTTGGCAGAACATTCGTTTCGCATCTGTTAACTTGGGGGATAGCTAGGCTAACTATAGCTTTACTGCAAGGCAGCTGCAGAAACGCCACAAGAAAAGAGGCCAGGGTGATAACTATTTACTCATTTTACTTTGTGATATGACACACAATTGTGATGTGTAATGTACAATATAAGCTGATATTATTAAGGAAGTACATCTACTTTCGGAAACAGTAGTCTACTATTTCACTGATGTATTAGCATCATGACATTAGCCTGTGTTGCCCGGGCAACACATACTACAGTGGTCTATGATGTAGCGTTATCTGTTTTCAATCGTTAAAATAAACATTCCTCACATATACATTTTCGTTGTAGGATTTATTCTGACATTAGAAAACGATTTGTTGGTGAAATTACCATTACCTGTGGTTTCAAACCAGTGTAGCTCACTGCAACGCTGTAGCTTATGCAAGACACACTACAAAAACATCTACACTACACAGCTGTTTAGGAAGTCAAACGGCGACAGAACATGTTCGGCACTCCCCTTACATTTACATTTACATTTACATTTATTCATTTAGCAGACGCTTTTATCCAAAGCGACTTCCAAGAGAGAGCTTTACAAAGTGCATAGGTCACTGATCATAACAACAAGATAGCCAAAAAACATCGCGAGTAGCCAAAACATGAAGCACACATTGTGAACAACCAAAGTAAGTGCCAAAGGGAAGAACCATAAGAGCATGTAGTTAAACAAGTCACAACCAAACAACATGAACAGCTATAAGTGCAAGTGTACCTGTGGGAAAAAGCAAGCAACAGTAATAAAACAATATATCACAGCGAGAACCAAAAATTTAAATCAGTTACCACTAACCACAAGAGCAACAAGTCTCTAAGCAAGAGTCATTGTGATCCTTGAGGAAACTAACATCGGGTCAAGCGAACCGTTCCTAAGTACCGTTGTACTCCCGGAACAAGTGCGTCTTGATCCTTTTCTTGAAGGTGGAGAGACAGTCAGTGTCTCTGATGGAGGTGGGGAGTTGATTCCACCACTGGGGGGCCAGACAGGAGAAGAGCTTGTGTTGGGACCGGGCGGTCTTGAGCGGTGGGACCACCAGGCGGTTGTCTGAAGAAGACCGTAGGTGGCGGGTGGGGGTGTAAGGCTGCAGGAGAGACTTGATGTAGACGGGTGCAGTCCCGTTCACTGCTCGGAAGGTCAATACCAGGGTCTTGAATCTGATACGGGCCATGATAGGTAGCCAGTGGAGAGAGATGAGGAGCGGGGTAACATGGGAGCGTCTGGGTAGATTGTAGACCAGGCGGGCCGCCGCGTTCTGAATCCTCTGAAGAGGGTGGGTTGCACATGCTGGGAGACCAGCGAGCAGAGAGTTGCAATAGTCCAACTTGGAGAGGACGAGTGCTTGGACTAGCAGCTGGGTGGAGTGCTCAGACAGGTATCTCCTGATCTTCCGGATGTTGTAGAGGGTGAATCTACACGACCGGGAGACCGCAGCAATGTGGGCCGTGAGGGAGAGCTCGTCGTCCATGGTAACCCCAAGGTTCCTGGCAGAGGATGAAGGGGTCACCGTCGCAGATCCCAGGGTGATTGAGAGATTGTGGGAGATGGAGGGTTTAGCCGGGATGATGAGAAGTTCTGTTTTGGCGAGGTTCAGCTGGAGGTGGTGCTCGGTCATCCAGGCGGAGATGTCTGTGAGGCAGGCCTCAATCCTAGCTGAGATCCCCGGATCGGTCGGGGGGAACGACAGGTACAGCTGCGTGTCGTCAGCGTAGCAGTGGTAGGAGAAGCCATGGGAGGTGATGATTGGTCCAAGTGAGGTGGTGTACAGAGAGAAGAGGAGGGGTCCAAGGACGGAGCCCTGTGGGACACCAGTGGAGAGCTGGCGAGGGCCCGACAGTTTGCCTCCCCAGGAAACCTGGTAGGATCTTCCCGACAGGTAGGATGAGATCCACTGGAGTGCAGTGCCAGTGATGCCCATCTCAGAAAGTCTGGCGAGCAGGATCTGGTGGTTAACCGTATCAAACGCTGCAGAAAGGTCCAGCAGAATGATAACGGATGACCTGGAAGCCGCTCTGGCAGACTGGAGGGCAGTGGTGACTGAAAGGAGGGCAGTCTCTGTGGAGTGGCCAGTCTTGAAGCCCGATTGGTTGGGGTCAAGCAGGTTGTTCTGAGAGAGAAAGTTAGACAGTTGGTTAGATACAGCACGTTCAATTGTTTTTGAAAGGATTTAAGTTAGACTTAAATCAAAAGTCTAACTACTAACCTGAACTTCATTGCCACAGCCTAAACGTTGTCAATCTGTTCATAAAAATAATTAATTTAAGCTTAAACCGTACAACGGAACGTTAAATCCAATTCAACCAACGCAATCGCTACCAAGACGAACACAGCAGTAGTCTAGTACCATCTGCTAACTGAAAATATGCCCCCCAAAACGTAAATAAGCTTGACATTTATTCAGTGGAAAATCGCTCATTCATAAAAAGCTCACTGGTAGCGATCATTGTCAGTAACAACGCAAAATGCGATATAGCCCTGTGTGGAGAAGCTGCCCCGGTAAATTGTACAATTTACGATTTTCCACTAAATAAATGTCAAGCTTATTTACGTTTTGGGGGGCATATTTTCAGTTAGCAGATGGTACTGTTTGAATCGCGATTCCATCTTCTACTACCGGGTAACGTCGTAGAATAATCTTCAAAGGGGGTTCTTTATTAATGAATGCAATGAGTAGGCTAAATGCCTGAAAATATCATGAGAAGGGAAAAACTTAAAATGACGTTTAAGTCATAGAGATTAGGTCAATTTTTACACCGGTCTGCCAAATTTATTCGTTTTGATTCAACGATGAGGCTGCCTCTTGCAGGGGAAATGAGAAGACATCTATTTCATTCTACACTTCACTCGTATTTTCAGTTGTAAATGAGCAGCAAAAAAAAATGCTTTTAAATCTATGTAATCTTTATAAATAATAAGTATGCATTTTTATATAAAATATACAGAAATATCAGTTGTAAAAATGTCATTCAAAAACGGACCCCTGTGCAACCGACACAAGCAAGCAGACCCTACAATTTCCCCAGAAATTGTACCCTCTCTAGTTATTATTCTGAGGACAGGGTGTCTATGGCAGGCCCTAGAAGCGCTTGGTCGAAAGTTGTGAAATTTGGCACACTCATTAGGGACAGTCCCCTGGTCCAATTCACAAAGTTTCATGTCCCATACTTGGGCACTCTAGCGCCACCAATGGGTCAAAGTTGGACTTGTGTTTACACACGCAACTTTTGAATCGTATGACTGATTTTCAAAAATGAGGTACCATAGGATTCCCTGGATCAAGACGAGTTCAACGCACACTATGACGTCAATTTCCGGTTATATAGATTTTCCGCTATTTCCGGTTGTATCAAAAACCTTTGAAAGCCTACTCCTCCTACAATTTTTGTCATATCTTCTTCAAAATGACCAGAGATGATCTTCAGACCAAGCCTCACAAAAGTTATCCCATGGCGTTTTGATTTTCTAAACCGTTTGTCCGGCACAGCCAATCAAAATCAGCAAAAAAGTAACCAAACAGGACCTTGGGTCAAATATCAGCAAATCTTTGAGATATCAACACTAAACTTGGTATATCGGTGGACGACACTACAACATTTTACCATGTGCAAAGGCAACTTCATATCTCAAAAAAGTATTGATATAAAGCAAATCGAATTTATCGCTCACGCTAAAATAATACTTTACACATCCGCCGGTAAAAAACTGATACTCTGATTCAATCACAAGTTCATATGAAGACTCTTGAGAATGTTTAGTACACAAATCTGAGAAAAGGTTGACTGTGAGATGAAAAATAGATTTTTGGTGAATATTTGAAACATGCATGCTTGGCTAATTGCTAACGACATTTCCAATGTAATGTCTCCCTCTGCTCCTCAGCGCGCGCGCTCCACATTCTCACACACTCAGCCTTTCCCTTGACACACGCGCGGGCTTGGCGAGACGCATACACAACATTTCAGGCAATTGTGGGCTGACCAAGCCCCCACTCATTGCTTGGTCTTTAGCAAAGGCCCATGTGGATCTTGATGGTATTGCATTTCCGATTTTGTATACAATGGTAAAAAGTTCTCAAAATCCTGAAACATTGATAGTATAGGCCAAGAGTAACTACCACACCACAAATGGACCAATATCACCCATAAGTGACGCTACAGGCCACGCCCTGATACACAAAGATACAAGGCTTTCTGGAATGGGTAGGCTCACCAAGCCCCCTCCCTTCACTCCTTGGCTTGAAATAAAAGCCCTTGTGGATCTTGATGGTATTGCATTTCAGATTTGGTATCCCATTGGTAAATCTGCAGCATGGAATTTTACAGTGACAATTTGTAAAGAATATATATTTTTCAGTGGTTTGCAATGTTTGGAGGAATCCGCCATTGCTGCTTGCAGTTATATTTATTATTAGGATTCCTCCGTAAGGAGGAAACCTATTGTTATTGTTAGTTTTATTAGGATTCCTCCGTAAGGAGGAAACCTATTGTTATTGTTAGTTTTATTAGGATTCCTCCGTAAGGAGGAAACCTATTGTTATTGTTAGTTTTATTATTATTATTATTAGGATTCCTCCGTAAGGAGGAAACCTATTGTTATTGTTAGTTTTATTATTATTATTATTAGGATTCCTCCGTAAGGAGGAAACCTATTGTTATTGTTAGTTTTATTATTATTATTATTATTCTAGTTCCATGGGAGTCAATGGCAGCCCCTAGAACCCTTGGATAACTTTTTGTTAAATTTGGCACACTCATTAAGGACAGTTCCTTCTATACCTACACCTAGTTTCATGTATCCCATCAGACCACTCTAGCGCCACCAATGGGTCAAAGTTGGACTTGTGTTTACACACGCAACTTTTGAACCGTATGACTGATTTTCAAAAATGAGGTACCATTGGATTCCCTGGATCAAGACGAGTTCAACGCACCCTATGACGTCAATTTCCGGTTATATAGATTTTCCGCTATTTCCGGTTGTATAGAAAACCTTTGAAAGCCTACTCCTCCTACAATTTTTGTCATATCTTCTTCAAAATGACCAGAGATGATCTTCAGACCAAGCCTCACAAAAGTTATCCCATGGCGTTTTGATTTTCTAAACCGTTTGTCCGGCACAGCCAATCAAAATCAGCAATAAAAGAAACCAAACAGGAAGTTGGGTCAAATCTCAGCAAATCTTTGAGATATCAACACGTAACTTGGTATGTCACAAGGAAGACACTACAACAAGTTACCATATGCAAAGGCTATTTCATATCTCCAAAAATGGTTGATATAAAGCAAATCGAATTTATCGCTAACGCTAAAATAATGCTTTACACATCCGCCGGTCAAAAACTGATACTTTGATTCAATCACAAGTTCATATGAAGACTCTTGAGAATGGTTAGTACACAAATCTGAGGAAAAGTTGACTGTAACATGAAAAGTCGATTTTATGTGAATATTTGAAACATGCATGCTTGGCTAATTGCTAACGAAATTTTCAATGAAATGTCTCCCCTGCTCTTCAGCGCGCGCGTGCTCCACATTCTCACACACTCAGCCTTTCCCTTGACACACGCGCGGGCTTGGCGAGACGCATACACAACATTTCAGGCAATTGTGGGCTGACCAAGCCCCCACTCATTCCTTGGCTTGAAGTGAAGGCCCTTGTGGATCTTGATGGTAATGCATTTTAGAAAATGTTCTCAAAATCCTGAAACATTGATAGTAAGTAAGTAAGTAAGTAAGACTTTATTTATATAGCACATTTCATACAAGAATTGTAGCTCAAGGTGCTTTACATAAAATCAATAAAAACAATAATACAAGTGATAAATAATTCAAACAATAATAAAAATCCCAATAAGATCTCTGTTCAAGAGAGAAAACAACTTTAAAAAGTAGGAAAACCCTTTTGAGATCAAATTACTTAAATGCTTCGGTAAAAAGGTAGGTTTTAAGCTGTCTTTTAAAAATGTCTAGAGTGTTAGCTTCCCTAATATTTATGGGTAATTTGTTCCATAGTTTTGGGGCGTAATTGACAAAGGCCGAATCACCAATCTTCTTATGACTGCTTCTGGTGACCTCTAATAGGCCTGCATTTGATGATCGCAGTGTTCTAGCTGGTGTGTAGTTTATAAAGGAGTTAGCAATGTAGCTAGGTCCTTGTCCGTGTAGAGCTTTGTATGTGAGAAAAAGGACCTTAAAGTCAATTCTGAAGGTAACAGGGAGCCAGTGTAAAGTAGCTAGGACAGGACTAATGTGTTTTCTCCTTTTAGTTTTGGTTAATAATCTAGCTGCAGAATTTTGAATGAGCTGTAGTCTTTCAGTGGTTTTCTTGGGAAGACCAGTGAAAAGTGCGTTACAGTAGTCCAGCCGGCTGGATATAAAAGCATGAATTAACTTCTCTGCATCATTTTGGTTTATGAATGGTCGTACCTTTGCTATATTCCTCAGGTGAAAGAAAGCTGTTTTGGTCACTTTATTAATGTGAGAGTTGAAATTCAAATCTGAGTCCAGGATTACGCAGAGACTCGTCACCTCTGGTTTAAGACAGGGGGTTAAGCCTCCAAGATTCTTAATAAGCATCTCTCTTTTGGATTTGGGGCCACATAGTAGGACTTCGGTTTTGTCTTCATTTAATTTAAGAAAGTTATCATTCATCCATTTGTTTATTGCCAACAGGCAGTTTGTAATGGAATTGATGGCCGTTGCATCGTTGGGTTCAGTGGATATATATAGTTGTGTGTCATCCGCATAGCTATGGAAATCTATGTTATGTTTTCTGATTATGTCGCCGAGTGGTAACATATAAAGAGAAAAAAGTAATGGACCTAAGCAGCTTCCTTGAGCAACCCCGTAGCAGTTCTGATGTTTCTTGGACCTATGGTCACCTAAACTAACATAAAACTTCCTTCCTGTGATATATGATTTCAGCCAGTTCAATACACTATCCGTGAACCCAATAAGCTTTTCCAGTCTATTGATTAGGATGTCGTGATCAATTGTATCAAATGCTGCACTGAGATCTAACAGGATAAGGATAGAGACTTTATTTGCATCAGAGTTTAGTCTGAGGTCGCTAATTATTTTGGTGAGAGCAGTTTCAGTACTGTGATATTTCCTGAAACCTGACTGCGAGACTTCCAGGATGTTATTTTCTTCAAGAAAATAATTTTATTGGACTAAAACTATCTTTTCCAGTACTTTACTAATAAATGGGAGGTTTGATATTGGTCTGTAATTTGCAAGTAGACTGATATCCAATTTGGGTTTCTTTAATAGGGGCTTTACAACAGCTGTTTTGAAGGCATCTGGGAAGACGCCAGTTCTAAGGGATGTGTTTATAATCTCTAGCACCGGACCTGAGACACTATCAAACACTCGCTTAAAGAATGTTGTGGGTAGAGGATCAATATCTGAGGTTGTGGAGTTAGATTCGCTGACAATTTTGGAAAGTTCACTAAGTGTGATACAGGTAAATGTGCTCATGGTTATGTTGCAGAATCTACTGATGTCAGTTTCGACCCCACTATTAATAATACTCGCTCTAATCAAAGTTATTTTGTTCTTGAAGAACAAAGCAAGCTCTTCACATTTAACTGCTGAGGATGGAGGTGGGGCAGGGACAGTGTTTAGCAGCTGGTCAATGGTGGAGAAAAGAACTCTGGAATTTCTGGCATTTTCTGTAATAATGTTGGAGAAATATTCTCTCCTTGCTAGACGGATGGTTTTGTTAAAGGTGGTTAGTGTATCTTTGTAGATATTGTAGTGGATAGTGATCTTTGTTTTCCTCCATTTTCTCTCTGCTGCACGGCATTTTCTTTTCGTTTCACTAACATTTTTATTTCTCAGCCATGGGGAGGTTCTGCTTGTGCACTTCTTTTTGGTTTTCAGTGGTGCAACAGAGTCTAACACAGATAATAGTGCATAATTGAGGTTCTCTACCATTTCATTCAGAGAGCAATCATGGTAAGTCGGCTCATGTAGAGCAAATTGTTCAGAAAATGTCATCATAGCTGTATCGTCTAAATATCTTCTATGGACTAAGAATTCTTTTTTGGTTTTTGTTAGGATAATTTCCACATTAAAAAGTATATAATGATGGTCTGAGAGGGGTAGATCAGTTATTGAAATATTATTGATATTTAGTCCAGTTGTTATCACTAGATCTAGTGTGTTTCCGATAGTATAGGCCAGGAGTAACTACCACACCACAAATGACGCACCATTATCCATAGGTGGCGCTACGGCCAAGCCCCAATTTTCCATTTACAAAGTGATGCCATTCGCATCCCATTTGTCCCAAAATTCTGAAATTCATTATATATGCCTTATTTCTCATGAGGAACAAAAAAGCCTCAATAACCTATAACGGCCGCCATATTGGATTTTTTTGTACAATAAAGATTTAGGAAACACGTTTTTTTGCTACTTCTCCTACAATTTTTGTCCAATCTTCCCCAGAATTGGCAGGTATCATCGTCAGAGCAACCCTCACTGAAATCTTCAACAGATTTTTGAATTTCATAACCGTTTGTCCGGTACAGCCAATCAAAATCGTCAACAAAGCAACCAAACAGGCAGTTGGATCAAATCTCAGCAAATCTTTGAAATATCACCACCAAACTTGGTGTGTCACGTGAAAGACACTACATCATGTTCTCATGTGAGAAGGCAAATTAATATCTTAAAAAATGATTGAAATAAAGGAAATCTAATTTATTTCTATCTAACGCTAAAATAATGCTTTACACATCCGCCAGTCAAAAAACTCTGATTAAATCACATGTTCATAAAGACTCTTGAGAATGTTTAGTACACAAATCTCAGAAAAAGTTGACTGTTACATGAAAAGTTGAAATTTGGTGAATATTTGAAAAATGCATGCTTGGCTAATTGTTACGGAAATTTCCAATGAAATGTCTCCCCTGCTCCTCAGCGCGCGCGCTCCACATTCTCACACACTCAGCCTTCCCTTGACACACGCGCAAGCTTGACGAGACGCATACACAACATTTCAGGCAATTGTGGGCTGACCAAGCCCCCACTCATTGCTTGGTCTTTAGCAAAGGCCCATGTGGATCTTGATGGTATTGCATTTCCGATTTTGTATGCAATGGTAAAAAGTTCTCAAAATCCTGAAACATTTATAGTATAGGCCAAGAGTAACTACCACACCACAAATGGCCCAATATCACTCATAAGTGACGCTACAGGCCACGCCCTGATACACAAAGATACAAGGCTTTCTGGAATGGGTAGGCTCAACCAAGCCCCCTCCCTTCACTCCTTGGGTTGAAATAAAAGCCCTTGTGGATCTTGATGGTATTGCATTTCATAGTTGGTATCCCATTGGTAAGTCTGCGGCATGGAATTTTACAGTGACTATTTGTAAAGAATATACATTTTTCAGTGGTTTGCAATGTTTGGAGGAATCCGCCATTGCTGCTTGCAGTTATATTTATTATTATTATTCTAGTTCCATGGGAGTCAATGGCAGCCCTTAGAACCCTTGGATAACTTTTTGTTAAATTTGGCACACTCATTAAGGACAGTTCCTTCTATACCTACACCAAGTTTCATGTATCCCATCAGACCACTCTAGCGCCACCAATGGGTCAAAGTTGGACTTGTGTTTACACATGCAACTTTTGAACCGTATGACCGATTTTCAAAAATGAGGTACCATTGGATTCCCTGGATCAAGACGAGTTCAACGCACCCTATGAAGTCAATTTCCGGTTATATAGATTTTCCGCTATTTCCGGTTGTATCAAAAACCTTTGAAAGCCTACTCCTCCTACAATTTTTGTCATATCTTCTTCAAAATGACCAGAGATGATCTTCAGACCAAGCCTCACAAAAGTTATCCCATGGCGTTTTGATTTTCTAAACCGTTTGTCCGGCACAGCCAATCAAAATCAGCAAAAAAGCAACCAAACAGGAAGTTGGGTCAAATCTCAGCAAATCTTTGAGATATCAACACGTAACTTGGTATGTCACAAGGAAGACACTACAACATGTTACCATGTGCAAAGGCTATTTCATATTTCCAAAAATGGTTGATATAAAGCAAATCGAATTTATCGCTAACGCTAAAATAATGCTTTACACATCCACCGGTCAAAAACTGATACTTTGATTCAATCACAAGTTCATATGAAGACTCTTGAGAATGTTTAGTACACAAATCTGAGGAAAAGTTGACTGTAACATGAAAAGTCGATTTGTGGTGAATATTTGAAACATGCATGCTTGGCTAATTGCTAACGAAATTTTCAATGAAATGTCTCCCCTGCTCTTCAGCGCGCGCGTGCTCCACATTCTCACACACTCAGCCTTTCCCTTGACACACGCGCGGGCTTGGCGAGACGCATACACAACATTTCAGGCAATTGTGGGCTGACCAAGCCCCCACTCATTCCTTGGCTTGAAGTGAAGGCCCTTGTGGATCTTGATGGTAATGCATTTTAGAAAAAGTTCTCAAAATCCTGAAACATTGATAGTATAGGCCAGGAGTAACTACCACACCACAAATGACGCACCATTATCCATAGGTGGCGCTACGGCCAAGCCCCAATTGTTCATTTACAAAGTGATGCCATTCGCATCCCATTTGTCGCAAAATTCTGAAATTCATTAGATATGCCTTATTTCTCATGAGGAACAAAAAAGCCTCAATAACCTATAACGGCCGCCATATTGGATTTTTTTGTACAATAAAGATTTAGGAAACACGTTTTTTCGCTACTTCTCCGACAATTTTTGTCCAATCTTCCCCAGAATTGGTAGGTATCATCGTCAGAGCAACACTCACTGAATTATTCAACAGATTTTTGAATTTCAAAACCGTTTGTCCGGTACAGCCAATCAAAATCGTCAACAAAGCAACCAAACAGGAAGTTGGATCAAATCTCAGCAAATCTTTGAAATATCAACACCAAACTTGGTAGGATGACTCGGAACCCTCTTCTGAGGATGTCCAATCAATTTGGTGTCATGTGATCGTGTCATGTGATCGGCGTGGCCGCAGGAACCAAAAATGTGTTTTGGCCAATAACTGTTGATTTGTTTGCCTTTAGTTCATGAAAACTCTTGAGAATGTTTAGTACACAAATCTCAGAAAAAGTTGACTGTAAGATGGAAAGTTAAATTTTGGTGAATATTTGAAAAATGCATGCTTGGCTAATTGTTAAGGAAATTTCCAATGAAATGTCTCCCCTGCTCCTCAGCGCCCACGCTCCACATTCTCACACACTCAGCCTTTCCCTTGACACACGCGCAAGCTTGGCGAGACGCATACTCAACATTTCAGGCAATTGTGGGCTGACCAAGCCCCCACTCATTGCTTGGTCTTTAGCAAAGGCCCATGTGGATCTTGATGGTATTGCATTTCCGATTTTGTGTGCAATGGTAAAAAGTTCTCAAAATCCTGAAACATTGATAGTATAGGCCAAGAGTAACTACCACACCACAAATGGCCCAATATCACCCATAAGTGACGCTACAGGCCACGCCCTGATACACAAAGATACAAGGCTTTCTGGAATGGGTAGGCTCACCAAGCCCCCTCCCTTCACTCCTTGGCTTGAAATAAAAGCCCTTGTGGATCTTGATGGTATTGCATTTCAGATTTGGTATCCCATTGGTAAGTCTACAGCATGGATGTTTCTATACAGTGACAATTTGTGAAGAATATACATTTTTCAATGGTTCGCAATGTTTTGGAGGAATCCGCCATTGCTGCTTGCAGCTATATTTAGGATTCCTCCGTAAGGAGGAAACCTATTGTTATTGTTAGTTTTATTATTATTATTATTATTATTCTAGTTCCATGGGAGTCAATGGCAGCCCCTAGAACCCTTGGATAACTTTTTGTTAAATTTGGCACACTCATTAAGGACAGTTCCTTCTATACCTACACCAAGTTTCATGTATCCCATCAGACCACTCTAGCGCCACCAATGGGTCAAAGTTGGACTTGTGTTTACACACGCAACTATTGAACCGTATGACTGATTTTCAAAAATGAGATGCCATTGGATTCCCTGGATCAAGACGAGTTCAACGCACCCTATGACGTCAATTTCCGGTTATATAGATCTTCCGCTATTTCCGGTTGTATCAAAAACCTTTGAAAGCCTACTCCTCCTACATTTTTTGTCATTTCTTCTTCAAAATGACCAGAGATGATCTTCAGACCAAGCCTCACAAAAGTTATCCCATGGCATTTTGATTTTCTAAACCGTTTGTCCAGCACAGCCAATCAAAATCAGCAAAAAAGTAACCAAACAGGAACTTGGGTCAAATCTCATCAAATCTTTGAGATATCAACACTAAACTTGATATATCGGTAGACGACACTACAACATGTTACCATGTGCAAAGGCAACTTCATATCTCAAAAAATTATTGATATAAAGCAAATCGAATTTATCGCTAACGCTAAAATAATGCTTTACACATCCGCCGGTCAAAAACTGATACTTTGATTCAATCACAAGTTCATATGAAGACTCTTGAGAATGTTTAGTACACAAATCTGAGGAAAAGTTGACTGTAACATGAAAAGTCGATTTTATGTGAATATTTGAAACATGCATGCTTGGCTAATTGCTAACGAAATTTTCAATGAAATGTCTCCCCTGCTCTTCAGCGCGCGCGTGCTCCACATTCTCACACACTCAGCCTTTCCCTTGACACACGCGCGGGCTTGGCGAGACGCATACACAACATTTCAGGCAATTGTGGGCTGACCAAGCCCCCACCCATTCCTTGGCTTGAAGTGAAGGCCCTTGTGGATCTTGATGGTATAGCATTTCCGATTTTGTATACAATGGTAAAAAGTTCTCAAAATCCTGAAACATTGATAGTATAGGCCAAGAGTAACTACCACACCACAAATGGCCCAATATCACCCATAAGTGACTCTACAGGCCACGCCCTGATACACAAAGATACAAGGCTTTCTGGAATGGGTAGGCTCACCAAGCCCCCTCCCTTCACTCCTTGGCTTGAAGTGAAGGCCCTTGTGGATCTTGATGGTAATGCATTTTAGAAAAAGTTCTCAAAATCCTGAAACATTGATAGTATAGGCCAGGAGTAACTACCACACCACAAATGACGCACCATTATCCATAGGTGGCGCTACGGCCAAGCCCCAATTTTCCATTTACAAAGTGATGCCATTCGCATCCCATTTGTCCCAAAATTCTGAAATTCATTAGATATGCCTTATTTCTCATGAGGAACAAAAAAGCCTCAATAACCTATAACGGCAGCCATATTGGATTTTTTTGTACAATAAAGATTTAGGAAACACGTTTTTTCTTTACTTCTCCTACAATTTTTGTCCAATCTTCCCCAGAATTGGCAGGTATCATCGTCAGAGCAACCCTCACTGAATTCTTCAACAGATTTTTGAATTTCAAAACCGTTTGTCCGGTACAGCCAATCAAAATCGTCAACAAAGCAACCAAACAGGAAGTTGGATTAAATCTCAGCAAATCTTTGAAATATCACCACCAAACTTGGTGTGTCACGTGAAAGACACTACATCATGTTCCCATGTGAGAAGGCAAATTAATATCTTAAAAAATGATTGAAATAAAGGAAATCTAATTTATTTCTGTCTAACGCTAAAATAATTCTTTACACATCCACCAGTCAAAAAACTCTGATTCAATCACATGTTCATAAAGACTCTTGAGAATGTTTAGTACACAAATCTCAGAAAAAGTTGACTGTAACATGAAAAGTTGAATTTTGGTGAATATTTGAAAAATGCATGCTTGGCTATTTGTTAAGGACATTTCCAATGAAATGTCTCCCCTGACCCTCAGCGCGCGCTCCACATTCTTACACACTCAGCCTTTCCCTTGACACACGCGCAAGCTTGGCGAGATGCATACACAACGTTTCAGGCAATTGTGGGCTGACCAAGCCCCCACTCATTGCTTGGTCTTTAGCAAAGCCCATGTGGATCTTGGTGGTATTGCATTTCCGATTTTGTATGCAATGGTAAAAAGTTCTCAAAATCCTGAAACATTGATAGTATAGGCCAAGAGTAACTACCACACCACAAATGGCCCAATATCACCCATAAGTGACGCTACAGGCCACGCCCTGATACACAAAGATACAAGGCTTTCTGGAATGGGTAGGCTCACCAAGCCCCCTCCCTTCACTCCTTGGCTTGAAATAAAAGCCCTTGTGGATCTTGATGGTATTGCATTTCAGATTTGGTATCCCATTGGTAAGTCTACAGCATGGATGTTTCTATACAGTGACAATTTGTGAAGAATGTACATTTTTCAATGGTTCGCAATGTTAGGAGGAATCCGCCATTGCTGCTTGCAGCTATATTTAGGATTCCTCCGTAAGGAGGAAACCTATTGTTATTGTTAGTTTTATTATTATTATTATTATTCTAGTTCCATGGGAGTCAATGGCAGCCCCTAGAACCCTTGGATAACTTTTTGTTAAATTTGGCACACTCATTAAGGACAGTTCCTTCTATACCTACACCAAGTTTCATGTATCCCATCAGACCACTCTAGCGCCACCAATGGGTCAAAGTTGGACTTGTGTTTACACACGCAACTTTTGAACCGTATGACCGATTTTCAAAAATGAGGTACCATTGGATTCCCTGGATCAAGACGAGTTCAACGCACCCTTTGACGTCAATTTCCGGTTATATAGATTTTCCGCTATTTCCGGTTGTATCAAAAACCTTTGAAAGCCTACTCCTCCTACAATTTTTGTCATATCTTCTTCAAAATGACCAGAGATGATCTTCAGACCAAGCCTCACAAAAGTTATCCCATGGCGTTTTGATTTTCTAAACCGTTTGTCCTGCACAGCCAATCAAAATCAGCAAAAAAGTAACCAAACAGGAACTTGGGTCAAATCTCAGCAAATCTTTGAGATATCAACACTACACTTGGTATATCGGTGGACGACACTACAACATGTTACCATGTGCAAAGGCAACTTCATATCTCAAAAAATGATTGATATAAAGCAAATCGAATTTATCGCTAACGCTAAAATAATGCTTTACACATCCGCCGGTCAAAAACTGATACTTTGATTCAATCACAAGTTCATATGAAGACTCTTGAGAATGTTTAGTACACAAATCTGAGGAAAAGTTGGCTGTAACATGAAAAGTCGATTTTATGTGAATATTTGAAACATGCACGCTTGGCTAATTGCTAACGAAATTTCAATGAAATGTCTCCCCTGCTCTTCAGCGCGCGCGTGCTCCACATTCTCACACACTCAGCCTTTCCCTTGACACACGCGCGGGCTTGGCGAGACGCATACACAACATTTCAGGCAATTGTGGGCTGACCAAGCCCCCACTCATTCCTTGGCTTGAAGTGAAGGTCCTTGTGGATCTTGATGGTAATGCATTTTAGAAAAAGTTCTCAAAATCCTGAAACATTGATAGTATAGGCCAGGAGTAACTACCACACCACAAATGACGCACCATTATCCATAGGTGGCGCTACGGCCAAGCCCCAATTTTCCATTTACAAAGTGATGCCATTCGCATCCCATTTGTCCCAAAATTCTGAAATTCATTAGATATGCCTTATTTCTCATGAGGAACAAAAAAGCCTCAATAACCTATAACGGCCGCCATATTGGATTGTTTTGTACAATAAAGATTTAGGAAACACGTTTTGTTGCTACTTCTCCTACAATTTTTGTCCAATCTTCCCCAGAATTGGCAGGTATCATCGTCAGAGCAACCCTCACTGAATTCTTCAACAGATTTTTGAATTTCAAAACCGTTTGTCCGGTACAGCCAATCAAAATCGTCAACAAAGCAACCAAACAGGAAGTTGGATCAAATCTCAGCAAATCTTTGAAATATCACCACCAAACTTGGTGTGTCACGTGAAAGACACTACATCATGTTCCCATGTGAGAAGGCAAATTAATATCTTAAAAAATGATTGAAATAAAGGAAATCTTTTTTATTTCTAACGCTAAAATAATGCTTTACACATCCGCCAGTCAAAAACTGATACTCTGATTCAATTACAAGTTCATGAAGACTCTTGAGAATGTTTAGTACACAAATCTCAGAAAAGTTGACTGTAAAATGAAAAGTTGATTTTTGGTGAATATTAAAAAAATGAATGCTTGGCTAATTGTTAAGGAAATTTCCAATGAAATGTCTCCCCTGCTCCTCAGCTCGCGCGCTCCACATTCTCACACACTCAGCCTTTCCCTTGACACACGCGCAAGCTTGACGAGACGCATACACAACATTTCAGGCAATTGTGGGCTGACCAAGCCCCCACTCATAGCTTGGTCTTTAGCAAAGGCCCATGTGGATCTTGATGGTATTGCATTTCCGATTTTGTATACAATGGTAAAAAGTTCTCAAAATCCTGAAACATTGATAGTATAGGCCATGAGAAACTACCACACCACAAATGACCCACCATTACCCATAGGTGGCGCTACGGCCACGCCCCAATTGTCCATTTTCAAAGTGATGGCATTTCCACACCATCAGTCTAAAACGTCGGAAACTATACATGCCTTATTTATAATGGGAAACTATACAGTGGTGACCCATACAGTCCACCATGTACGGTGAACATTTTGATAACGTACAAATATCTTCTTATGAACCATGACTCCAATTGACTAGAAGTTTTGTTTGATGTGTAGGCCACACGTAGTTATGCTTGTTTGCTACCACAATAGCTATGGGAATAAGAGTGAATGCAATGAAGAGGTTATTGAAACGCAATACTCGAGTTGGTGCATGTCAGTTTAGGCAGAGGTAGCTTTTTAAACCTCTACAGCCATGCCCCAATTTGCCTATATTCAAAGTGATGCCATTTGCATCCCATTTGTCCCAAAATTCTGAAATTCATTAGATATGCCTTATTTCTCATGAGGAACAAAAAAACCTAAGAACCTATAACGGGCGCCATATTGGATTTTTCTGTACAATAAAGATTAAGGAAACACGTTTTTTCGCTACTCCTCCTTCAATTCTGGTGCAATCTTCCCCAGAATTGGCACACATCATCGTCAGAGCAACCCTCACTCATGTATTCAACAGATTTTTTATTTTCACAACCGTTTGTCTGGTACAGCTCCTCAGCGCGCGAGTGCTCCACATTCTCACACACTCAGCCTTTCCCTTGACACACGCGCAAGCTTGGCGAGACGCATACACAACATTTCAGGGAATTGTGGGCTGACCAAGCCCCCACTCATTGCTTGGTCTTTAGCAAAGGCCCATGTGGATCTTGGTGGTATTGCATTTCCGATTTTGTATGCAATGGTAAAAAGTTCTCAAAATCCTGAAACATTGATAGTATAGGCCATGAGAAACTACCACACCACAAATGGCCCAATATCACCCATAGGTGACGCTACAGGCCAAAGATACAAGGCTTTCTGGAATGGGTAGGCTCACCAAGCCCCCACCCTTCATTCCTTGGCTTGAAATAAAAGCCCTTGTGGATCTTGATGGTATTGCATTTCAGATTTGGTATCCCATTGGTAAGTCTACAGCATGGATGTTTCTATACAGTGACAATTTGTGAAGAATATACATTTTTCAATGGTTCGCAATGTTTTGGAGGAATCCGCCATTGCTGCTTGCAGCTATATTTAGGATTCCTCCGTAAGGAGGAAACCTATTGTTATTGTTAGTTTTATTATTATTATTATTATTATTATTATTATTATTCTAGTTCCATGGGAGTCAATGGCAGCCCCTAGAACCCTTGGATAACTTTTTGTTAAATTTGGCACACTCATTAAGGACAGTTCCTTCTATACCTACACCAAGTTTCATGTATCCCATCAGACCACTCTAGCGCCACCAATGGGTCAAAGTTGGACTTGTGTTTACACACGCAACTTTTGAACCGTATGACTGATTTACAAAAATGAGGTACCATTGGATTCCCTGGATGAAGACGAGTTCAACGCACCCTATGACGTCAATTTCCGGTTGTATAGATTTTCCGCTATTTCCGGTTGTATCAAAAACCTTTGAAAGCCTACTCCTCCTACAATTATTGTCATATCTTCTTCAAAATGACCATAGATGATCTTCAGACCAAGCCTCACAAAAGTTATCCCATGGCGTTTTGATTTTCTAAACCGTTTGTCCGGCACAACCAATCAAAATCAGCAAAAAAGTAACCAAACAGGAACTTGGGTCAAATCTCAGCAAATCTTTGAGATATCAACACTAAACTTGGTATATCGGTGGACGACACTACAACATGTTACCATGTGCAAAGGCAACTTCATATCTCAAAAGATGATTGATATAAAGCAAATCGAATTTATCGCTAACGCTAAAATAATGCTTTACACATCCGCCGGTCAAAAACTGATACTTTGATTCAATCACAAGTTCATATGAAGACTCTTGAGAATGTTTAGTACACAAATCTGAGGAAAAGTTGACTGTAACATGAAAAGTCGATTTTATGTGAATATTTGAAACATGCATGCTTGGCTAATTGCTAACGAAATTTTCAATGAAATGTCTCCCCTGCTCTTCAGCGCGCGCGTGCTCCACATTCTCACACACTCAGCCTTTCCCTTGACACACGCGCGGGCTTGGCGAGACGCATACACAACATTTCAGGCAATTGTGGGCTGACCAAGCCCCCACTCATTCCTTGGCTTGAAGTGAAGGCCCTTGTGGATCTTGATGGTAATGCATTTTAGAAAAAGTTCTCAAAATCCTGAAACATTGATAGTATAGGCCAGGAGTAACTACCACACCACAAATGACGCACCATTATCCATAGGTGGCGCTACGGCCAAGCCCCAATTTTCCATTTACAAAGTGATGCCATTCGCATCCCATTTGTCCCAAAATTCTGAAATTCATTAGATATGCCTTATTTCTCATGAGGAACAAAAAAGCCTCAATAACCTATAACGGCCGCCATATTGGATGTTTTTGTACAATAAAGATTTAGGAAACACGTTTTTTTGCTACTTCTCCTACAATTCTTGTCCAATCTTCCCCAGAATTGGCAGGTATCATCGTCAGAGCAACCCTCACTGAATTCTTTAACAGATTTTTGAATTTCAAAACCGTTTGTCCGGTACAGCCAATCAAAATCGTCAACAAAGCAACCAAACAGGAAGTTGGATCAAATCTCAGCAAATCTTTGAAATATCAACACCAAACTTGGTAAGATGACTCGGAACCGTCTTCTGAGGATGTCCAATCAATTTGGTGTCATGTGATCGTGTCATGTGATCGGCGTGGCCGCAGGAACCAAAAATGTTTTTTGGCCAATAACTGTTGATTTGTTTGCCTTTAGTTCATGAAAACTCTTGAGAATGTTTAGTACACAAATCTCAGAAAAAGTTGACTGTAAGATGAAAAGTTGAATTTTGGTGAATATTTGAAAAATGCATGCTTGGCTAATTGTTAAGGAAATTTCCAATGAAACGTCTCCCTCTGCTCCTCAGCGCGCGCTACACATTCTCACACACTCAGCCTTTCCCTTGACACACGCGCAAGCTTGACGAGACGCATACACAACATTTCAGGCAATTGTGGGCTGACCAAGCCCCCACTCATTGCTTGGTCTTTAGCAAAGGCCCATGTGGATCTTGATGGTATTGCATTTCCGATTTTGTATGCAATGGTAAAAGTTCTCAAAATCCTGAAACATTTATAGTATAGGCCAAGAGTAACTACCACACCACAAATGGCCCAATATCACCCATAAGTGACGCTACAGGCCACGCCCTGATACACAAAGATACAAGGCTTTCTGGAATGGGTAGGCTCAACCAAGCCCCCTCCCTTCACTCCTTGGCTTTAAATAAAAGCCCTTGTGGATCTTGATGGTATTGCATTTCATATTTGGTATCCCATTGGTAAGTCTGCGGCATGGAATTTTACAGTGACTATTTGTAAAGAATATACATTTTTCAGTGGTTTGCAATGTTTGGAGGAATCCGCCATTGCTGCTTGCAGTTATATTTAGGATTCCTCCGTAAGGAGGAAACCTATTGTTATTGTTAGTTTTATTATTATTATTATTATTATTCTAGTTCCATGGGAGTCAATGGCAGCCCCTAGAACCCTTGGATAACTTTTTGTTAAATTTGGCACACTCATTAAGGACAGTTCCTTCTATACCTACACCAAGTTTCATGTATCCCATCAGACCACTCTAGCGCCACCAATGGGTCAAAGTTGGACTTGTGTTTACACACGCAACTTTTGAACCGTATGACTGATTTTCAAAAATGAGGTACCATTGGATTCCCTGGATCAAGACGAGTTCAACGCACCCTATGACGTCAATTTCCGGTTATATAGATTTTCCGCTATTTCCGGTTGTATTAAAAACCTTTGAAAGCCTACTCCTCCTACAATTTTTGTCATATCTTCTTCAAAATGACCAGAGATGATCTTCAGACCAAGCCTCACAAAAGTTATCCCATGGCGTTTTGATTTTATAAACCGTTTGTCCGGCACAGCCAATCAAAATCAGCAAAAAAGTAACCAAACAGGAACTTGGGTCAAATCTCAGCAAATCTTTGAGATATCAACACTAAACTTGGTATATCGGTGGACGACACTACAACATGTTACCATGTGCAAAGGCAACTTCATATCTCAAAAAACTATTGATATAAAGCAAATCGAATTTATCGCTAACGCTAAAATAATGCTTTACACATCCGCCGGTCAAAAACTGATACTTTGATTCAATCACAAGTTCATATGAAGACTCTTGAGAATGTTTAGTACAAAAATCTGAGGAAAAGTTGACTGTAACATGAAAAGTCGATTTTATGTGAATATTTGAAACATGCATGCTTGGCTAATTGCTAACGAAATTTTCAATGAAATGTCTCCCCTGCTCTTCAGCGCGCGCGTGCTCCACATTCTCACACACTCAGCCTTTCCCTTGACACACGCGCGGGCTTGGCGAGACGCATACACAACATTTCAGGCAATTGTGGGCTGACCAAGCCCCCACTCATTCCTTGGCTTGAAGTGAAGGCCCTTGTGGATCTTGATGGTAATGCATTTTAGAAAATGTTCTCAAAATCCTGAAACATTCATAGTATAGGCCAGGAGTAACTACCACACCACAAATGACGCACCATTATCCATAGGTGGCGCTACGGCCAAGCCCCAATTTTCCATTTACAAAGTGATGCCATTCGCATCCCATTTGTCCCAAAATTCTGAAATTCATTAGATATACCTTATGTCTCATGAGGAACAAAAAAGCCTCAATAACCTATAACGGCCGCCATATTGGATTTTTTTGTACAATAAAGATTTAGGAAAAACGTTTTTTTGCTACTTCTCCTACAATTTTTGTCCAATCTTCCCCAGAATTGGCAGGTATCATCGTCAGAGCAACCCTCACTGAATTCTTCAACAGATTTTTGAATTTCAAAACCGTTTGTCCGGCACAGCCAATCAAAATCAGCAAAAAAGTAACCAAACAGGAACTTGGGTCAAATCTCAGCAAATCTTTGAGATATCAACACTAAACTTGGTAAGATGACTCGGAACCGTCTTCTGAGGATGTCCAATCAATTTGGTGTCATGTGATCGTGTCATGTGATCGGCGTGGCCGCAGGAACCAAAAATGTTTTTTGGCCAATAACTGTTGATTTGTTTGCCTTTAGTTCATGAAAACTCTTGAGAATGTTTAGTACACAAATCTCAGAAAAAGTTGACTGTAAGATGAAAAGTTGAATTTTGGTGAATATTTGAAAAATGCATGCTTGGCTAATTGTTAAGGAAATTTCCAATGAAACGTCTCCCTCTGCTCCTCAGCGCGCGCGCTACACATTCTCACACACTCAGCCTTTCCCTTGACACACGCGCAAGCTTGACGAGACGCATACACAACATTTCAGGCAATTGTGGGCTGACCAAGCCCCCACTCATTGCTTGGTCTTTAGCAAAGGCCCATGTGGATCTTGATGGTATTGCATTTCCGATTTTGTATGCAATGGTAAAAGTTCTCAAAATCCTGAAACATTTATAGTATAGGCCAAGAGTAACTACCACACCACAAATGGCCCAATATCACCCATAAGTGACGCTACAGGCCACGCCCTGATACACAAAGATACAAGGCTTTCTGGAATGGGTAGGCTCAACCAAGCCCCCTCCCTTCACTCCTTGGCTTTAAATAAAAGCCCTTGTGGATCTTGATGGTATTGCATTTCATATTTGGTATCCCATTGGTAAGTCTGCGGCATGGAATTTTACAGTGACTATTTGTAAAGAATATACATTTTTCAGTGGTTTGCAATGTTTGGAGGAATCCGCCATTGCTGCTTGCAGTTATATTTATTAGGATTCCTCCGTAAGGAGGAAACCTATTGTTATTGTTAGTTTTATTATTATTATTATTAGGATTCCTCCGTAAGGAGGAAACCTATTGTTATTGTTAGTTTTATTATTATTATTATTATTCTAGTTCCATGGGAGTCAATGGCAGCCCCTAGAACCCTTGGATAACTTTTTGTTAAATTTGGCACACTCATTAAGGACAGTTCCTTCTATACCTACACCAAGTTTCATGTATCCCATCAGACCACTCTAGCGCCACCAATGGGTCAAAGTTGGACTTGTGTTTACACACGCAACTTTTGAACCGTATGACTGATTTACAAAAATGAGGTACCATTGGATTCCCTGGATCAAGACGAGTTCAACGCACCCTATGACGTCAATTTCCGGTTATATAGATTTTCCGCTATTTCCGGTTGTATTAAAAACCTTTGAAAGCCTACTCCTCCTACAATTTTTGTCATATCTTCTTCAAAATGACCAGAGATGATCTTCAGACCAAGCCTCACAAAAGTTATCCCATGGCGTTTTGATTTTATAAACCGTTTGTCCGGCACAGCCAATCAAAATCAGCAAAAAAGTAACCAAACAGGAACTTGGGTCAAATCTCAGCAAATCTTTGAGATATCAACACTAAACTTGGTATATCGGTGGACGACACTACAACATGTTACCATGTGCAAAGGCAACTTCATATCTCAAAAAATTATTGATATAAAGCAAATCGAATTTATCGCTAACGCTAAAATAATGCTTTACACATCCGCCGGTCAAAAACTGATACTTTGATTCAATCACAAGTTCATATGAAGACTCTTGAGAATGTTTAGTACAAAAATCTGAGGAAAAGTTGACTGTAACATGAAAAGTCGATTTTATGTGAATATTTGAAACATGCATGCTTGGCTAATTGCTAACGAAATTTTCAATGAAATGTCTCCCCTGCTCTTCAGCGCGCGCGTGCTCCACATTCTCACACACTCAGCCTTTCCCTTGACACACGCGCGGGCTTGGCGAGACGCATACACAACATTTCAGGCAATTGTGGGCTGACCAAGCCCCCACTCATTCCTTGGCTTGAAGTGAAGGCCCTTGTGGATCTTGATGGTAATGCATTTTAGAAAATGTTCTCAAAATCCTGAAACATTGATAGTATAGGCCAGGAGTAACTACCACACCACAAATGACGCACCATTATCCATAGGTGGCGCTACGGCCAAGCCCCAATTTTCCATTTACAAAGTGATGCCATTCGCATCCCATTTGTCCCAAAATTCTGAAATTCATTAGATATACCTTATGTCTCATGAGGAACAAAAAAGCCTCAATAACCTATAACGGCCGCCATATTGGATTTTTTTGTACAATAAAGATTTAGGAAAAACGTTTTTTTGCTACTTCTCCTACAATTTTTGTCCAATCTTCCCCAGAATTGGCAGGTATCATCGTCAGAGCAACCCTCACTGAATTCTTCAACAGATTTTTGAATTTCAAAACCGTTTGTCCGGCACAGCCAATCAAAATCAGCAAAAAAGTAACCAAACAGGAACTTGGGTCAAATCTCAGCAAATCTTTGAGATATCAACACTAAACTTGGTATATCGGTGGACGACACTACAACATGTTACCATGTGCAAAGGCAACTTCATATCTCAAAAAATGATTGAAATAAAGTAAATCTAATTTATTTCTAACGCAAAAATAATGCTTTACACATCCGCCAGTCAAAAAACTCTGATTCAATAACAAGTTCATGAAGACTCTTGAGAATGTTTAGTACACAAATCTCAGAAAAAGTTGACTGTAACATGAAAAGTTGAATTTAGGTGAATATTTGAAAAATGCATGCTTGGCTAATTGTTAAGGAAATTTCCAATGAAATGTCTCACCTGCTCTTCAGCGCGCGCGTGCTCCACATTCTCACACACTCAGCCTTTCCCTTGACACACGCGCGGGCTTGGCGAGACGCATACACAACATTTCAGGCAATTGTGGGCTGACCAAGCCCCCACTCATTCCTTGGCTTGAAGTGAAGGCCCTTGTGGATCTTGATGGTAATGCATTTTAGAAAAAGTTCTCAAAATCCTGAAACATTGATAGTATAGGCCAGGAGTAACTACCACACCACAAATGACGCACCATTATCCATAGGTGGCGCTACGGCCAAGCCCCAATTTTCCATTTACAAAGTGATGCCATTCGCATCCCATTTGTCCCAAAATTCTGAAATTCATTAGATATACCTTATGTCTCATGAGGAACAAAAAAGCCTCAATAACCTATAACGGCCGCCATATTGGATTTTTTTGTACAATAAAGATTTAGGAAACAAGTTTTTTTGCTACTTCTCCTACAATTTTTGTCCAATCTTCCCCAGAATTGGCAGGTATCATTGTCAGAGCAACCCTCACTGAATTCTTCAACAGATTTTTGAATTTCAAAACCGTTTGTCCGGTACAGCCAATCAAAATCGTCAACAAAGCAACCAAACAGGAAGTTGGATCAAATCTCAGCAAATCTTTGAAATATCACCACCAAACTTGGTGTGTCACGTGAAAGACACTACCTCATGTTCCCATGTGAGAAGGCAAATTAATATCTTAAAAAATGATTGAAATAAAGTAAATCTAATTTATTTCTAACGCTAAAATAATGCTTTACACAAAGTTGACTGTAAGATGAAAAGTTGAATTTTTGTGAATATTTGAAAAATGCATGCTTGGCTAATTGTTAAGGACATTTCGAATGAAATGTCTCCCCTGATCCTCAGCACGCGCACTCCACATTCTCACACACTCAGCCTTTCCCTTGACACACGCGCAAGCTTGGCGAGACGCATACACAACATTTCAGGCAATTGTGGGCTGACCAAGCCCCCACTCATTGCTTGGTCTTTAGCAAAGGCCCATGTGGATCTTGGTGGTATTGCATTTCCGATTTTGTATGCAATGGTAAAAAGTTCTCAAAATCCTGAAAGATTGATAGTATAGGCCAAGAGTAACTACCACACCACAAATGGCCCAATATCACCCATAAGTGACGCTACAGGCCACGCCCTGATACACAAAGATACAAGGCTTTCTGGAATGGGTAGGCTCACCAAGCCCCCTCCCTTTACTCCTTGGCTTGAAATAAAAGCCCTTGTGGATCTTGATGGTATTGCATTTCAGATTTGGTATCCCATTGGTAAGTCTACAGCATTGATGTTTCTATACAGTGACAATTTGTGAAGAAAATACATTTTTCAATGGTTCGCAATGTTTTGGAGGAATCCGCCATTGCTGCTTGCAGCTATATTTATTATTATTATAGTTCCATGGGAGTCAATGGCAGCCCCTAGAACCCTTGGATAACTTTTTGTTAAATTTGGCACACTCATTAAGGACAGTTCCTTCTATACCTACACCAAGTTTCATGTATCCCATCAGACCACTCTAGCGCCACCAATGGGTCAAAGTTGGACTTGTGTTTACACACGCAACTTTTGAACCGTATGACTGATTTTCAAAAATGAGGTACCATTGGATTCCCTGGATCAAGACGAGTTCAACGCACCCTATGACGTCAATTTCCGGTTATATAGATTTTCCGCTATTTCCGGTTGTATCAAAAACCTTTGAAAGCCTACTCCTCCTACAATTTTTGTCATATCTTCTTCAAAATGACCAGAGATGATCTTCAGACCAAGCCTCACAAAAGTTATCCCATGGCGTTTTGATTTTATAAACCGTTTGTCCGGCACAGCCAATCAAAATCAGCAAAAAAGTAACCAAACAGGAACTTGGGTCAAATCTCAGCAAATCTTTGAGATATCAACACTAAACTTGGTATATCGGTGGACGACACTACAACATGATACCATGTGCAAAGGCAACTTCATATCTCAAACAATGATTGATATAAAGCAAATCGAATTTATCGCTAACGCTAAAATAATGCTTTACACATCCGCCGGTCAAAAACTGATACTTTGATTCAATCACAAGTTCATATGAAGACTCTTGAGAATGTTTAGTACACAAATCTGAGGAAAAGTTGACTGTAACATGAAAAGTCGTTTTTATGTGAATATTTGAAACATGCATGCTTGGCTAATTGCTAACGAAATTTTCAATGAAATGTCTCCCCTGCTCTTCAGCGCGCGCGTGCTCCACATTCTCACACACTCAGCCTTTCCCTTTACACACGCGCGGGCTTGGCGAGACGCATACACAACATTTCAGGCAATTGTGGGCTGACCAAGCCCCCACTCATTCCTTGGCTTGAAGTGAAGGCCCTTGTGGATCTTGATGGTAATGCATTTTAGAAAATGTTCTCAAAATCCTGAAACATTGATAGTAAGTAAGTAAGTAAGTAAGACTTTATTTATATAGCACATTTCATACAAGAATTGTAGCTCAAGGTGCTTTACATAAAATCAATAAAAACAATAATACAAGTGATAAATAATTCAAACAATAATAAAAATCCCAATAAGATCTCTGTTCAAGAGAGAAAACAACTTTAAAAAGTAGGAAAACCCTTTTGAGATAAAATTACTTAAATGCTTCGGTAAAAAGGTAGGTTTTAAGCTGTCTTTTAAAAATGTCTAGAGTGTTAGCTTCCCTAATATTTATGGGTAATTTGTTCCATAGTTTTGGGGCGTAATTGACAAAGGCCGAATCACCAATCTTCTTATGACTGCTTCTGGTGACCTCTAATAGGCCTGCATTTGATGATCGCAGTGTTCTAGCTGGTGTGTAGTTTATAAAGGAGTTAGCAATGTAGCTAGGTCCTTGTCCGTGTAGAGCTTTGTATGTGAGAAAAAGGACCTTAAAGTCAATTCTGAAGGTAACAGGGAGCCAGTGTAAAGTAGCTAGGACAGGACTAATGTGTTTTCTCCTTTTAGTTTTGGTTAATAATCTAGCTGCAGAATTTTGAATGAGCTGTAGTCTTTCAGTGGTTTTCTTGGGAAGACCAGTGAAAAGTGCGTTACAGTAGTCCAGCCGGCTGGATATAAAAGCATGAATTAACTTCTCTGCATCATTTTGGTTTATGAATGGTCGTACCTTTGCTATATTCCTCAGGTGAAAGAAAGCTGTTTTGGTCACTTTATTAATGTGAGAGTTGAAATTCAAATCTGAGTCCAGGATTACGCAGAGACTCGTCACCTCTGGTTTAAGACAGGGGGTTAAGCCTCCAAGATTCTTAATAAGCATCTCTCTTTTGGATTTGGGGCCACATAGTAGGACTTCGGTTTTGTCTTCATTTAATTTAAGAAAGTTATCATTCATCCATTTGTTTATTGCCAACAGGCAGTTTGTAATGGAATTGATGGCCGTTGCATCGTTGGGTTCAGTGGATATATATAGTTGTGTGTCATCCGCATAGCTATGGAAATCTATGTTATGTTTTCTGATTATGTCGCCGAGTGGTAACATATAAAGAGAAAAAAGTAATGGACCTAAGCAGCTTCCTTGAGCAACCCCGTAGCAGTTCTGATGTTTCTTGGACCTATGGTCACCTAAACTAACATAAAACTTCCTTCCTGTGATATATGATTTCAGCCAGTTCAATACACTATCCGTGAACCCAATAAGCTTTTCCAGTCTATTGATTAGGATGTCGTGATCAATTGTATCAAATGCTGCACTGAGATCTAACAGGATAAGGATAGAGACTTTATTTGCATCAGAGTTTAGTCTGAGGTCGCTAATTATTTTGGTGAGAGCAGTTTCAGTACTGTGATATTTCCTGAAACCTGACTGCGAGACTTCCAGGATGTTATTTTCTTCAAGAAAATAATTTAATTGGACTAAAACTATCTTTTCCAGTACTTTACTAATAAATGGGAGGTTTGATATTGGTCTGTAATTTGCAAGTAGACTGTTATCCAATTTGGGTTTCTTTAATAGGGGCTTTACAACAGCTGTTTTGAAGGCATCTGGGAAGACGCCAGTTCTAAGGGATGTGTTTATAATCTCTAGCACCGGACCTGAGACACTATCAAACACTCGCTTAAAGAATGTTGTGGGTATAGGATCAATATCTGAGGTTGTGGAGTTAGATTCGCTGACAATTTTGGAAAGTTCACTAAGTGTGATACAGGTAAATGTGCTCATGGTTATGTTGCAGAATCTACTGATGTCAGTTTCGACCCCACTATTAATAATACTCGCTCTAATCAAAGTTATTTTGTTCTTGAAGAACAAAGCAAGCTCTTCACATTTAACTGCTGAGGATGGAGGTGGGGCAGGGACAGTGTTTAGCAGCTGGTCAATGGTGGAGAAAAGAACTCTGGAATTTCTGGCATTTTCTGTAATAATGTTGGAGAAATATTCTCTCCTTGCTAGACGGATGGTTTTGTTAAAGGTGGTTAGTGTATCTTTGTAGATATTGTAGTGGATAGTGATCTTTGTTTTCCTCCATTTTCTCTCTGCTGCACGGCATTTTCTTTTCGTTTCACTAACATTTTTATTTCTCAGCCATGGGGAGGTTCTGCTTGTGCACTTCTTTTTGGTTTTCAGTGGTGCAACAGAGTCTAACACAGATAACAGTGCATAATTGAGGTTCTCTACCATTTCATTCAGAGAGCAATCATGGTAAGTCGGCTCATGTAGAGCAAATTGTTCAGAAAATGTCATCATAGCTGTATCGTCTAAATATCTTCTATGGACTAAGAATTCTTTTTTGGTTTTTGTTAGGATAATTTCCACATTAAAAAGTATATAATGATGGTCTGAGAGGGGTAGATCAGTTATTGAAATATTATTGATATTTAGTCCAGTTGTTATCACTAGATCTAGTGTGTTTCCGATAGTATAGGCCAGGAGTAACTACCACACCACAAATGACGCACCATTATCCATAGGTGGCGCTACGGCCAAGCCCCAATTTTCCATTTACAAAGTGATGCCATTCGCATCCCATTTGTCCCAAAATTCTGAAATTCATTAGATATGCCTTATTTCTCATGAGGAACAAAAAAGCCTCAATAACCTATAACGGCCGCCATATTGGATTTTTTTGTACAATAAAGATTTAGGAAACACGTTTTTTTGCTACTTCTCCTACAATTTTTGTCCAATCTTCCCCAGAATTGGCAGGTATCATCGTCAGAGCAACCTTCACTGAAATCTTCAACAGATTTTTGAATTTCATAACCGTTTGTCCGGTACAGCCAATCAAAATCGTCAACAAAGCAACCAAACAGGCAGTTGGATCAAATCTCAGCAAATCTTTGAAATATCACCACCAAACTTGGTGTGTCACGTGAAAGACACTACATCATGTTCCCATGTGAGAAGGCAAATTAATATCTTAAAAAATGATTGAAATAAAGGAAATCTAATTTATTTCTATCTAACGCTAAAATAATGCTTTACACTTCCGCCAGTCAAAAAACTCTAATTCAATCACAAGTTCATGAAGACTCTTGCGAATGTTTAGTACACAAATCTCAGAAAAAGTTGACTCTAAGATGAAAAGCTGATTTTTGGTGAATATTTGAAAAATGCATGCTTGGCTAATTATTAAGGAAATTTCCAACTAAATGTCTCCCCTGACCCTCAGCGCGCGCGCTCCACATTCTCACACACTCAGCCTTTCCCTTGACACACGCGCAAGCTTGGCGAGACGCATACACAACATTTCAGGCAATTGTGGGCTGACCAAGCCCCCACTCATTGCTTGGTCTTTAGCAAAGGCCCATGTGGATCTTGGTGGTATTGCATTTCCGATTTTGTATGCAATGGTAAAAAGTTCTCAAAATCCTGAAACATTGATAGTATAGGCCAAGAGTAACTACCACACCACAAATGGCCCAATATCAGCCATAAGTGACGCTACAGGCCACGCCCTGATACACAAAGATACAAGGCTTTCTGGAATGGGTAGGCTCACCAAGCCCCCTCCCTTCACTCCTTGGCTTGAAATAAAAGCCCTTGTGGATCTTGATGGTATTGCATTTCAGATTTGGTATCCCATTGGTAAGTCTGCAGCATGGAATTTTACAGTGACAATTTGTAAAGAATATACATTTTTCAGTGGTTTGCAATGTTTGGAGGAATCCGCCATTGCTGCTTGCAGTTATATTTATTAGGATTCCTCCGTAAGGAGGAAACCTATTGTTATTGTTAGTTTTATTATTATTATTATTATTATTATTATTATTATTATTATTATTCTAGTTCCATGGGAGTCAATGGCAGCCCCTAGAACCCTTGGATAACTTTTTGTTAAATTTGGCACACTCATTAAGGACAGTTCCTTCTATACCTACACCAAGTTTCATGTATCCCATCAGACCACTCTAGCGCCACCAATGGGTCAAAGTTGGACTTGTGTTTACACACGCAACTTTTGAACCGTATGACTGATTTACAAAAATGAGGTACCATTGGATTCCCTGGATGAAGACGAGTTCAACGCACCCTATGACGTCAATTTCCGGTTGTATAGATTTTCCGCTATTTCCGGTTGTATCAAAAACCTTTGAAAGCCTACTCCTCCTACAATTATTGTCATATCTTCTTCAAAATGACCATAGATGATCTTCAGACCAAGCCTCACAAAAGTTATCCCATGGCGTTTTGATTTTCTAAACCGTTTGTCCGGCACAACCAATCAAAATCAGCAAAAAAGTAACCAAACAGGAACTTGGGTCAAATCTCAGCAAATCTTTGAGATATCAACACTAAACTTGGTATATCGGTGGACGACACTACAACATGTTACCATGTGCAAAGGCAACTTCATATCTCAAAAGATGATTGATATAAAGCAAATCGAATTTATCGCTAACGCTAAAATAATGCTTTACACATCCGCCGGTCAAAAACTGATACTTTGATTCAATCACAAGTTCATATGAAGACTCTTGAGAATGTTTAGTACACAAATCTGAGGAAAAGTTGACTGTAACATGAAAAGTCGATTTTATGTGAATATTTGAAACATGCATGCTTGGCTAATTGCTAACGAAATTTTCAATGAAATGTCTCCCCTGCTCTTCAGCGCGCGCGTGCTCCACATTCTCACACACTCAGCCTTTCCCTTGACACACGCGCGGGCTTGGCGAGACGCATACACAACATTTCAGGCAATTGTGGGCTGACCAAGCCCCCACTCATTCCTTGGCTTGAAGTGAAGGCCCTTGTGGATCTTGATGGTAATGCATTTTAGAAAAAGTTCTCAAAATCCTGAAACATTGATAGTATAGGCCAGGAGTAACTACCACACCACAAATGACGCACCATTATCCATAGGTGGCGCTACGGCCAAGCCCCAATTTTCCATTTACAAAGTGATGCCATTCGCATCCCATTTGTCCCAAAATTCTGAAATTCATTAGATATGCCTTATTTCTCATGAGGAACAAAAAAGCCTCAATAACCTATAACGGCCGCCATATTGGATGTTTTTGTACAATAAAGATTTAGGAAACACGTTTTTTTGCTACTTCTCCTACAATTCTTGTCCAATCTTCCCCAGAATTGGCAGGTATCATCGTCAGAGCAACCCTCACTGAATTCTTTAACAGATTTTTGAATTTCAAAACCGTTTGTCCGGTACAGCCAATCAAAATCGTCAACAAAGCAACCAAACAGGAAGTTGGATCAAATCTCAGCAAATCTTTGAAATATCAACACCAAACTTGGTGTGTCACGTGAAAGACACTACGTCATGTTCCCATGTAGGAAGGCAAATTAATATCTTCAAAAATGATTGAAATGAAGGAAATCAAATTTATTTCTAACGCTAAAATAATGCTTTACACATCCGCCAGTCAAAAAACTCTGATTCAATCACAAGTTCATGAAGACTTTTGAGAATGTTTAGTACACAAATCTCAGAAAAAGTTGACTGTAAGATGAAAAGTTGAATTTAGGTGAATATTTGAAAAATGCATGCTTGGCTAATTGTTAAGGAAATTTCCAATGAAATGTCTCCCCTGCTCCTCAGCACGCGCGCTCCACATTCTCACACACTCAGCCTTTCCCTTGACACACGCACAAGCTTGGCGAGACGCATACACAACATTTCAGGCAATTGTGGGCTGACCAAGCCCCACTCATTGCTTGGTCTTTAGCAAAGGACCATGTGGATCTTGATGGTATTGCATTTCCGATTTTGTATGCAATGGTAAAAAGTTCTCAAAATCCTGAAACATTGATAGTATAGGCCAAGAGTAACTACCACACCACAAATGGCCCAATATCACCCATAAGTGACGCTACAGGCCACGCCCTGGTACACAAAGATACAAGGCTTTCTGGAATGGGTAGGCTCACCAAGCCCCCTCCCTTCACTCCTTGGCTTGAAATAAAAGCCCTTGTGGATCTTGATGGTATTGCATTTCAGATTTGGTATCCCATTGGTAAGTCTGCAGCATGGATTTTTACAGTGACAATTTGTGAAGAATATAAATTTTTCAGTGGTTTGCAATGTTTGGAGGAATCCGCCATTGCTGCTTGCAGTTATATTTAGGATTCCTCCGTAAGGAGGAAACCTATTGTTATTGTTAGTTTTATTATTATTATTATTATTATTATTATTATTATTCTAGTTCCATGGGAGTCAATGGCAGCCCCTAGAACCCTTGGATAACTTTTTGTTAAATTTGGCACACTCATTAAGGACAGTTCCTTCTATACCTACACCAAGTTTCATGTATCCCATCAGACCACTCTAGCGCCACCAATGGGTCAAAGTTGGACTTGTGTTTACACACGCAACTTTTGAACCGTATGACTGATTTACAAAAATGAGGTACCATTGGATTCCCTGGATGAAGACGAGTTCAACGCACCCTATGACGTCAATTTCCGGTTGTATAGATTTTCCGCTATTTCCGGTTGTATCAAAAACCTTTGAAAGCCTACTCCTCCTACAATTATTGTCATATCTTCTTCAAAATGACCATAGATGATCTTCAGACCAAGCCTCACAAAAGTTATCCCATGGCGTTTTGATTTTCTAAACCGTTTGTCCGGCACAACCAATCAAAATCAGCAAAAAAGTAACCAAACAGGAACTTGGGTCAAATCTCAGCAAATCTTTGAGATATCAACACTAAACTTGGTATATCGGTGGACGACACTACAACATGTTACCATGTGCAAAGGCAACTTCATATCTCAAAAGATGATTGATATAAAGCAAATCGAATTTATCGCTAACGCTAAAATAATGCTTTACACATCCGCCGGTCAAAAACTGATACTTTGATTCAATCACAAGTTCATATGAAGACTCTTGAGAATGTTTAGTACACAAATCTGAGGAAAAGTTGACTGTAACATGAAAAGTCGATTTTATGTGAATATTTGAAACATGCATGCTTGGCTAATTGCTAACGAAATTTTCAATGAAATGTCTCCCCTGCTCTTCAGCGCGCGCGTGCTCCACATTCTCACACACTCAGCCTTTCCCTTGACACACGCGCGGGCTTGGCGAGACGCATACACAACATTTCAGGCAATTGTGGGCTGACCAAGCCCCCACTCATTCCTTGGCTTGAAGTGAAGGCCCTTGTGGATCTTGATGGTAATGCATTTTCGAAAAAGTTCTCAAAATCCTGAAACATTGATAGTATAGGCCAGGAGTAACTACCACACCACAAATGACGCACCATTATCCATAGGTGGCGCTACGGCCAAGCCCCAATTTTCCATTTACAAAGTGATGCCATTCGCATCCCATTTGTCCCAAAATTCTGAAATTCATTAGATATGCCTTATTTCTCATGAGGAACAAAAAAGCCTCAATAACCTATAACGGCCGCCATATTGGATGTTTTTGTACAATAAAGATTTAGGAAACACGTTTTTTTGCTACTTCTCCTACAATTCTTGTCCAATCTTCCCCAGAATTGGCAGGTATCATCGTCAGAGCAACCCTCACTGAATTCTTTAACAGATTTTTGAATTTCAAAACCGTTTGTCCGGTACAGCCAATCAAAATCGTCAACAAAGCAACCAAACAGGAAGTTGGATCAAATCTCAGCAAATCTTTGAAATATCAACACCAAACTTGGTGTGTCACGTGAAAGACACTACGTCATGTTCCCATGTAGGAAGGCAAATTAATATCTTCAAAAATGATTGAAATGAAGGAAATCAAATTTATTTCTAACGCTAAAATAATGCTTTACACATCCGCCAGTCAAAAAACTCTGATTCAATCACAAGTTCATGAAGACTTTTGAGAATGTTTAGTACACAAATCTCAGAAAAAGTTGACTGTAAGATGAAAAGTTGAATTTAGGTGAATATTTGAAAAATGCATGCTTGGCTAATTGTTAAGGAAATTTCCAATGAAATGTCTCCCCTGCTCCTCAGCACGCGCGCTCCACATTCTCACACACTCAGCCTTTCCCTTGACACACGCACAAGCTTGGCGAGACGCATACACAACATTTCAGGCAATTGTGGGCTGACCAAGCCCCACTCATTGCTTGGTCTTTAGCAAAGGACCATGTGGATCTTGATGGTATTGCATTTCCGATTTTGTATGCAATGGTAAAAAGTTCTCAAAATCCTGAAACATTGATAGTATAGGCCAAGAGTAACTACCACACCACAAATGGCCCAATATCACCCATAAGTGACGCTACAGGCCACGCCCTGGTACACAAAGATACAAGGCTTTCTGGAATGGGTAGGCTCACCAAGCCCCCTCCCTTCACTCCTTGGCTTGAAATAAAAGCCCTTGTGGATCTTGATGGTATTGCATTTCAGATTTGGTATCCCATTGGTAAGTCTGCAGCATGGATTTTTACAGTGACAATTTGTGAAGAATATAAATTTTTCAGTGGTTTGCAATGTTTGGAGGAATCCGCCATTGCTGCTTGCAGTTATATTTAGGATTCCTCCGTAAGGAGGAAACCTATTGTTATTGTTAGTTTTATTATTATTATTATTATTATTATTATTATTATTCTAGTTCCATGGGAGTCAATGGCAGCCCCTAGAACCCTTGGATAACTTTTTGTTAAATTTGGCACACTCATTAAGGACAGTTCCTTCTATACCTACACCAAGTTTCATGTATCCCATCAGACCACTCTAGCGCCACCAATGGGTCAAAGTTGGACTTGTGTTTACACACGCAACTTTTGAACCGTATGACTGATTTACAAAAATGAGGTACCATTGGATTCCCTGGATCAAGACGAGTTCAACGCACCCTATGACGTCAATTTCCGGTTGTATAGATTTTCCGCTATTTCCGGTTGTATCAAAAACCTTTGAAAGCCTACTCCTCCTACAATTATTGTCATATCTTCTTCAAAATGACCATAGATGATCTTCAGACCAAGCCTCACAAAAGTTATCCCATGGCGTTTTGATTTTCTAAACCGTTTGTCCGGCACAACCAATCAAAATCAGCAAAAAAGTAACCAAACAGGAACTTGGGTCAAATCTCAGCAAATCTTTGAGATATCAACACTAAACTTGGTATATCGGTGGACGACACTACAACATGTTACCATGTGCAAAGGCAACTTCATATCTCAAAAGATGATTGATATAAAGCAAATCGAATTTATCGCTAACGCTAAAATAATGCTTTACACATCCGCCGGTCAAAAACTGATACTTTGATTCAATCACAAGTTCATATGAAGACTCTTGAGAATGTTTAGTACACAAATCTGAGGAAAAGTTGACTGTAACATGAAAAGTCGATTTTATGTGAATATTTGAAACATGCATGCTTGGCTAATTGCTAACGAAATTTTCAATGAAATGTCTCCCCTGCTCTTCAGCGCGCGCGTGCTCCACATTCTCACACACTCAGCCTTTCCCTTGACACACGCGCGGGCTTGGCGAGACGCATACACAACATTTCAGGCAATTGTGGGCTGACCAAGCCCCCACTCATTCCTTGGCTTGAAGTGAAGGCCCTTGTGGATCTTGATGGTAATGCATTTTCGAAAAAGTTCTCAAAATCCTGAAACATTGATAGTATAGGCCAGGAGTAACTACCACACCACAAATGACGCACCATTATCCATAGGTGGCGCTACGGCCAAGCCCCAATTTTCCATTTACAAAGTGATGCCATTCGCATCCCATTTGTCCCAAAATTCTGAAATTCA
The DNA here is from genome assembly GCF_038355195.1 of Osmerus mordax. Taxonomy (NCBI): domain Eukaryota; kingdom Metazoa; phylum Chordata; class Actinopteri; order Osmeriformes; family Osmeridae; genus Osmerus; species Osmerus mordax. The sequence continues at coordinate 12,706,349 of NC_090066.1, read as the reverse complement.
TTAGATATGCCTTATTTCTCATGAGGAACAAAAAAGCCTCAATAACCTATAACGGCCGCCATATTGGATGTTTTTGTACAATAAAGATTTAGGAAACACGTTTTTTTGCTACTTCTCCTACAATTCTTGTCCAATCTTCCCCAGAATTGGCAGGTATCATCGTCAGAGCAACCCTCACTGAATTCTTTAACAGATTTTTGAATTTCAAAACCGTTTGTCCGGTACAGCCAATCAAAATCGTCAACAAAGCAACCAAACAGGAAGTTGGATCAAATCTCAGCAAATCTTTGAAATATCAACACCAAACTTGGTGTGTCACGTGAAAGACACTACGTCATGTTCCCATGTAGGAAGGCAAATTAATATCTTCAAAAATGATTGAAATGAAGGAAATCAAATTTATTTCTAACGCTAAAATAATGCTTTACACATCCGCCAGTCAAAAAACTCTGATTCAATCACAAGTTCATGAAGACTTTTGAGAATGTTTAGTACACAAATCTCAGAAAAAGTTGACTGTAAGATGAAAAGTTGAATTTAGGTGAATATTTGAAAAATGCATGCTTGGCTAATTGTTAAGGAAATTTCCAATGAAATGTCTCCCCTGCTCCTCAGCACGCGCGCTCCACATTCTCACACACTCAGCCTTTCCCTTGACACACGCACAAGCTTGGCGAGACGCATACACAACATTTCAGGCAATTGTGGGCTGACCAAGCCCCACTCATTGCTTGGTCTTTAGCAAAGGACCATGTGGATCTTGATGGTATTGCATTTCCGATTTTGTATGCAATGGTAAAAAGTTCTCAAAATCCTGAAACATTGATAGTATAGGCCAAGAGTAACTACCACACCACAAATGGCCCAATATCACCCATAAGTGACGCTACAGGCCACGCCCTGGTACACAAAGATACAAGGCTTTCTGGAATGGGTAGGCTCACCAAGCCCCCTCCCTTCACTCCTTGGCTTGAAATAAAAGCCCTTGTGGATCTTGATGGTATTGCATTTCAGATTTGGTATCCCATTGGTAAGTCTGCAGCATGGATTTTTACAGTGACAATTTGTGAAGAATATAAATTTTTCAGTGGTTTGCAATGTTTGGAGGAATCCGCCATTGCTGCTTGCAGTTATATTTATTATTATTATTCTAGTTCCATGGGAGTCAATGGCAGCCCCTAGACCCCTTGGATAACTTTTTGACAAATTTGGCACACTCATTAAGGACAGTTCCTTCTATACCTACACCAAGTTTCATGTATCCCATCAGACCACTCTAGCGCCACCAATGGGTCAAAGTTGGACTTGTGTTTACACACGCAACTTTTGAACCGTATGACTGATTTTCAAAAATGAGGTACCATTGGATTCCCTGGATCAAGACGAGTTCAACGCACCATATGACGTCAATTTCCGGTTATATAGATTTTCCGCTATTTCCGGTTGTATCAAAAACCTTTGAAAGCCTACTCCTCCTACAATTTTTGTCATATCTTCTTCAAAATGACCAGAGATGATCTTCAGACCAAGCCTCACAAAAGTTATCCCATGGCGTTTTGATTTTCTAAACCGTTTGTCCGGCACAGCCAATCAAAATCAGCAAAAAAGTAACCAAACAGGAACTTGGGTCAAATCTCAGCAAATCTTTGAGATATCAACACGTAACTTGGTATGTCACAAGGAAGACACTACAACATGTTACCATGTGCAAAGGCTATTTCATATCTCCAGAAATGGTTGATTTAAAGCAAATTGAATTTATCGCTAACGCAAAAATAATGCTTTACACATCCGCCGGTCAAAAACTGATACTTTGATTCAATCACAAGTTCATATGAAGACTCTTGAGAATGTTTAGTACACAAATCTGAGGAAAAGTTGACTGTAACATGAAAAGTCGATTTGTGGTGAATATTTGAAAAATGCATGCTTGGCTAATTGCTAACGAAATTTTCAATGAAATGTCTCCCCTGCTCTTCAGCGCGCGCGTGCTCCACATTCTCACACACTCAGCCTTTCCCTTGACACACGCGCGGGCTTGGCGAGACGCATACACAACATTTCAGGCAATTGTGGGCTGACCAAGCCCCCACTCATTCCTTGGCTTGAAGTGAAGGCCCTTGTGGATCTTGATGGTAATGCATTTTAGAAAAAGTTCTCAAAATCCTGAAACATTGATAGTATAGGCCAGGAGTAACTACCACACCACAAATGACACACCATTATCCATAGGTGGCGCTACGGCCAAGCCCCAATTTTCCATTTACAAAGTGATGCCATTCGCATCCCATTAGTCCCAAAATTCTGAAATTCATTAGATATGCCTTATTTCTCATGAGGAACAAAAAAGCCTCAATAACCTATAACGGCCGCCATATTGGATTTTTTATACAATAAAGATTTAGGAAACAAGTTTTTTTGCTACTTCTCCTACAATTTTTTTTCCAATCTTCCCCAGAATTGGCAGGTATCATCGTCAGAGCAACCCTCACTGAATTCTTCAACAGATTTTTTAATTTCAAAACCGTTTGTCCGGTACAGCCAATCAAAATCGTCAACAAAGCAACCAAACAGGAAGTTGGATCAAATCTCAGCAAATCTTTGAAATATCACCACCAAACTTGGTGTGTCACGTGAAAGACACTACATCATGTTCCCATGTGAGAAGGCAAATTAATATCTTAAAAAATGATTGAAATAAAGGAAATCTTTTTTATTTCTAACGCTAAAATAATGCTTTACACATCCGCCAGTCAAAAACTGATACTCTGATTCAATTACAAGTTCATGAAGACTCTTGAGAATGTTTAGTACACAAATCTCAGAAAAGTTGACTGTAAAATGAAAAGTTGATTTTTGGTGAATATTAAAAAAATGAATGCTTGGCTAATTGTTAAGGAAATTTCCAATGAAATGTCTCCCCTGCTCCTCAGCTCGCGCGCTCCACATTCTCACACACTCAGCCTTTCCCTTGACACACGCGCAAGCTTGACGAGACGCATACACAACATTTCAGGCAATTGTGGGCTGACCAAGCCCCCACTCATAGCTTGGTCTTTAGCAAAGGCCCATGTGGATCTTGATGGTATTGCATTTCCGATTTTGTATACAATGGTAAAAAGTTCTCAAAATCCTGAAACATTGATAGTATAGGCCATGAGAAACTACCACACCACAAATGACCCACCATTACCCATAGGTGGCGCTACGGCCACGCCCCAATTGTCCATTTTCAAAGTGATGGCATTTCCACACCATCAGTCTAAAACGTCGGAAACTATACATGCCTTATTTATAATGGGAAACTATACAGTGGTGACCCATACAGTCCACCATGTACGGTGAACATTTTGATAACGTACAAATATCTTCTTATGAACCATGACTCCAATTGACTAGAAGTTTTGTTTGATGTGTAGGCCACACGTAGTTATGCTTGTTTGCTACCACAATAGCTATGGGAATAAGAGTGAATGCAATGAAGAGGTTATTGAAACGCAATACTCGAGTTGGTGCATGTCAGTTTAGGCAGAGGTAGCTTTTTAAACCTCTACAGCCATGCCCCAATTTGCCTATATTCAAAGTGATGCCATTTGCATCCCATTTGTCCCAAAATTCTGAAATTCATTAGATATGCCTTATTTCTCATGAGGAACAAAAAAACCTAAGAACCTATAACGGGCGCCATATTGGATTTTTCTGTACAATAAAGATTAAGGAAACACGTTTTTTCGCTACTCCTCCTTCAATTCTGGTGCAATCTTCCCCAGAATTGGCACACATCATCGTCAGAGCAACCCTCACTCATGTATTCAACAGATTTTTTATTTTCACAACCGTTTGTCTGGTACAGCTCCTCAGCGCGCGAGTGCTCCACATTCTCACACACTCAGCCTTTCCCTTGACACACGCGCAAGCTTGGCGAGACGCATACACAACATTTCAGGGAATTGTGGGCTGACCAAGCCCCCACTCATTGCTTGGTCTTTAGCAAAGGCCCATGTGGATCTTGGTGGTATTGCATTTCCGATTTTGTATGCAATGGTAAAAAGTTCTCAAAATCCTGAAACATTGATAGTATAGGCCATGAGAAACTACCACACCACAAATGGCCCAATATCACCCATAGGTGACGCTACAGGCCAAAGATACAAGGCTTTCTGGAATGGGTAGGCTCACCAAGCCCCCACCCTTCATTCCTTGGCTTGAAATAAAAGCCCTTGTGGATCTTGATGGTATTGCATTTCAGATTTGGTATCCCATTGGTAAGTCTACAGCATGGATGTTTCTATACAGTGACAATTTGTGAAGAATATACATTTTTCAATGGTTCGCAATGTTTTGGAGGAATCCGCCATTGCTGCTTGCAGCTATATTTATTATTATTATAGTTCCATGGGAGTCAATGGCAGCCCCTAGAACCCTTGGATAACTTTTTGTTAAATTTGGCACACTCATTAAGGACAGTTCCTTCTATACCTACACCAAGTTTCATGTATCCCATCAGACCACTCTAGCGCCACCAATGGGTCAAAGTTGGACTTGTGTTTACACACGCAACTTTTGAACCGTATGACTGATTTTCAAAAATGAGGTACCATTGGATTCCCTGGATCAAGACGAGTTCAACGCACCCTATGACGTCAATTTCCGGTTATATAGATTTTCCGCTATTTCCGGTTGTATCAAAAACCTTTGAAAGCCTACTCCTCCTACAATTTTTGTCATATCTTCTTCAAAATGACCAGAGATGATCTTCAGACCAAGCCTCACAAAAGTTATCCCATGGCGTTTTGATTTTCTAAACCGTTTGTCCGGCACAGCCAATCAAAATCAGCAAAAAAGTAACCAAACAGGAACTTGGGTCAAATCTCAGCAAATCTTTGAGATATCAACACTAAACTTGGTATATCGGTGGACGACACTACAACATGATACCATGTGCAAAGGCAACTTCATATCTCAAACAATGATTGATATAAAGCAAATTGAATTTATCGCTAACGCAAAAATAATGCTTTACACATCCGCCGGTCAAAAACTGATACTTTGATTCAATCACAAGTTCATATGAAGACTCTTGAGAATGTTTAGTACACAAATCTGAGGAAAAGTTGACTGTAACATGAAAAGTCGATTTGTGGTGAATATTTGAAAAATGCATGCTTGGCTAATTGCTAACGAAATTTTCAATGAAATGTCTCCCCTGCTCTTCAGCGCGCGCGTGCTCCACATTCTCACACACTCAGCCTTTCCCTTGACACACACGCGGGCTTGGCGAGACGCATACACAACATTTCAGGCAATTGTGGGCTGACAAAGCCCCCACTCATTCCTTGGCTTGAAGTGAAGGCCCTTGTGGATCTTGATGGTAATGCATTTTAGAAAAAGTTCTCAAAATCCTGAAACATTGATAGTATTGGCCAGGAGTAACTACCACACCACAAATGACGCACCATTATCCATAGGTGGCGCTACGGCCAAGCCCCAATTGTCTATTTACAAAGTGATGCCATTCTCATCCCATTTGTCCCAAAATTATGAAATTCAATTAGATATGCCTTATTTCTCACGAGGAACAAAAAAGCCTCAATAACCTATAACGGCCGCCATATTGGATTTTTTTGTACAATAAAGATTTAGGAAACACGTTTTTTCGCTACTTCTATTACAATTTTTGTCCAATCTTCCCCAGAATTGCCAGGTATCATCGTCAGATTAACCCTCACTGAAATCTTCAACAGATTTTTGAATTTCAAAACCGTTTGTCCGGTACAGCCAATCAAAATCGTCAACAGAGCAACCAAACAGGAAGTTGGATCAAATCTCAGCAAATCTTTGAAATATCAACACCAAACTTGGTGTGTCACGTGAAAGACACTACGTCATGTTCCCATGTGAGAAGGCAAATTAATATCTTAAAAAATGATTGAAATAAAGGAAATCTAATTTATTTCTAACGCTAAAATAATGCTTTACACATACGGCAGTCAAAAAACTCTGATTCAATCACAAGTTCATGAAGACTCTTGAGAATGTTTAGTACACAAATCTCAGAAAAAGTTGACTGTAAGATGAAAAGTTGAATTTAGGTGAATATTTGAAAAATGCTTGCTTGGCTAATTGTTAAGGAAATTTCCAATGAAATGTCTCCCCTGCTCCTCAGCGCGCGCGCTCCACATTCTCACACACTCAGCCTTTCCCTGACACACGCGCAAGCTTGACGAGACGCATACACAACATTTCAGGCAATTGTGGGCTGACCAAGCCCCACTCATTGCTTGGTCTTTAGCAAAGGCCCATGTGGATCTTGATGGTATTGCATTTCCGATTTTGTATGCAATGGTAAAAAGTTCTCAAAATCCTGAAACATTGATAGTATAGGCCAAGAGTAACTACCACACCACAAATGGCCCAATATCACCCATAAGTGACGCTACAGGCCACGACCTGATACACAAAGATACAAGGCTTTCTGGAATGGGTAGGCTCACCAAGCCCCCTCCCTTCACTCCTTGGCTTGAAGTGAAGGCCCTTGTGGATCTTGATGGTAATGCATTTTAGAAAAAGTTCTCAAAATCCTGAAACATTGATAGAATAGGCCAGGAGTAACTACCACACCACAAATGACGCACCATTATCCATAGGTGGCGCTACGGCCAAGCCCCAATTTTCCATTTACAAAGTGATGCCATTCGCATCCCATTTGTCCCAAAATTCTGAAATTCATTAGATATGCCTTATTTCTCATGAGGAACAAAAAAGCCTCAATAACCTATAATGGCCGCCATATTGGATTTTTTTGTACAATAAAGATTTAGGAAACACGTTTTTTCTTTACTTCTCCTACAATTTTTGTCCAATCGTCCCCAGAATTGGCAGGTATCATCGTCAGAGCAACCCTCACTGAATTCTTCAACAGATTTTTGAATTTCAAAGACATTACATCATGTTCCCATGTGAGAAGGCAAATAAATATATCTTAAAAAATGATTGAAATAAAGGAAATCTAATTTATTTCTATCTAACGCTAAAATAATGCTTTACACACCCGCCAGTCAAAAACCTCTGATTCAATCACATGTTCATAAAGACTCTTGAGAATGTTTAGTACACAAATCTCAGAAAAAGTTGACTCTAAGATGAAAAGTTGATTTTTGGTGAATATTTGAAAAATGCATGCTCTGCTAATTGTTAAGGAAATTTCCAATGAAATGTCTCCCCTGACCCTCAGCGCGCGCGCTCCACATTCTCACACACTCAGCCTTTCCCTTGACACGCGCAAGCTTGGCGAGACGCATACACAACATTTCAGACAATTGTGGGCTGACCAAGCCCCCACTCATTGCTTGGTCTTTAGCAAAGGCCCATGTGGATCTTGATGGTATTGCATTTCCGATTTTGTATGCAATGGTAAAAAGTTCTAAAAATCCTGAGACATTGATAGTATAGGTTAACAGTAACTACCACACCACAAATGGCCCAACATCACCCATAGGTGACGCTACTGGCCACGCCCTGATGCACAAAGATACAAGGCTTTCTGGAATGGGTAGGCTCACCAAGCCCCCTCCCTTCACTCCTTGGCTCGGAATAAAAGCTCTTGTGGATCTTGATGGTATTGCATTTCAGATTTGGTGTCCCATCGGTAAGTCTGCAGCATGGATTTTTACAGTGACAATTTGTAAAGAATATAAATTTTTCAATGGTTTGCAATGTTTGGAGGAATCCGCCATTGCTGCTTGCAGTTATATTTAGGATTCCTCCGTAAGGAGGAAACCTATTGTTATTGTTAGTTTTATTATTATTATTATTATTCTAGTTCCATGGGAGTCAATGGCAGCCCCTAGAACCCTTGGATAACTTTTTGTTAAATTTGGCACACTCATTAAGGACAGTTCTTTCTATACCTACACCAAGTTTCATGTATCCCATCAGACCACTCTAGCGCCACCAATGGGTCAAAGTTGGACTTGTGTTTACACATGCAACTTTTGAACCGTATAACTGATTTTCAAAAATGAGGTACCATTGGATTCCCTGGATCAAGACGAGTTTAACGTCAATTTCCGGTTATATAGAATTTCTGCTATTTCCGGTTGTATCAAAAACCTTTGAAAGCCTACTCCTCCTACAATTTTTGTCATATCTTCTTCAAAATGACCAGAGATGAGCTTCAGACCAAGCCTCACAAAAGTTATCCCATGGCGTTTTGATTTTATAAACTGTTTGTCCGGCACAGCCAATCAAAATCAGCAATAAAAGAAACCAAACAGGAACTTGGGTCAAATCTCAGCAAATCTTTGAGATATCAACACTAAACTTGGTATATCGGTGGACGACACTACAACATGTTACCATATGCAAAGGCTATTTCATATATCCAAAAATGGTTGATATAAAGCATATCAAATTTATCGCTAACGCTAAAATAATGATTTACACATCCGCCAGTAAAAAACTGATACTCTGATTCAATCACAAGTTCATATGAAGACTCTTGAGAATGTTTAGTACACAAATCTGAGGAAAAGTTGACTGTAACATGAAAAGTCGATTTTTGGTGAATATTTGAAACATGCATGCTTGGCTAATTGCTAACAAAATTTTCAATGTAATGTCTCCCTCTGCTCCTCAGCGCGCGCGCTCCACATTCTCACACACTCAGCCTTTCCCTTGACACACGCGCGGGCTTGGCGAGACGCATACACAACATTTCAGGCAATTGTGGGCTGACCAAGCCCCCACTCATTCCTTGGCTTGAAGTGAAGGCCCTTGTGGATCTTGATGGTAATGCATTTTAGAAAAAGTTCTCAAAATCCTGAAACATTGATAGTATAGGCCAGGAGTAACTACCACACCACAAATGACGCACCATTATCCATAGGTGGCGCTACGGCCAAGCCCCAATTGTTCATTTACAAAGTGATGCCATTCGCATCCCATTTGTCCCAAAATTCTGAAATTCATTAGATATGCCTTATTTCTCATGAGGAACAAAAAAGCCTCAATAACCTATAACGGCCGCCATATTGGATTTTTTTGGACAATAAAGATTTAGGAAACACGTTTTTTCGCTACTTCTCCGACAATTTTTGTCCATTCTTCCCCAGAATTGGCAGGTATCATCGTCAGAGCAACCCTCACTGAATTCTTCAACAGATTTTTGAATTTCGAAACCGTTTGTCTGGTACAGCCAATCAAAATCGTCAACAAAGCAACCAAACAGGAAGTTGGATCAAATCTCAGCAAATCTTTGAAATATCAACACCAAACTTGGTGTGTCACGTGAAAGACACTACATCATGTTCGCATGTGAGAAGGCAAATTAATATCTTAAAAAATGATTGAAATAAAGGAAATCTAATTTATTTCTATCTAACGCTAAAATAATGCTTTACACATCCGCCAGTCAAAAAACTCTGATTCAATCACATGTTCATAAAGACTCTTGAGAATGTTTAGTACACAAATCTGAGAAAAAGTTGACTGTAACATTAAAAGTAGAAATTTGGTGAATATTTGAAAAATGCATGGAAAGGAAATTTCCAATGAAATGTCTCCCCTGCTCCTCAGCGCGCGCGCTCCACATTCTCACACACTCAGCCTTTCCCTTGACACACGCGCAAGCTTGACGAGACGCATACACAACATTTCAGGCAATTGTGGGCTGACAAAGCCCCCACTCATTGCTTGGTCTTTAGCAAAGGCCCATGTGGATCTTGATGGTATTGCATTTCCGATTTTGTATGCAATGGTAAAAAGTTCTCAAAATCCTGAAACTTTGATAGTATAGGCCAGGAGTAACTACCACACCACAAATGACGCACCATTATCCATAGGTGGCGCTACACAAAGATACAAGGCTTTCTGGAATGGGTAGGCTCACCAAGCCCCCTCCCTTCACTCCTTGGCTTGAAATAAAAGCCCTTGTGGATCTTGATGGTATTGCATTTCAGATTTGGTATCCCATTGGTAAGTCTGCAGCATGGAATTTTACAGTGACAATTTGTAAAGAATATACATTTTTCAGTGGTTTGCAATGTTTGGAGGAATCCGCCATTGCTGCTTGCAGTTATATTTAGGATTCCTCCGTAAGGAGGAAACCTATTGTTATTGTTAGTTTTATTAGGATTCCTCCGTAAGGAGGAAACCTATTGTTATTGTTAGTTTTATTATTATTATTATTATTATTATTCTAGTTCCATGGGAGTCAATGGCAGCCCCTAGAACCCTTGGATAACCTTTTGTTAAATTTGGCACACTCATTGAGGACAGTTCCTTCTATACCTACACCAAGTTTCATGTATCCCATCAGACCACTCTAGCGCCACCAATGGGTCAAAGTTGGACTTGTGTTTACACACGCAACTTTTGAACCGTATAACTGATTTTCAAAGATGAGGTACCATTGGATTCCTTGGATCAAGACGAGTTCAACGCACCCTATGACGTCAATTTCCGGTTATATAGATCTTCCGCTATTTCCGGTTGTATCAAAAACCTTTGAAAGCCTACTCCTCCTACAATTTTTGTCATATCTGATGAGCTTCAGACCAAGCCTCACAAAAGTTATCCCATGGCGTTTTGATTTTATAAACCGTTTGTCCGGCACAGCCAATCAAAATCAGCAATAAAATAAACCAAACAGGAACTTGGGTCAAATCTCAGCAAATCTTTGAGATATCAACACTAAACTTGGTATATCGGTGGACGACACTACAACATGTTACCATATGCAAAGGCTATTTCATATCTCCAAAAATGGTTGATATAAAGCAAATCAAATTTATCGCTAACGCTTAAATAATGCTTTACACATCCGCCAGTAAAAAACTGATACTCTGATTCAATCACAAGTTCATATGAAGACTCTTGAGAATGTTTAGTACACAAATCTGAGTAAAAGTTGACTGTAACATGAAAAGTCGATTTTATGTGAATATTTGAAACATGCATGCTTGGCTAATTTCTAACGAAATTTTCAATGAAATGTCTCCCTCTGCTCCTCAGCGCGCGCGCTCCACATTCTCACACACTCAGCCTTTCCCTTGACACACGCGCGGGCTTGGCGAGATGCATACACAACATTTCAGGCAATTGTGGGCTGACCAAGCCCCCACTCATTCCTTGGCTTGAAGTGAAGGCCCTTGTGGATCTTGATGGTAATGCATTTTAGAAAAAGTTCTCAAAATCCTGAAACATTGATAGTATAGGCCAGGAGTAACTACCACACCACAAATGACGCACCATTATCCATAGGTGGCGCTACGGCCAGGCCCCAATTGTCCATTTACAAAGTGATGCCATTTGCATCCCATTTGTCCCAAAATTCTGAAATTCATTAGATATGCCTTATTTCTCATGAGGAACAAAAAAGCCTCAATAACCTATAACGGCCGCCATATTGGATTTTTTTGTACAATAAAGATTTAGGAAACACATTTTGTTGCTACTTCTCCTACAATTTTTGTCCAATCTTCCCCAGAATTGGCAGGTATCATCGTCAGAGCAACCCTCACTGAATTCTTCAACAGATTTTTGAATTTCAAAACCGTTTGTCCGGTACAGCCAATCAAAATCGTCAACAAAGCAACCAAACAGGAAGTTGGATCAAATCTCAGCAAATCTTTGAAATATCACAACCAAACTTGGTGTGTCACGTGAAAGACACTACATCATGTTCCCATGTGAGAAGGCAAATTAATATCTTAAAAAATGATTGAAATAAAGTAAATCTAATTTATTTCTAACGCTAAAATAATGCTTTACACAAAGTTGACTGTAAGATGAAAAGTTGAATTTTGGTGAATATTTGAAAAATGCATGCTTGGCTAATTGTTAAGGAAATTTCCAATGAAATGTCTCCCCTGCTCTTCAGCGCGCGCGTGCTCCACATTCTCACACACTCAGCCTTTCCCTTGACACACGTGCGGGCTTGGCGAGACGCATACACAACATTTCAGGCAATTGTGGGCTGACCAAGCCCCCACTCATTCCTTGGCTTGAAGTGAAGGCCCTTGTGGATCTTGATGGTAATGCATTTTAGAAAAAGTTCTCAAAATCCTGAAACATTGATAGTATAGGCCAGGAGTAACTACCACACCACAAATGACGCACCATTATCCATAGGTGGCGCTACGGCCAAGCCCCAATTTTCCATTTACAAAGTGATGCCATTCGCATCCCATTTGTCCCAAAATTCTGAAATTCATTAGATATGCCTTATTTCTCATGAGGAACAAAAAAGCCTCAATAACCTATAACGGCCGCCATATTGGATGTTTTTGTACAATAAAGATTTAGGAAACACGTTTTTTTGCTACTTCTCCTACAATTCTTGTCCAATCTTCCCCAGAATTGGGAGGTATCATCGTCAGAGCAACCCTCACTGAATTCTTTAACAGATTTTTGAATTTCAAAACCGTTTGTCCGGTACAGCCAATCAAAATCGTCAACAAAGCAACCAAACAGGAAGTTGGATCAAATCTCAGCAAATCTTTGAAATATCAACACCAAACTTGGTGTGTCACGTGAAAGACACTACGTCATGTTCCCATGTAGGAAGGCAAATTAATATCTTCAAAAATGATTGAAATGAAGGAAATCAAATTTATTTCTAACGCTAAAATAATGCTTTACACATCCGCCAGTCAAAAAACTCTGATTCAATCACAAGTTCATGAAGACTTTTGAGAATGTTTAGTACACAAATCTCAGAAAAAGTTGACTGTAAGATGAAAAGTTGAATTTAGGTGAATATTTGAAAAATGCATGCTTGGCTAATTGTTAAGGAAATTTCCAATGAAATGTCTCCCCTGCTCCTCAGCACGCGCGCTCCACATTCTCACACACTCAGCCTTTCCCTTGACACACGCACAAGCTTGGCGAGACGCATACACAACATTTCAGGCAATTGTGGGCTGACCAAGCCCCACTCATTGCTTGGTCTTTAGCAAAGGCCCATGTGGATCTTGATGGTATTGCATTTCCGATTTTGTATGCAATGGTAAAAAGTTCTCAAAATCCTGAAACATTGATAGTATAGGCCAAGAGTAACTACCACACCACAAATGGCCCAATATCACCCATAAGTGACGCTACAGGCCACGCCCTGGTACACAAAGATACAAGGCTTTCTGGAATGGGTAGGCTCACCAAGCCCCCTCCCTTCACTCCTTGGCTTGAAATAAAAGCCCTTGTGGATCTTGATGGTATTGCATTTCAGATTTGGTATCCCATTGGTAAGTCTGCAGCATGGATTTTTACAGTGACAATTTGTGAAGAATATAAATTTTTCAGTGGTTTGCAATGTTTGGAGGAATCCGCCATTGCTGCTTGCAGTTATATTTAGGATTCCTCCGTAAGGAGGAAACCTATTGTTATTGTTAGTTTTATTATTATTATTATTATTATTATTATTCTAGTTCCATGGGAGTCAATGGCAGCCCCTAGAACCCTTGGATAACTTTTTGTGAAATTTGGCACACTCATTAAGGACAGTTCCTTCTATACCTACACCAAGTTTCATGTATCCCATCAGACCACTCTAGCGCCACCAATGGGTCAAAGTTGGACTTGTGTTTACACACGCAACTTTTGAACCGTATGCCTTATTTTCAAAAATTAGGTACCATTGGATTCCCTGGATCAAGACGAGTTCAACGCACCCTATGACGTAAATTTCCGGTTATATAGATTTTCCGCTATTTCCGGTTGTATCAAAAACCTTTGAAAGCCTACTCCTCCTACAATTTTTGTCATATCTTCTTCAAAATGACCAGAGATGATCTTCAGACCAAGCCTCACAAAAGTTATCCCATGGCGTTTTGATTTTCTAAACCGTTTGTCCGGCACAGCCAATCAAAATCAGCAAAAAAGTAACCAAACAGGAACTTGGGTCAAATCTCAGCAAATCTTTGAGATATCAACACTAAACTTGGTATATCGGTGGACGACACTACAACATGTTACCATGTGCAAAGGCAACTTCATATCTCAAAAAATGATTGATATAAAGCAAATCGAATTTATCGCTAACGCTAAAATAATGCTTTACACATCCGCCGGTCAAAAACTGATACTTTGATTCAATCACAAGTTCATATGAAGACTCTTGAGAATGTTTAGTACACAAATCTGAGGAAAAGTTGACTGTAACATGAAAAGTCGATTTGTGGTGAATATTTGAAACATGCATGCTTTTCAAATTGCTAACGAAATTTTCAATGAAATGTCTCCCCTGCTCTTCAGCGCGCGCGTGCTCCACATTCTCACACACTCAGCCTTTCCCTTGACACACGCGCGGGCTTGGCGAGACGCATACACAACATTTCAGGAAATTGTGGACTGACCAAGCCCCCACTCATTCCTTGGCTTGAAGTGAAGGCCCTTGTGGATCTTGATAGTAATGCATTTTAGAAAAAGTTCTCAAAATCCTGAAACATTGATAGTATAGGCCAGGAGTAACTACCACACCACAAATGACGCACCATTATCCATAGGTGGCGCTACGGCCAAGCCCCAATTTTCCATTTACAAAGTGATGCCATTCGCATCCCATTTGTCCCAAAATTCTGAAATTCATTAGATATACCTTGTGTCTCATGAGGAACAAAAAAGCCTCAATAACCTATAACGGCCGCCATATTGGATTTTTTTGTACAATAAAGATTTAGGAAACACGTTTTTTTGCTACTTCTCCTACAATTTTTGTCCAATCTTCCCCAGAATTGGCAGGTATCATCGTCAGAGCAACCCTCACTGAATTCTTCAACAGATTTTTGAATTTCAAAACCGTTTGTCCGGTACAGCCAATCAAAATCGTCAACAAAGCAACCAAACAGGAAGTTGGATCAAATCTCAGCAAATCTTTGAAATATCACCACCAAACTTGGTGTGTCACGTGAAAGACACTACATCATGTTCCCATGTGAGAAGGCAAATTAATATCTTCAAAAATGATTGAAATAAAGGAAATCTAATTTATTTCTAACGCTAAAATAATGCTTTACACATTCCCCGGTGCAAAACTGATACTCTGATACAATCACAAGTTCATGAAGACTCTTGAGAATGTTTAGTACACAAATCTCAGAAAAAGTTGACTGTAAGGTGAAAAGTTGAATTTTGGTGAATATTTGAAAAATGCATGCTTGGCTAATTGTTAAGGAAATTTCTAATTAAATGTCTCCCCTGCTCCTCAGTGCGCGCGCTCCACATTCTCACACACTCAGCCTTTCCCTTGACACACGCGCAAGCTTAGCGAGACGCATACACAACATTTCAGGCAATTGTGGGCTGACCAAGCCCCCACTCATTGCTTGGTCTTTAGCAAAGGCCCATGTGGATCTTGATGGTATTGCATTTCCGATTTTGTATGCAATGGTAAAAAGTTCTCAAAACCCTAAAACATTGATAGTATAGGCCAAGAGTAACTACCACACCACAAATGGCCCAATATCACCAATAGTTGACGCTACAGGCCACACCCTGATGCACAAAGATACAAGGCTTTCTGGAATGGGTAGGCTCACCATAGACCCTGAAGCCGACGCCAAGTGCCACCAAGCGGTGCCATTTGAGTTTCAGCCAAAGCCAGCTAATATTTTGTAAGCCAAATTGAGCCACCATCTGATATTTTTTGGCTTAGCAAGATGAAATTATTTGCGTCAAACAATAATTATATCTATCACATAGAGACATACACACACAAAAAATCAATGATAAACTAAATCAATTTTGCACACCGGATTCGCCACAGTCTTGTGCTCGTTGCTATGATACACAGGACTCACAGTGAATTGATGACCAATTAAAATTGTGCGTTTTCCGATAGTGATGATCATAGACATAGACAGTAAAAGAAGCAATGCGTTTTTCTCTCACGCTGAGCTGAAATGGCGGAAACAACTAGAAAAGGTAATTGTGTTGTTCTCACATACTTTCTTAATTTCTATGTTGCATACTCAGACGTTTGTTAGATCTTCCGTTTTTGGAAGTAAGAATGCCGTTTTGTCAGGACTAGGGTTTTGTCGATATTTTTGTACTCTTTTAAAACTTGGAAATATTGAGATCTAGTAAATCAGTATAACATAAACATCTGTAGACATGAAGTGGCAGCTTCAGGCATTTGTAGCTATTAACATTTTGGCGGCTGCAGCAGCCATTTAGGTTTTGGCTGAGCTGGCTAGCCAGCCAATAACTTCATCAGCCAGCCATTATTCTCAAAACAAATGGCTTCGGGGTCTAGCTCACCAAGCCCCCTCCCTTCACTCCTTGGCTTGAAATAAAAGCCCTTGTGGATCTTGATGGTATTGCATTTCAGATTTGGTATCCCATTGGTAAGTCTACAGCATGGATTTTTCTATACAGTGACAATTTGTGAAGAATATACATTTTTCAATGGTTCGCAATCTTAGGAGGAATCCGCCATTGCTGCTTGCAGCTATATTTAGGATTCCTCCGTAAGGAGGAAACCTATTGTTATTGTTAGTTTTATTATTATTATTATTATTATTATTATTCTAGTTCCATGGGAGTCAATGGCAGCCCCTAGAACCCTTGGATAACTTTTTGTTAAATTTGGCACACTCATTAAGGACAGTTCCTTCTATACCTACACCAAGTTTCATGTATCCCATCAGACCACTCTAGCGCCACCAATGGGTCAAAGTTGGACTTGTGTTTACACACGCAACTTTTGAACCGTATGACTGATTTACAAAAATGAGGTACCATTGGATTCCCTGGATGAAGACGAGTTCAACGCACCCTATGACGTCAATTTCCGGTTGTATAGATTTTCCGCTATTTCCGGTTGTATCAAAAACCTTTGAAAGCCTACTCCTCCTACAATTATTGTCATATCTTCTTCAAAATGACCATAGATGATCTTCAGACCAAGCCTCACAAAAGTTATCCCATGGCGTTTTGATTTTCTAAACCGTTTGTCCGGCACAACCAATCAAAATCAGCAAAAAAGTAACCAAACAGGAACTTGGGTCAAATCTCAGCAAATCTTTGAGATATCAACACTAAACTTGGTATATCGGTGGACGACACTACAACATGTTACCATGTGCAAAGGCAACTTCATATCTCAAAAGATGATTGATATAAAGCAAATCGAATTTATCGCTAACGCTAAAATAATGCTTTACACATCCGCCGGTCAAAAACTGATACTTTGATTCAATCACAAGTTCATATGAAGACTCTTGAGAATGTTTAGTACACAAATCTGAGGAAAAGTTGACTGTAACATGAAAAGTCGATTTTATGTGAATATTTGAAACATGCATGCTTGGCTAATTGCTAACGAAATTTTCAATGAAATGTCTCCCCTGCTCTTCAGCGCGCGCGTGCTCCACATTCTCACACACTCAGCCTTTCCCTTGACACACGCGCGGGCTTGGCGAGACGCATACACAACATTTCAGGCAATTGTGGGCTGACCAAGCCTCCACTCATTCCTTGGCTTGAAGTGAAGGCCCTTGTGGATCTTGATGGTAATGCATTTTAGAAAAAGTTCTCAAAATCCTGAAACATTGATAGTATAGGCCAGGAGTAACTACCACACCACAAATGACGCACCATTATCCATAGGTGGCGCTACGGCCAAGCCCCAATTTTCCATTTACAAAGTGATGCCATTCGCATCCCATTTGTCCCAAAATTCTGAAATTCATTAGATATGCCTTATTTCTCATGAGGAACAAAAAAGCCTCAATAACCTATAACGGCCGCCATATTGGATGTTTTTGTACAATAAAGATTTAGGAAACACGTTTTTTTGCTACTTCTCCTACAATTCTTGTCCAATCTTCCCCAGAATTGGCAGGTATCATCGTCAGAGCAACCCTCACTGAATTCTTTAACAGATTTTTGAATTTCAAAACCGTTTGTCCGGTACAGCCAATCAAAATCGTCAACAAAGCAACCAAACAGGAAGTTGGATCAAATCTCAGCAAATCTTTGAAATATCAACACCAAACTTGGTGTGTCACGTGAAAGACACTACGTCATGTTCCCATGTAGGAAGGCAAATTAATATCTTCAAAAATGATTGAAATGAAGGAAATCAAATTTATTTCTAACGCTAAAATAATGCTTTACACATCCGCCAGTCAAAAAACTCTGATTCAATCACAAGTTCATGAAGACTTTTGAGAATGTTTAGTACACAAATCTCAGAAAAAGTTGACTGTAAGATGAAAAGTTGAATTTAGGTGAATATTTGAAAAATGCATGCTTGGCTAATTGTTAAGGAAATTTCCAATGAAATGTCTCCCCTGCTCCTCAGCACGCGCGCTCCACATTCTCACACACTCAGCCTTTCCCTTGACACACGCACAAGCTTGGCGAGACGCATACACAACATTTCAGGCAATTGTGGGCTGACCAAGCCCCACTCATTGCTTGGTCTTTAGCAAAGGACCATGTGGATCTTGATGGTATTGCATTTCCGATTTTGTATGCAATGGTAAAAAGTTCTCAAAATCCTGAAACATTGATAGTATAGGCCAAGAGTAACTACCACACCACAAATGGCCCAATATCACCCATAAGTGACGCTACAGGCCACGCCCTGGTACACAAAGATACAAGGCTTTCTGGAATGGGTAGGCTCACCAAGCCCCCTCCCTTCACTCCTTGGCTTGAAATAAAAGCCCTTGTGGATCTTGATGGTATTGCATTTCAGATTTGGTATCCCATTGGTAAGTCTGCAGCATGGATTTTTACAGTGACAATTTGTGAAGAATATAAATTTTTCAGTGGTTTGCAATGTTTGGAGGAATCCGCCATTGCTGCTTGCAGTTATATTTAGGATTCCTCCGTAAGGAGGAAACCTATTGTTATTGTTAGTTTTATTATTATTATTATTATTCTAGTTCCATGGGAGTCAATGGCAGCCCCTAGAACCCTTGGATAACTTTTTGTTAAATTTGGCACACTCATTAAGGACAGTTCCTTCTATACCTACACCAAGTTTCATGTATCCCATCAGACCACTCTAGCGCCACCAATGGGTCAAAGTTGGACTTGTGTTTACACACGCAACTTTTGAACCGTATGACTGATTTTCAAAAATGAGGTACCATTGGATTCCCTGGATCAAGACGAGTTCAACGCACCCTATGACGTCACTTTCCGGTTATATAGATTTTCCGCTATTTCCGGTTGTATCAAAAACCTTTGAAAGCCTACTCCTCCTACAATTTTTGTTATATCTTCTTCAAAATGACCATAGATGATCTTCAGACCAAGCCTCACAAAAGTTATCCCATGGCCTTTTGATTTTATAAACCGTTTGTCCGGCACAGCCAATCAAAATCAGCAATAAAAGAAACCAAACAGGAACTTGGGTCAAATCTCAGCAAATCTTTGAGATATCAACACTAAACTTGGTATATCGGTGGACGACACTACAACATGTTACCATATGCAAAGGCTATTTCATATCTCCAAAAAAGGTTGATATAAAGCAAATCGAATTTATCCCTAACGCTAAAATAATGCTTTACACATCCGCCAGTAAAAAACTGATACTCTGATTCAATCACAAGTTCATATGAAGACTCTTGAGAATGTTTAGTACACAAATCTGAGGAAAAGTTGACTGTAACATGAAAAGTCGATTTTTGGTGAATATTTGAAACATGCATGCTTGGCTAATTGCTAACAAAATTTTCAATGTAATGTCTCCCTCTGCTCCTCAGCGCGCGTGCTCCACATTCTCACACACTCAGCCTTTCCCTTGACACACGCGCGGGCTTGGCGAGACGCATACACAACATTTCAGGCAATTGTGGGCTGACCAAGCCCCCACTCATTCCTTGGCTTGAAGTGAAGGCCCTTGTGGATCTTGATGGTAATGCATTTTAGAAAAAGTTCTCAAAATCCTGAAACATTGATAGTATAGGCCAGGAGTAACTACCACACCACAAATGACACACCATTATCCATAGGTGGCGCTACGGCCAAGCCCCTATTGTCCATTTACAAAGTGATGCCATTCGCATCCCTTTTGTCCCAAAATTCTGAAATTCATTAGATATGCCTTATTTCTCATGAGGAACAAAAAAGCCTCAATAACCTATAACGGCCGCCATATTGGATTTTTTTGTACAATAAAGATTTAGGAAACACGTTTTTTCTTTACTTCTCCTACAATTTTTGTCCAATCTTCCCCAGAATTGGCAGGTATCATCGTCAGAGCAACCCTCACTGAACTCTTCAACAGATTTTTGAATTTCAAAACTGTTTGTCCGGTACAGCCAATCAAAATCGTCAACAAAGCAACCAAACAGGAAGTTGGATCAAATCTCAGCAAATCTTTGAAATATCAACACCAAACTTGGTGTGTCACGTGAAAGACACTACATCATGTTCCCATGTGAGAAGGCAAATTAATATCTTAAAAAATGATTGAAATAAAGGAAATCTTTTTTATTTCTAACGCTAAAATAATGCTTTACACATCCGCCGGTCAAAAACTGATACTTTGATTCAATCACAAGTTCATATGAAGACTCTTGAGAATGTTTAGTACACAAATCTCAGAAAAAGTTGACTGTAAAATGAAAAATTGATTTTTGGTGAATATTAAAAAAATGCATGCTTGGCTAATTGTTAAGGAAATTTCCAATGAAATGTCTCCCCTGCTCCTCAGCGCGCGCGCTCCACATTCTCACACACTCAGCCTTTCCCTTGACACACGCGCAAGCTTGACGAGACGCATACACAACATTTCAGGCAATTGTGGGCTGACCAAGCCCCCACTCATAGCTTGGTCTTTAGCAAAGGCCCATGTGGATCTTGATGGTATTGCATTTCCGATTTTGTATGCAATGGTAAAAAGTTCTCAAAATCCTGAAACATTGATAGTATAGGCCATGAGAAACTACCACACCACAAATGACCCACCATTACCCATAGGTGGCGCTACGGCCACGCCCCAATTGTCCATTTTCAAAGTGATGGCATTTCCACACCATCAGTCTAAAACGTCGTAAACTATACATGCCTTATTTATAATGGGAAACTATACAGTGGTGACCCATACAGTCCACCATGTACGGTGAACATTTTGAAAACGTACAAATATCTTCTTATGAACCATGACTCCAATTGACTAGAAATTTTGTTTGATGTGTAGGCCACACGTAGTTATGCTTGTTTGCTACCACAATAGCTATGGGAATAAGAGTGAATGCAATGAGGAGGTTATTGAAACGCAATACTCTGAGTTGGTGCATGTCAGTTTAGGCAGAGGTAGCTTTTTAAACCTCTACAGCCATGCCCCAATTTGCCTATATTCAAAGTGATGCCATTTGCATCCCATTTGTCCCAAAATTCTGAAATTCATTAGATATGCCTTATTTCTCATGAGGAACAAAAAAGCCTCAAGAACCTATAACGGGCGCCATATTGGATTTTTCTGTACAATAAAGATTAAGGAAACACGTTTTTTCGCTACTCCTCCTTCAATTCTGGTGCAATCTTCCCCAGAATTGGCACACATCATCGTCAGAGCAACCCTCACTCATGTATTCAACAGATTTTTTATTTTCACAACCGTTTGTCTGGTACAGCTCCTCAGCGCGCGTGCTCCACATTCTCACACACTCAGCCTTTCCCTTGACACACGCGCAAGCTTGGCGAGACGCAAACACAACATTTCAGGAGAGTGTGGGCTGACCAAGCCCCCACTCATTGCTTGGTCTTTAGCAAAGGCCCATGTGGATCTTGATGGTATTGCATTTCCGATTTTTTATGCAATGGTAAAAAGTTCTCAAAACCCTAAAACATTGATAGTATAGGCCAAAAGTAACTACCACACCACAAATGGCCCAATATCACCAATAGTTGACGCTACAGGCCACACCCTGATGCACAAAGACACAAGGCTTTCTGGAATGGGTAGGCTCACCATAGACCCTGAAGCCGACGCCAAGTGCCACCAAGCGGTGCCATTTGAGTTTCAGCCAAAGCCAGCTAATATTTTGTAAGCCAAATTGAGCCACCATCTGATATTTTTTGGCTCAGCAAGATGAAATTATTTGCGTCAAACAATAATTATATCTATCACATAGAGACATACACACTCAAAAAATCAATGATAAACTAAATCAATTTGGCACACCGGATTCGCCACAGTCTTGTGCTCGTTGCTATGATACACAGGACTCACAGTGAATTGATGACCAATTAAAATTGTGCCTTTTCCGATAGTGATGATCATAGACATAGACAGTAAAAGAAGCAATTCGTTTTTCTCTCACGCTGAGCTGAAATGGCGGAAACAACTAGAAAAGGTAATTGTGTTGTTCTCACATACTTTCTTAATTTCTATTTTGCATACTCAGATGTTTGTTAGATCTTCAGTTTTTGGAAGTAAGAATGCCGTTTTGTCAGGACTAGGGTTTTGTCGATATTTTTGTACTCTTTTAAAACTTGGAAATATTGAGATCTAGTAAATCAGTATAACATAAACATCTGTAGACATGAAGTGGCAGCTTCAGGCATTTGTAGCTATTAACATTTTGGCGGCTGCAGCAGCCATTTAGGTTTTGGCTGAGCTGGCTAGCCAGCCAATAACTTCATCAGCCAGCCATTATTCTCAAAACAAATGGCTTCGGGGTCTAGCTCACCAAGCCCCCTCCCTTCACTCCTTGGCTTGACATAAAAGCCCTTGTGGATCTTGATGGTATTGCATTTCAGATTTGGTATCCCATTGGTAAGTCTACAGCATGGATTTTTCTATACAGTGACAATTTGTGAAGAATATATATTTTTCAATGGTTCGCAATCTTAGGAGGAATCCGCCATTGCTGCTTGCAGCTATATTTAGGATTCCTCCGTAAGGAGGAAACCTATTGTTATTAGGATTCCTCCGTAAGGAGGAAACCTATTGTTATTGTTAGTTTTATTATTATTATTATTATTCTAGTTCCATGGGAGTCAATGGCAGCCCCTAGAACCCTTGGATAACTTTTTGTTAAATTTGGCACACTCATTAAGGACAGTTCCTTCTATACCTACACCAAGTTTCATGTATCCCATCAGACCACTCTAGCGCCACCAATGGGTCAAAGTTGGACTTGTGTTTACACACGCAACTTTTGAACCGTATGACTGATTTTCAAAAATGAGGTACCATTGGATTCCCTGGATCAAGACGAGTTCAACGCACCCTATGACGTCAATTTCCGGTTTTATAGATTTTCCGCTATTTCCGGTTGTATCAAAAACCTTTGAAAGCCTACTCCTCCTACAATTTTTGTCATATCTTCTTCAAAATGACCATAGATGATCTTCAGACCAAGCCTCACAAAAGTTATCCCATGGCGTTTTGATTTTCTAAACCGTTTGTCCGGCACAGCCAATCAAAATCAGCAAAAAAGTAACCAAACAGGAACTTGGGTCAAATCTCAGCAAATCTTTGAGATATCAACACTAAACTTGGTATATCGGTGGACGACACTACAACATGATACCATGTGCAAAGGCAACTTCATATCTCAAAAAATGATTGATATAAAGCAAATCGAATTTATCGCTAACGCTAAAATAATGCTTTACACATCCGCCGGTCAAAAACTGATACTTTGATTCAATCACAAGTTCATATGAAGACTCTTGAGAATGTTTAGTACACAAATCTGAGGAAAAGTTGACTGTAACATGAAAAGTCGATTTTATGTGAATATTTGAAACATGCATGCTTGGCTAATTGCTAACGAAATTTTCAATGAAATGTCTCCCCTGCTCTTCAGCGCGCGCGT
This sequence comes from Osmerus mordax, assembly GCF_038355195.1. NCBI lineage: Eukaryota > Metazoa > Chordata > Actinopteri > Osmeriformes > Osmeridae > Osmerus > Osmerus mordax. Next base: position 12,682,560 of record NC_090066.1, on the reverse strand, counting down.
GCTCCACATTCTCACACACTCAGCCTTTCCCTTGACACACGCGCGGGCTTGGCGAGACGCATACACAACATTTCAGGCAATTGTGGGCTGACCAAGCCCCCACTCATTCCTTGGCTTGAAGTGAAGGCCCTTGTGGATCTTGATGGTAATGCATTTTAGAAAATGTTCTCAAAATCCTGAAACATTGATAGTAAGTAAGTAAGTAAGTAAGTAAGACTTTATTTATATAGCACATTTCATACAAGAATTGTAGCTCAAGGTGCTTTACATAAAATCAATAAAAACAATAATACAAGTGATAAATAATTCAAACAATAATAAAAATCCCAATAAGATCTCTGTTCAAGAGAGAAAACAACTTTAAAAAGTAGGAAAACCCTTTTGAGATAAAATTACTTAAATGCTTCGGTAAAAAGGTAGGTTTTAAGCTGTCTTTTAAAAATGTCTAGAGTGTTAGCTTCCCTAATATTTATGGGTAATTTGTTCCATAGTTTTGGGGCGTAATTGACAAAGGCCGAATCACCAATCTTCTTATGACTGCTTCTGGTGACCTCTAATAGGCCTGAATTTGATGATCGCAGTGTTCTAGCTGGTGTGTAGTTTATAAAGGAGTTAGCAATGTAGCTAGGTCCTTGTCCGTGTAGAGCTTTGTATGTGAGAAAAAGGACCTTAAAGTCAATTCTGAAGGTAACAGGGAGCCAGTGTAAAGTAGCTAGGACAGGACTAATGTGTTTTCTCCTTTTAGTTTTGGTTAATAATCTAGCTGCAGAATTTTGAATGAGCTGTAGTCTTTCAGTGGTTTTCTTGGGAAGACCAGTGAAAAGTGCGTTACAGTAGTCCAGCCGGCTGGATATAAAAGCATGAATTAACTTCTCTGCATCATTTTGGTTTATGAATGGTCGTACCTTTGCTATATTCCTCAGGTGAAAGAAAGCTGTTTTGGTCACTTTATTAATGTGAGAGTTGAAATTCAAATCTGAGTCCAGGATTACGCAGAGACTCGTCACCTCTGGTTTAAGACAGGGGGTTAAGCCTCCAAGATTCTTAATAAGCATCTCTCTTTTGGATTTGGGGCCACATAGTAGGACTTCGGTTTTGTCTTCATTTAATTTAAGAAAGTTATCATTCATCCATTTGTTTATTGCCAACAGGCAGTTTGTAATGGAATTGATGGCCGTTGCATCGTTGGGTTCAGTGGATATATATAGTTGTGTGTCATCCGCATAGCTATGGAAATCTATGTTATGTTTTCTGATTATGTCGCCGAGTGGTAACATATAAAGAGAAAAAAGTAATGGACCTAAGCAGCTTCCTTGAGCAACCCCGTAGCAGTTCTGATGTTTCTTGGACCTATGGTCACCTAAACTAACATAAAACTTCCTTCCTGTGATATATGATTTCAGCCAGTTCAATACACTATCCGTGAACCCAATAAGCTTTTCCAGTCTATTGATTAGGATGTCGTGATCAATTGTATCAAATGCTGCACTGAGATCTAACAGGATAAGGATAGAGACTTTATTTGCATCAGAGTTTAGTCTGAGGTCGCTAATTATTTTGGTGAGAGCAGTTTCAGTACTGTGATATTTCCTGAAACCTGACTGCGAGACTTCCAGGATGTTATTTTCTTCAAGAAAATAATTTTATTGGACTAAAACTATCTTTTCCAGTACTTTACTAATAAATGGGAGGTTTGATATTGGTCTGTAATTTGCAAGTAGACTGATATCCAATTTGGGTTTCTTTAATAGGGGCTTTACAACAGCTGTTTTGAAGGCATCTGGGAAGACGCCAGTTCTAAGGGATGTGTTTATAATCTCTAGCACCGGACCTGAGACACTATCAAACACTCGCTTAAAGAATGTTGTGGGTAGAGGATCAATATCTGAGGTTGTGGAGTTAGATTCGCTGACAATTTTGGAAAGTTCACTAAGTGTGATACAGGTAAATGTGCTCATGGTTATGTTGCAGAATCTACTGATGTCAGTTTCGACCCCACTATTAATAATACTCGCTCTAATCAAAGTTATTTTGTTCTTGAAGAACAAAGCAAGCTCTTCACATTTAACTGCTGAGGATGGAGGTGGGGCAGGGACAGTGTTTAGCAGCTGGTCAATGGTGGAGAAAAGAACTCTGGAATTTCTGGCATTTTCTGTAATAATGTTGGAGAAATATTCTCTCCTTGCTAGACGGATGGTTTTGTTAAAGGTGGTTAGTGTATCTTTGTAGATATTGTAGTGGATAGTGATCTTTGTTTTCCTCCATTTTCTCTCTGCTGCACGGCATTTTCTTTTCGTTTCACTAACATTTTTATTTCTCAGCCATGGGGAGGTTCTGCTTGTGCACTTCTTTTTGGTTTTCAGTGGTGCAACAGAGTCTAACACAGATAATAGTGCATAATTGAGGTTCTCTACCATTTCATTCAGAGAGCAATCATGGTAAGTCGGCTCATGTAGAGCAAATTGTTCAGAAAATGTCATCATAGCTGTATCGTCTAAATATCTTCTATGGACTAAGAATTCTTTTTTGGTTTTTGTTAGGATAATTTCCACATTAAAAAGTATATAATGATGGTCTGAGAGGGGTAGATCAGTTATTGAAATATTATTGATATTTAGTCCAGTTGTTATCACTAGATCTAGTGTGTTTCCGATAGTATAGGCCAGGAGTAACTACCACACCACAAATGACGCACCATTATCCATAGGTGGCGCTACGGCCAAGCCCCAATTTTCCATTTACAAAGTGATGCCATTCGCATCCCATTTGTCCCAAAATTCTGAAATTCATTATATATGCCTTATTTCTCATGAGGAACAAAAAAGCCTCAATAACCTATAACGGCCGCCATATTGGATTTTTTTGTACAATAAAGATTTAGGAAACACGTTTTTTTACTACTTCTCCTACAATTTTTGTCCAATCTTCCCCAGAATTGGCAGGTATCATCGTCAGAGCAACCCTCACTGAAATCTTCAACAGATTTTTGAATTTCATAACCGTTTGTCCGGTACAGCCAATCAAAATCGTCAACAAAGCAACCAAACAGGCAGTTGGATCAAATCTCAGCAAATCTTTGAAATATCACCACCAAACTTGGTGTGTCACGTGAAAGACACTACATCATGTTCCCATGTGAGAAGGCAAATTAATATCTTAAAAAATGATTGAAATAAAGGAAATCTAATTTATTTCTATCTAACGCTAAAATAATGCTTTACACTTCCGCCAGTCAAAAAACTCTAATTCAATCACAAGTTCATGAAGACTCTTGCGAATGTTTAGTACACAAATCTCAGAAAAAGTTGACTCTAAGATGAAAAGCTGATTTTTGGTGAATATTTGAAAAATGCATGCTTGGCTAATTATTAAGGAAATTTCCAACTAAATGTCTCCCCTGACCCTCAGCGCGCGCGCTCCACATTCTCACACACTCAGCCTTTCCCTTGACACACGCGCAAGCTTGGCGAGACGCATACACAATATTTCAGGCAATTGTGGGCTGACCAAGCCCCCACTCATTGCTTGGTCTTTAGCAAAGGCCCATGTGGATCTTGGTGGTATTGCATTTCCGATTTTGTATGCAATGGTAAAAAGTTCTCAAAATCCTGAAACATTGATAGTATAGGCCAAGAGTAACTACCACACCACAAATGGCCCAATATCACCCATAAGTGACGCTACAGGCCACGCCCTGATACACAAAGATACAAGGCTTTCTGGAATGGGTAGGCTCACCAAGCCCCCTCCCTTCACTCCTTGGCTTGAAATAAAAGCCCTTGTGGATCTTGATGGTATTGCATTTCAGATTTGGTATCCCATTGGTAAGTCTGCAGCATGGAATTTTACAGTGACAATTTGTAAAGAATATACATTTTTCAGTGGTTTGCAATGTTTGGAGGAATCCGCCATTGCTGCTTGCAGTTATATTTGTTAGTTTTATTATTATTATTAGGATTCCTCCGTAAGGAGGAAACCTATTGTTATTGTTAGTTTTATTAGGATTCCTCCGTAAGGAGGAAACCTATTGTTATTGTTAGTTTTATTATTATTATTATTATTCTAGTTCCATGGGAGTCAATGGCAGCCCCTAGAACCCTTGGATAACTTTTTGTTAAATTTGGCACACTCATTAAGGACAGTTCCTTCTATACCTACACCAAGTTTCATGTATCCCATCAGACCACTCTAGCGCCACCAATGGGTCAAAGTTGGACTTGTGTTTACACACGCAACTTTTGAACCGTATGACTGATTTACAAAAATGAGGTACCATTGGATTCCCTGGATGAAGACGAGTTCAACGCACCCTATGACGTCAATTTCCGGTTGTATAGATTTTCCGCTATTTCCGGTTGTATCAAAAACCTTTGAAAGCCTACTCCTCCTACAATTATTGTCATATCTTCTTCAAAATGACCATAGATGATCTTCAGACCAAGCCTCACAAAAGTTATCCCATGGCGTTTTGATTTTCTAAACCGTTTGTCCGGCACAACCAATCAAAATCAGCAAAAAAGTAACCAAACAGGAACTTGGGTCAAATCTCAGCAAATCTTTGAGATATCAACACTAAACTTGGTATATCGGTGGACGACACTACAACATGTTACCATGTGCAAAGGCAACTTCATATCTCAAAAGATGATTGATATAAAGCAAATCGAATTTATCGCTAACGCTAAAATAATGCTTTACACATCCGCCGGTCAAAAACTGATACTTTGATTCAATCACAAGTTCATATGAAGACTCTTGAGAATGTTTAGTACACAAATCTGAGGAAAAGTTGACTGTAACATGAAAAGTCGATTTTATGTGAATATTTGAAACATGCATGCTTGGCTAATTGCTAACGAAATTTTCAATGAAATGTCTCCCCTGCTCTTCAGCGCGTGCGTGCTCCACATTCTCACACACTCAGCCTTTCCCTTGACACACGCGCGGGCTTGGCGAGACGCATACACAACATTTCAGGCAATTGTGGGCTGACCAAGCCCCCACTCATTCCTTGGCTTGAAGTGAAGGCCCTTGTGGATCTTGATGGTAATGCATTTTAGAAAAAGTTCTCAAAATCCTGAAACATTGATAGTATAGGCCAGGAGTAACTACCACACCACAAATGACGCACCATTATCCATAGGTGGCGCTACGGCCAAGCCCCAATTTTCCATTTACAAAGTGATGCCATTCGCATCCCATTTGTCCCAAAATTCTGAAATTCATTAGATATGCCTTATTTCTCATGAGGAACAAAAAAGCCTCAATAACCTATAACGGCCGCCATATTGGATGTTTTTGTACAATAAAGATTTAGGAAACACGTTTTTTTGCTACTTCTCCTACAATTCTTGTCCAATCTTCCCCAGAATTGGCAGGTATCATCGTCAGAGCAACCCTCACTGAATTCTTTAACAGATTTTTGAATTTCAAAACCGTTTGTCCGGTACAGCCAATCAAAATCGTCAACAAAGCAACCAAACAGGAAGTTGGATCAAATCTCAGCAAATCTTTGAAATATCAACACCAAACTTGGTAAGATGACTCGGAACCGTCTTCTGAGGATGTCCAATCAATTTGGTGTCATGTGATCGTGTCATGTGATCGGCGTGGCCGCAGGAACCAAAAATGTTTTTTGGCCAATAACTGTTGATTTGTTTGCCTTTAGTTCATGAAAACTCTTGAGAATGTTTAGTACACAAATCTCAGAAAAAGTTGACTGTAAGATGAAAAGTTGAATTTTGGTGAATATTTGAAAAATGCATGCTTGGCTAATTGTTAAGGAAATTTCCAATGAAACGTCTCCCTCTGCTCCTCAGCGCGCGCGCTACACATTCTCACACACTCAGCCTTTCCCTTGACACACGCGCAAGCTTGACGAGACGCATACACAACATTTCAGGCAATTGTGGGCTGACCAAGCCCCCACTCATTGCTTGGTCTTTAGCAAAGGCCCATGTGGATCTTGATGGTATTGCATTTCCGATTTTGTATGCAATGGTAAAAGTTCTCAAAATCCTGAAACATTTATAGTATAGGCCAAGAGTAACTACCACACCACAAATGGCCCAATATCACCCATAAGTGACGCTACAGGCCACGCCCTGATACACAAAGATACAAGGCTTTCTGGAATGGGTAGGCTAAACCAAGCCCCCTCCCTTCACTCCTTGGCTTGAAATAAAAGCCCTTGTGGATCTTGATGGTATTGCATTTCATATTTGGTATCCCATTGGTAAGTCTGCGGCATGGAATTTTACAGTGACTATTTGTAAAGAATATACATTTTTCAGTGGTTTGCAATGTTTGGAGGAATCCGCCATTGCTGCTTGCAGTTATATTTATTATTAGGATTCCTCCGTAAGGAGGAAACCTATTGTTATTGTTAGTTTTATTATTATTATTATTATTATTATTATTATTATTATTATTCTAGTTCCATGGGAGTCAATGGCAGCCCCTAGAACCCTTGGATAACTTTTTGTTAAATTTGGCACACTCATTAAGGACAGTTCCTTCTATACCTACACCAAGTTTCATGTATCCCATCAGACCACTCTAGCGCCACCAATGGGTCAAAGTTGGACTTGTGTTTACACACGCAACTTTTGAACCGTATGACTGATTTACAAAAATGAGGTACCATTGGATTCCCTGGATGAAGACGAGTTCAACGCACCCTATGACGTCAATTTCCGGTTGTATAGATTTTCCGCTATTTCCGGTTGTATCAAAAACCTTTGAAAGCCTACTCCTCCTACAATTATTGTCATATCTTCTTCAAAATGACCATAGATGATCTTCAGACCAAGCCTCACAAAAGTTATCCCATGGCGTTTTGATTTTCTAAACCGTTTGTCCGGCACAACCAATCAAAATCAGCAAAAAAGTAACCAAACAGGAACTTGGGTCAAATCTCAGCAAATCTTTGAGATATCAACACTAAACTTGGTATATCGGTGGACGACACTACAACATGTTACCATGTGCAAAGGCAACTTCATATCTCAAAAGATGATTGATATAAAGCAAATCGAATTTATCGCTAACGCTAAAATAATGCTTTACACATCCGCCGGTCAAAAACTGATACTTTGATTCAATCACAAGTTCATATGAAGACTCTTGAGAATGTTTAGTACACAAATCTGAGGAAAAGTTGACTGTAACATGAAAAGTCGATTTTATGTGAATATTTGAAACATGCATGCTTGGCTAATTGCTAACGAAATTTTCAATGAAATGTCTCCCCTGCTCTTCAGCGCGCGCGTGCTCCACATTCTCACACACTCAGCCTTTCCCTTGACACACGCGCGGGCTTGGCGAGACGCATACACAACATTTCAGGCAATTGTGGGCTGACCAAGCCCCCACTCATTCCTTGGCTTGAAGTGAAGGCCCTTGTGGATCTTGATGGTAATGCATTTTAGAAAAAGTTCTCAAAATCCTGAAACATTGATAGTATAGGCCAGGAGTAACTACCACACCACAAATGACGCACCATTATCCATAGGTGGCGCTACGGCCAAGCCCCAATTTTCCATTTACAAAGTGATGCCATTCGCATCCCATTTGTCCCAAAATTCTGAAATTCATTAGATATGCCTTATTTCTCATGAGGAACAAAAAAGCCTCAATAACCTATAACGGCCGCCATATTGGATGTTTTTGTACAATAAAGATTTAGGAAACACGTTTTTTTGCTACTTCTCCTACAATTCTTGTCCAATCTTCCCCAGAATTGGGAGGTATCATCGTCAGAGCAACCCTCACTGAATTCTTTAACAGATTTTTGAATTTCAAAACCGTTTGTCCGGTACAGCCAATCAAAATCGTCAACAAAGCAACCAAACAGGAAGTTGGATCAAATCTCAGCAAATCTTTGAAATATCAACACCAAACTTGGTGTGTCACGTGAAAGACACTACGTCATGTTCCCATGTAGGAAGGCAAATTAATATCTTCAAAAATGATTGAAATGAAGGAAATCAAATTTATTTCTAACGCTAAAATAATGCTTTACACATCCGCCAGTCAAAAAACTCTGATTCAATCACAAGTTCATGAAGACTTTTGAGAATGTTTAGTACACAAATCTCAGAAAAAGTTGACTGTAAGATGAAAAGTTGAATTTAGGTGAATATTTGAAAAATGCATGCTTGGCTAATTGTTAAGGAAATTTCCAATGAAATGTCTCCCCTGCTCCTCAGCACGCGCGCTCCACATTCTCACACACTCAGCCTTTCCCTTGACACACGCACAAGCTTGGCGAGACGCATACACAACATTTCAGGCAATTGTGGGCTGACCAAGCCCCACTCATTGCTTGGTCTTTAGCAAAGGACCATGTGGATCTTGATGGTATTGCATTTCCGATTTTGTATGCAATGGTAAAAAGTTCTCAAAATCCTGAAACATTGATAGTATAGGCCAAGAGTAACTACCACACCACAAATGGCCCAATATCACCCATAAGTGACGCTACAGGCCACGCCCTGGTACACAAAGATACAAGGCTTTCTGGAATGGGTAGGCTCACCAAGCCCCCTCCCTTCACTCCTTGGCTTGAAATAAAAGCCCTTGTGGATCTTGATGGTATTGCATTTCAGATTTGGTATCCCATTGGTAAGTCTGCAGCATGGATTTTTACAGTGACAATTTGTGAAGAATATAAATTTTTCAGTGGTTTGCAATGTTTGGAGGAATCCGCCATTGCTGCTTGCAGTTATATTTATTATTATTATTCTAGTTCCATGGGAGTCTATGGCAGCCCCTAGAACCCTTGGATAACTTTTTGTTAAATTTGGCACAGTCATTAAGGACAGTTCCTTCTAAACCTACACCAAGTTTCATGTATCCCATCAGACCACTCTAGCGCCACCAATGGGTCAAAGTTGGACTTGTGTTTACACACGCAACTTTTGAACCATATGACTGATTTTCAAAAATGAGGTACCATTGGATTCCCTGGATCAAGCCGAGTTCAACGCACCCTATGACGTCAATTTCCGGTTATATAGATTTTCCGCTATTTCCGGTTGTATCAAAAACCTTTGAAAGCCTACTCCTCCTACAATTTTTGTCATATTTTCTTCAAAAAGACCAGAGATGATCTTCAGACCAAGCCTCACAAAAGTTATCCCATGGCGTTTTGATTTTCTAAACCGTTTGTCCGGCACAGCCAATCAAAATCAGCAAAAAAGTAACTAAACAGGAACTTGGGTCAAATCTCAGCAAATCTTTGAGATATCAACACTAAACTTGGTATATCAGTAGACGACACTACAACATGTTACCATGTGCAAAGGCAACTTCATATCTCAAAAAATGATTGATATAAAGCAAATTGAATTTATCGCTAACGCTAAAATAATGCTTTACACATCCGCCGGTCAAAAACTGATACTTTGATTCAATCACAAGTTCATATGAAGATTCTTGAGAATGTTTAGTACACAAATCTGAGGAAAAGTTGACTGTAACATGAAAAGTCGATTTGTGGTGAATATTTGAAACATGCATGCTTGGCTAATTGATGACGAAATTTCCAATGAAATGTCTCCCCTGCTCTTCAGCGCGCGCGTGCTCCACATTCTCACACACTCAGCCTTTCCCTTGACACACACGCGGGCTTGGCGAGACGCATACACAACATTTCAGGCAATTGTGGGCTGACCAAGCCCCCACTCATTCCTTGGCTTGAAGTGAAGGCCCTTGTGGATCTTGATGGTAATGCATTTTAGAAAAAGTTCTCAAAATCCTGAAACATTGATAGTATAGGCCAGGAGTAACTACCACACCACTAATGACGCACCATTATCCATAGGTGGCGCTACGGCCAAGCCCCAATTGTCCATTTACAAAGTGATGCCATTCGCATCCCATTTGTCCCAAAATTCTGAAATTCATTAGATATGCCTTATTTCTCATGAGGAACAAAAAAGCCTCAATAACCTATAACGGCCGCCATATTGGATTTTTTTGTACAATAAAGATTTAGGAAACACGTTTTTTTGCTACTTCTCCTACAATTTTTGTCCAATCTTCCCCAGAATTGGCAGGTATCATCGTCAGAGCAACCCTCACTGAATTCTTCAACAGATTTTTGAATTTCAAAACCGTTTGTCCGGTACAGCCAATCAAAATCGTCAACAAAGCAACCAAACAGGAAGTTGGATCAAATCTCAGCAAATCTTTGAAATATCACCACCAAACTTGGTGTGTCACGTGAAAGACACTACATCATGTTCCCATGTGAGAAGGCAAATTAATATCTTCAAAAATGATTGAAATAAAGGAAATCTAATTTATTTCTAACGCTAAAATAATGCTTTACACATTCGCCGGTGCAAAACTGATACTCTGATACAATCACAAGTTCATGAAGACTCTTGAGAATGTTTAGTACACAAATCTCAGAAAAAGTTGACTGTAAGGTGAAAAGTTGAATTTTGGTGAATATTTGAAAAATGCATGCTTGGCTAATTGCTAATGAAATTTCCAATGTAATGTCTCCCTCTGCTCCTCAGCGCGCGCGCTCCACATTCTCACACACTCAGCCTTTCCCTTGACACACTCGCAAGCTTGACGAGACGCATACACAACATTTCAGGCAATTGTGGGCTGACCAAGCCCCCACTCATTGCTTGGTCTTTAGCAAAGGCCCATGTGGATCTTGATGGTATTGCATTTCCGATTTTGTATACAATGGTAAAAAGTTCTCAAAATCCTGAAACATTGATAGTATAGGCCAAGAGTAACTACCACACCACAAATGGCCCAATATCACCCATAAGTGACGCTACAGGCCACGCCCTGATACACAAAGATACAAGGCTTTCTGGAATGGGTAGGCTCACCAAGCCCTCTCCCTTCACTCCTTGGCTTGAAATAAAAGCCCTTGTGGATCTTGATGGTATTGCATTTCAGATTTGGTATCCCATTGGTAAGTCTGCAGCATGGAATTTTACAGTGACAATTTGTAAAGAATATACATTTTTCAGTGGTTTGCAATGTTTGGAGGAATCCGCCATTGCTGCTTGCAGTTATATTTATTAGGATTCCTCCGTAAGGAGGAAACCTATTGTTATTGTTAGTTTTATTATTATTATTATTATTATTATTATAGTTCCATGGGAGTCAATGGCAGCCCCTAGAACCCTTGGATAACTTTTTGTTAAATTTGGCACACTCATTAAGGACAGTTCCTTCTATACCTACACCAAGTTTCATGTATCCCATCAGACCACTCTAGCGCCACCAATGGGTCAAAGTTGGACTTGTGTTTACACACGCAACTTTTGAACCGTATGACTGATTTTCAAAAATGAGGTACCATTGGATTCCCTGGATCAAGACGAGTTCAACGCACCCTATGACGTCAATTTCCGGTTGTATAGATTTTCCGCTATTTCCGGTTGTATCAAAAACCTTTGAAAGCCTACTCCTCCTACAATTTTTGTCATATCTTCTTCAAAATGACCAGAGATGATTTTCAGACCAAGCCTCACAAAAGTTATCCCATGGCGTTTTGATTTTCTAAACCGTTTGTCCGGCACAGCCAATCAAAATCAGCAAAAAAGTAACCAAACAGGAACTTGGGTCAAATCTCAGCAAATATTTGAGATATCAACACTAAACTTGGTATATCGGTGGACGACACTACAACATGTTACCATGTGCAAAGGCAACTTCATATCTCAAAAAATGATTGATATAAAGCAAATCGAATTTATCGCTAACGCTAAAATAATGCTTTACACATCCGCCGGTCAAAAACTGATACTTTGATTCAATCACAAGTTCATATGAAGATTCTTGAGAATGTTTAGTACACAAATCTGAGGAAAAGTTGACTGTAACATGAAAAGTCGATTTGTGGTGAATATTTGAAACATGCATGCTTGGCTAATTGATGACGAAATTTTCAATGCAATGTCTCCCCTGCTCTTCAGCGCGCGCGTGCTCCACATTCTCACACACTCAGCCTTTCCCTTGACACACACGCGGGCTTGGCGAGACGCATACACAACATTTCAGGCAATTGTGGGCTGACCAAGCCCCCACTCATTCCTTGGCTTGAAGTGAAGGCCCTTGTGGATCTTGATGGTAATGCATTTTAGAAAAAGTTCTCAAAATCCTGAAACATTGATAGTATAGGCCAGGAGTAACTACCACACCACAAATGATGCACCATTATCCATAGGTGGCGCTACGGCCAAGCCCCAATTTTCCACTTACAAAGTGATGCCATTCGCATCCCATTTGTCCCAAAATTCTGAAATGCCTTATTTCTCATGAGGAACAAAAAAGCCTCAATAACCTATAACGGCCGCCATATTGGATTTTTTTGTACAATAAAGATTTAGGAAACACGTTTTTTTGCTACTTCTCCTACAATTTTTGTCCAATCTTCCCCAGAATTGGCAGGTATCATCGTCAGAGCAACCCTCACTGAATTCTTCAACAGATTTTTGAATTTCAAAACCGTTTGTCCGGTACAGCCAATCAAAATCGTCAACAAAGCAACCAAACAGGAAGTTGGATCAAATCTCAGCAAATCTTTGAAATATCACCACCAAACTTGGTGTGTCACGTGAAAGACACTACATCATGTTCCCATGTGAGAAGGCAAATTAATATCTTCAAAAATGATTGAAATAAAGGAAATCTAATTTATTTCTAACGCTAAAATAATGCTTTACACATTCGCCGGTGCAAAACTGATACTCTGATACAATCACAAGTTCATGAAGACTCTTGAGAATGTTTAGTACACAAATCTCAGAAAAAGTTGACTGTAAGGTGAAAAGTTGAATTTTGGTGAATATTTGAAAAATGCATGCTTGGCTAATTGCTAATGAAATTTCCAATGTAATGTCTCCCTCTGCTCCTCAGCGCGCGCGCTCCACATTCTCACACACTCAGCCTTTCCCTTGACACACTCGCAAGCTTGACGAGACGCATACACAACATTTCAGGCAATTGTGGGCTGACCAAGCCCCCACTCATTGCTTGGTCTTTAGCAAAGGCCCATGTGGATCTTGATGGTATTGCATTTCCGATTTTGTATACAATGGTAAAAAGTTCTCAAAATCCTGAAACATTGATAGTATAGGCCAAGAGTAACTACCACACCACAAATGGCCCAATATCACCCATAAGTGACGCTACAGGCCACGCCCTGATACACAAAGATACAAGGCTTTCTGGAATGGGTAGGCTCACCAAGCCCTCTCCCTTCACTCCTTGGCTTGAAATAAAAGCCCTTGTGGATCTTGATGGTATTGCATTTCAGATTTGGTATCCCATTGGTAAGTCTGCAGCATGGAATTTTACAGTGACAATTTGTAAAGAATATACATTTTTCAGTGGTTTGCAATGTTTGGAGGAATCCGCCATTGCTGCTTGCAGTTATATTTATTAGGATTCCTCCGTAAGGAGGAAACCTATTGTTATTGTTAGTTTTATTATTATTATTATTATTATTATTATAGTTCCATGGGAGTCAATGGCAGCCCCTAGAACCCTTGGATAACTTTTTGTTAAATTTGGCACACTCATTAAGGACAGTTCCTTCTATACCTACACCAAGTTTCATGTATCCCATCAGACCACTCTAGCGCCACCAATGGGTCAAAGTTGGACTTGTGTTTACACACGCAACTTTTGAACCGTATGACTGATTTTCAAAAATGAGGTACCATTGGATTCCCTGGATCAAGACGAGTTCAACGCACCCTATGACGTCAATTTCCGGTTGTATAGATTTTCCGCTATTTCCGGTTGTATCAAAAACCTTTGAAAGCCTACTCCTCCTACAATTTTTGTCATATCTTCTTCAAAATGACCAGAGATGATTTTCAGACCAAGCCTCACAAAAGTTATCCCATGGCGTTTTGATTTTCTAAACCGTTTGTCCGGCACAGCCAATCAAAATCAGCAAAAAAGTAACCAAACAGGAACTTGGGTCAAATCTCAGCAAATATTTGAGATATCAACACTAAACTTGGTATATCGGTGGACGACACTACAACATGTTACCATGTGCAAAGGCAACTTCATATCTCAAAAAATGATTGATATAAAGCAAATCGAATTTATCGCTAACGCTAAAATAATGCTTTACACATCCGCCGGTCAAAAACTGATACTTTGATTCAATCACAAGTTCATATGAAGATTCTTGAGAATGTTTAGTACACAAATCTGAGGAAAAGTTGACTGTAACATGAAAAGTCGATTTGTGGTGAATATTTGAAACATGCATGCTTGGCTAATTGATGACGAAATTTTCAATGCAATGTCTCCCCTGCTCTTCAGCGCGCGCGTGCTCCACATTCTCACACACTCAGCCTTTCCCTTGACACACACGCGGGCTTGGCGAGACGCATACACAACATTTCAGGCAATTGTGGGCTGACCAAGCCCCCACTCATTCCTTGGCTTGAAGTGAAGGCCCTTGTGGATCTTGATGGTAATGCATTTTAGAAAAAGTTCTCAAAATCCTGAAACATTGATAGTATAGGCCAGGAGTAACTACCACACCACAAATGATGCACCATTATCCATAGGTGGCGCTACGGCCAAGCCCCAATTTTCCACTTACAAAGTGATGCCATTCGCATCCCATTTGTCCCAAAATTCTGAAATGCCTTATTTCTCATGAGGAACAAAAAAGCCTCAATAACCTATAACGGCCGCCATATTGGATTTTTTTGGACAATAAAGATTTAGGAAACACGTTTTTTTTGCTACTTCTCCTACAATTTTTGTCCAATCTTCCCCAGAATTGGCAGGTATCATCGTCAGAGCAACCCTCACTGAATTCTTCAACAGATTTTTGAATTTCAAAACCGTTTGTCCGGTACAGCCAATCAAAATCGTCAACAAAGCAACCAAACAGGAAGTTTGATCAAATCTCAGCAAATCTTTGAAATATCACCACCAAACTTGGTGTGTCACGTGAAAGACACTACATCATGTTCCCATGTGAGAAGGCAAATTAATATCTTAAAAAATTATTGAAATAAAGGAAATATTTTTTATTTCTAACGCTAAAATAATGCTTTACACATCCGCCAGTCAAAAACTGATACTCTGATTCAATCACAAGTTCATGAAGACTCTTGAGAATGTTTAGTACACAAATCTCAGAAAAAGTTGACTGTAAAATGAAAAGTTGATTTTTGGTGAATATTAAAAAAATGCATGCTTGGCTAATTGTTAAGGAAATTTCCAATGAAATGTCTCCCCTGCACCTCAGCGCGCGCGCTCCACATTCTCACACATTCAGCCTTTCCCTTGACACACGCGCAAGCTTGACGAGACGCATACACAACATTTCAGGCAATTGTGGGCTGACCAAGCCCCCACTCATAGCTTGGTCTTTAGCAAAGGCCCATGTGGATCTTGATGGTATTGCATTTCCGATTTTGTATGCAATGGTAAAAAGTTCTCAAAATCCTGAAACATTGATAGTATAGGCCATGAGAAACTACCACACCACAAATGACCCACCATTACCCATAGGTGGCGCTACGGCCACGCCCCAATTGTCCATTTTCAAAGTGATGGCATTTCCACACCATCATTCTAAAACGTCGGAAACTATACATGACTTATTTATAATGGGAAACTATACAGTGGTGACCCATACAGTCCACCATGTACGGTGAACATTTTGAAAACGTACAAATATCTTCTTATGAACCATGACTCCAATTGACTAGAAATTTTGTTTGATGTGTAGGCCACACGTAGTTATGCTTGTTTGCTACCACAATAGCTATGGGAATAAGAGTGAATGCAATGAGGAGGTTATTGAAACGCAATACTCTGAGTTGGTGCATGTCAGTTTAGGCAGAGGTAGCTTTTTAAACCTCTACAGCCATGCCCCAATTTGCCTATATTCAAAGTGATGCCATTTGCATCCCATTTGTCCCAAAATTCTGAAATTCATTAGATATGCCTTATTTCTCATGAGGAACAAAAAAGCCTCAAGAACCTATAACGGGCGCCATATTGGATTTTTCTGTACAATAAAGATTAAGGAAACACGTTTTTTCGCTACTCCTCCTTCAATTCTGGTGCAATCTTCCCCAGAATTGGCACACATCATCGTCAGAGCAACCCTCACTCATGTATTGAACAGATTTTTTATTTTCACAACCGTTTGTCTGGTACAGCTCCTCAGCGCGCGCGTGCTCCACATTCTCACACACTCAGCCTTTCCCTTGACACACGCGCAAGCTTGGCGAGACGCATACACAACATTTCAGGCAATTGTGGGCTGACCAAGCCCCCACTCATTGCTTGGTCTTTAGCAAAGGCCCATGTGGATCTTGATGGTATTGCATTTCCGATTTTGTATACAATGGTAAAAAGTTCTCAAAATCCTGAAACATTGATAGTATAGGCCAAGAGTAACTACCACACCACAAATGGCCCAATATCACCCATAAGTGACGCTACAGGCCACGCCCTGATACACAAAGATACAAGGCTTTCTGGAATGGGTAGGCTCACCAAGCCCTCTCCCTTCACTCCTTGGCTTGAAATAAAAGCCCTTGTGGATCTTGATGGTATTGCATTTCAGATTTGGTATCCCATTGGTAAGTCTGCAGCATGGAATTTTACAGTGACAATTTGTAAAGAATATACATTTTTCAGTGGTTTGCAATGTTTGGAGGAATCCGCCATTGCTGCTTGCAGTTATATTTAGGATTCCTCCGTAAGGAGGAAACCTATTGTTATTGTTAGTTTTATTATTATTATTATTATTCTAGTTCCATGGGAGTCAATGGCAGCCCCTAGAACCCTTGGATAACTTTTTGTTAAATTTGGTACACTCATTAAGGACAGTTCCTTCTATACCTACACCAAGTTTCATGTATCCCATCAGACCACTCTAGCGCCACCAATGGGTCAAAGTTGGACTTGTGTTTACACACGCAACTTTTGAACCGTATGACTGATTTTCAAAAATGAGGTACCATTGGATTCCCTGGATCAAGACGAGTTCAACGCACCCTATGACGTCAATTTCCGGTTATATAGATTTTCCGCTATTTCCGGTTGTATCAAAAACCTTTGAAAGCCTACTCCTCCTACAATTTTTGTCATATCTTCTTCAAAATGACGAGAGATGATCTTTAGACCAAGCCTCACAAAAGTTATCCCATGGCGTTTTGATTTTCTAAACCGTTTGTCCGGCACAGCCAATCAAAATCAGCAAAAAAGTAACCAAACAGGAGCTTGGGTCAAATCTCAGCAAATCTTTGAGATATCAACACTAAACTTGGTATATCGGTGGACGACACTACAACATGTTACCATGTGCAAAGGCAACCTCATATCTCAAAAAATTATTGATATAAAGCAAATCGAATTTATCGCTAACGCTAAAATAATGCTTTACACATCCGCCGGTCAAAAACTGATACTTTGATTCAATCACAAGTTCATATGAAGACTCTTGAGAATGTTTAGTACACAAATCTGAGGAAAGGTTGACTGTAACATGAAAAGTCGATTTTATGTGAATATTTGAAACATGCATGCTTGGCTAATTGCTAACGAAATTTTCAATGAAATGTCTCCCCTGCTCTTCAGCGCGCGCGTGCTCCACATTCTCACACACTCAGCCTTTCCCTTGACACACGCGCGGGCTTGGCGAGACGCATACACAACATTTCAGGCAATTGTGGGCTGACCAAGCCCCCACTCATTCCTTGGCTTGAAGTGAAGGCCCTTGTGGATCTTGATGGTAATGCATTTTAGAAAAAGTTCTCAAAATCCTGAAACATTGATAGTATAGGCCAGGAGTAACTACCACACCACAAATGACACACCATTATCCATAGGTGGCGCTACGGCCAAGCCCCAATTTTCCATTTACAAAGTGATGCCATTCGCATCCCATTTGTCCCAAAATTCTGAAATTCATTAGATATGCCTTATTTCTCATGAGGAACAAAAAAGCCTCAATAACCTATAACGGCCGCCATATTGGATTTTTTTGTACAATAAAGATTTAGGAAACACGTTTTTTTGCTACTTCTCCTACAAATTTTGTCCAATCTTCCCCAGAATTGGCAGGTATCATCGTCAGAGCAACCCTCACTGAATTCTTCAACAGATTTTTGAATTTCAAAACCGTTTGTCCGGTACAGCCAATCAAAATCGTCAACAAAGCAACCAAACAGGAAGTTGGATCAAATCTCAGCAAATCTTGGAAATATCACCCCCAAACTTGGTGTGTCACGTGAAAGACACTACATCATGTTCCCATGTGAGAAGGCAAATTAATATCTTCAAAAATGATTGAAATAAAGGAAATCTAATTTATTTCTAACGCTTAAATAATGCTTTACACATTCGCCGGTGCAAAACTGATACTCTGATACAATCACAAGTTCATGAAGACTCTTGAGAATGTTTAGTACACAAATCTCAGAAAAAGTTGACTGTAAGATGAAAAGGTGATTTTTGGTGAATATTTGAAAAATGCATGCTTGGCTAATTGTTAAGGAAATTTATAATGAAATCTCCCCTGCTCCTCAGCGCGCGCGCTCCACATTCTCACACACTCAGCCTTACCCTTGACACACGCGCAAGCTTAGCGAGACGCATACACAACATTTCAGGAGAGTGTGGGCTGACCAAGCCCCCACTCATTGCTTGGTCTTTAGCAAAGGCCAACGTGGATCTTGATGGTATTGCATTTCCGATTTTGTGTGCAATGGTAAAATGTTCTCAAAATCCTTGATAGTATAGGCCAAGAGTAACTACCACACCGCAAATGGCCCAATATCACCCACAGGTGACGCTACAGGCCACGCCCTGATACACAAAGATCCAAGGCTTTCTGGAATGGGTAGGCTCACCAAGCCCCCTTCCTTCACTCCTTGGCTTGAAATAAAAGCCCTTGTGGATCTTGACGGTATTGCATTTCAGATTTGGTATCCCATTGCAGCAAGTCTACAGCATGGATTTTTCTTCATAGTGACAATTTGTGAAGAATATACATTTTTCAATGGTTCGCAATGTTAGGAGGAATCCGCCATTGCTGCTTGCAGCTATATTTATTATTATTATTCTAGTTCCATGGGAGTCAATGGCAGCCCCTAGAACCCTTGGATAACTTTTTGTTAAATTTGGCACACTCATTAAGGACAGTTCCTTCTATACCTACACCAAGTTTCATGTATCCCATCAGACCACTCTAGCGCCACCAATGGGTCAAAGTTGGACTTGTGTTTACACACGCAACTTTTGAACCGTATGACCGATTTTCAAAAATGAGGTACCATTGGATTCCCTGGATCAAGACGAGTTCAACGCACCCTTTGACGTCAATTTCCGGTTATATAGATTTTCCGCTATTTCCGGTTTTATCAAAAACCTTTGAAAGCCTACTCCTCCTACAATTTTTGTCATATCTTCTTCAAAATGACCAGAGATGATCTTCAGACCAAGCCTCACAAAAGTTATCCCATGGCGTTTTGATTTTCTAAACCGTTTGTCCGGCACAGCCAATCAAAATCAGCAAAAAAGTAACCAAACAGGAACTTGGGTCAAATCTCAGCAAATCTTTGAGATATCAACACTAAACTTGGTATATCGGTGGACGACACTACAACATGTTACCATGTGCAAAGGCAACTTCATATCTCAAAAAATGATTGATATAAAGCAAATCGAATTTATCGCTAACGCTAAAATAATGCTTTACACATCCGCCGGTCAAAAACTGATACTTTGATTCAATCACAAGTTCATATGAAGACTCTTGAGAATGTTTAGTACACAAATCTGAGGGAAAGTTGACTGTAACATGAAAAGTCGATTTCATGTGAATATTTGAAACATGCATGCTTGGCTAATTGCTAACGAAAATTTCAATGAAATGTCTCCCCTGCTCTTCAGCGCGCGCGTGCTCCACATTCTCACACACTCAGCCTTTCCCTTGACACGCGCGCGGGCTTGGCGAGACGCATACACAACATTTCAGGCAATTGTGGGCTGACCAAGCCCCCACTCATTCCTTGGCTTGAAGTGAAGGCCCTTGTGGATCTTGATGGTAATGCATTTTAGAAAAAGTTCTCAAAATCCTGAAACATTGATAGTATAGGCCAGGAGTAACTACCACACCACAAATGACGCACCATTATCCATAGGTGGCGCTACGGCCAAGCCCCAATTTTCCATTTACAAAGTGATGCCATTCGCATCCCATTTGTCCCAAAATTGTGAAATTCATTAGATATGCCTTATTTCTCATGAAGAACAAAAAAGCCTCAATAACCTATAACGGCCGCCATATTGGATGTTTTTGTACAATAAAGATTTAGGAAACACGTTTTTTCGCTACTTCTCCGACAATTTTTGTCCAATATTCCCCAGAATTGGCAGGTATCATCGTCAGAGCAACCCTCACTGAATTCTTCAACAGATTTTTGAATTTCAAAACCGTTTGTCCGGTACAGCCAATCAAAATCGTCAACAAAGCAACCAAACAGGAAGTTGGATCAAATCTCAGCAAATCTTTGAAATATCAACACCAAACTTGGTAGGATGACTCGGAACCCTCTTCTGAGGATGTCCAATCAATTTGGTGTCATGTGATCGTGTCATGTGATCGGCGTGGCCGCAGGAACCAAAAATGTGTTTTGGCCAATAACTGTTGATTTGTTTGCCTTTAGTTCATGAAAACTCTTGAGAATGTTTAGTACACAAATCTCAGAAAAAGTTGACTGTAACATGAAAAGTTGAAATTTGGTGAATATTTGAAAAATGCATGCTTGGCTAATTGTTCAGGAAATTTCCAATGAAATGTCTCCCCTGCTCCTCAGCGCGCGCGCTCCACATTCTCACACACTCAGCCTTTCCCTTGACACACGCGCAAGCTTGACGAGACGCATACACAACATTTCAGGCAATTGTGGGCTGACCAAGCCCCCACTCATTGCTTGGTCTTTAGCAAAGGCCCATGTGGATCTTGGTGGTATTGCATTTCCGATTATGTATGCAATGGTAAAAAGTTCACAAAATCCTGAAACATTGATAGTATAGGCCAAGAGTAACTACCACACCACAAATGGCCCAATATCACCCATAAGTGACGCTAAAGGCCACGCCCTGATACACAAAGATACAAGGCTTTCTGGAATGGGTAAGCTCACCAAGCCCCCCCTCCCTTCACTCCTTGGCTTGAAATAAAAGCCCTTGTGGATCTTGATGGTATTGCATTTCAGATTTGTTATCCCATTGGTAAGTCTGCAGCATGGATGTTTCTATACGGTGACAATTTGTGAAGAATATACATTTTTCAATGGTTCGCAATCTTAGGAGGAATCCGCCATTGCTGCTTGCAGCTATATTTAGGATTCCTCCGTAAGGAGGAAACCTATTGTTATTGTTAGTTTTATTATTATTATTATTATTATTATTATTCTAGTTCCATGGGAGTCAATGGCAGCCCCTAGAACCCTTGGATAACTTTTTGTTAAATTTGGCACACTCATTAAGGACAGTTCCTTCTATACCTACACCAAGTTTCATGTATCCCATCAGACCACTCTAGCGCCACCAATGGGTCAAAGTTGGACTTGTGTTTACACACGCAACTTTTGAACCGTATGACTGATTTACAAAAATGAGGTACCATTGGATTCCCTGGATGAAGACGAGTTCAACGCACCCTATGACGTCAATTTCCGGTTGTATAGATTTTCCGCTATTTCCGGTTGTATCAAAAACCTTTGAAAGCCTACTCCTCCTACAATTATTGTCATATCTTCTTCAAAATGACCATAGATGATCTTCAGACCAAGCCTCACAAAAGTTATCCCATGGCGTTTTGATTTTCTAAACCGTTTGTCCGGCACAACCAATCAAAATCAGCAAAAAAGTAACCAAACAGGAACTTGGGTCAAATCTCAGCAAATCTTTGAGATATCAACACTAAACTTGGTATATCGGTGGACGACACTACAACATGTTACCATGTGCAAAGGCAACTTCATATCTCAAAAGATGATTGATATAAAGCAAATCGAATTTATCGCTAACGCTAAAATAATGCTTTACACATCCGCCGGTCAAAAACTGATACTTTGATTCAATCACAAGTTCATATGAAGACTCTTGAGAATGTTTAGTACACAAATCTGAGGAAAAGTTGACTGTAACATGAAAAGTCGATTTTATGTGAATATTTGAAACATGCATGCTTGGCTAATTGCTAACGAAATTTTCAATGAAATGTCTCCCCTGCTCTTCAGCGCGCGCGTGCTCCACATTCTCACACACTCAGCCTTTCCCTTGACACACGCGCGGGCTTGGCGAGACGCATACACAACATTTCAGGCAATTGTGGGCTGACCAAGCCCCCACTCATTCCTTGGCTTGAAGTGAAGGCCCTTGTGGATCTTGATGGTAATGCATTTTAGAAAAAGTTCTCAAAATCCTGAAACATTGATAGTATAGGCCAGGAGTAACTACCACACCACAAATGACGCACCATTATCCATAGGTGGCGCTACGGCCAAGCCCCAATTTTCCATTTACAAAGTGATGCCATTCGCATCCCATTTGTCCCAAAATTCTGAAATTCATTAGATATGCCTTATTTCTCATGAGGAACAAAAAAGCCTCAATAACCTATAACGGCCGCCATATTGGATGTTTTTGTACAATAAAGATTTAGGAAACACGTTTTTTTGCTACTTCTCCTACAATTCTTGTCCAATCTTCCCCAGAATTGGCAGGTATCATCGTCAGAGCAACCCTCACTGAATTCTTTAACAGATTTTTGAATTTCAAAACCGTTTGTCCGGTACAGCCAATCAAAATCGTCAACAAAGCAACCAAACAGGAAGTTGGATCAAATCTCAGCAAATCTTTGAAATATCAACACCAAACTTGGTGTGTCACGTGAAAGACACTACGTCATGTTCCCATGTAGGAAGGCAAATTAATATCTTCAAAAATGATTGAAATGAAGGAAATCAAATTTATTTCTAACGCTAAAATAATGCTTTACACATCCGCCAGTCAAAAAACTCTGATTCAATCACAAGTTCATGAAGACTTTTGAGAATGTTTAGTACACAAATCTCAGAAAAAGTTGACTGTAAGATGAAAAGTTGAATTTAGGTGAATATTTGAAAAATGCATGCTTGGCTAATTGTTAAGGAAATTTCCAATGAAATGTCTCCCCTGCTCCTCAGCACGCGCGCTCCACATTCTCACACACTCAGCCTTTCCCTTGACACACGCACAAGCTTGGCGAGACGCATACACAACATTTCAGGCAATTGTGGGCTGACCAAGCCCCACTCATTGCTTGGTCTTTAGCAAAGGACCATGTGGATCTTGATGGTATTGCATTTCCGATTTTGTATGCAATGGTAAAAAGTTCTCAAAATCCTGAAACATTGATAGTATAGGCCAAGAGTAACTACCACACCACAAATGGCCCAATATCACCCATAAGTGACGCTACAGGCCACGCCCTGGTACACAAAGATACAAGGCTTTCTGGAATGGGTAGGCTCACCAAGCCCCCTCCCTTCACTCCTTGGCTTGAAATAAAAGCCCTTGTGGATCTTGATGGTATTGCATTTCAGATTTGGTATCCCATTGGTAAGTCTGCAGCATGGATTTTTACAGTGACAATTTGTGAAGAATATAAATTTTTCAGTGGTTTGCAATGTTTGGAGGAATCCGCCATTGCTGCTTGCAGTTATATTTAGGATTCCTCCGTAAGGAGGAAACCTATTGTTATTGTTAGTTTTATTATTATTATTATTAGGATTCCTCCGTAAGGAGGAAACCTATTGTTATTGTTAGTTTTATTATTATTATTATTATTATTATTCTAGTTCCATGGGAGTCAATGGCAGCCCCTAGAACCCTTGGATAACTTTTTGTGAAATTTGGCACACTCATTAAGGACAGTTCCTTCTATACCTACACCAAGTTTCATGTATCCCATTAGACCACTCTAGCGCCACCAATGGGTCAAAGTTGGACTTGTGTTTACACACGCAACTTTTGAACCGTATGACTGATTTTCAAAGATGAGGTACCATTGGATTCCCTGGATCAAGACGAGTTCAACGCACCATATGACGTCAATTTCCGGTTATATATATTTTCCGCTATTTCCGGTTGTATCAAAAACCTTTGAAAGCCTACTCCTCCTACAATGTTTGTCATATCTTCTTCAAAATGACCAGAGATGATCTTCAGACCAAGCCTCACAAAAGTTATCCCATGGCGTTTTGATTTTCTAAACCGTTTGTCCGGCACAGCCAATCAAAATCAGCAAAAAAGTAACCAAACAGGAATTTGGGTCAAATCTCAGCAAATCTTTGAGATATCAACACTAAACTTGGTATGTCACAAGGAATACACTACATGATGTTACCATGTGCAAAGGCAACTTCATATCTCCAAAAATGGTTGATATAAAGCAAATCGAATTTATCGCTCACGCTAAAATAATGCTTTACACATCCGCCAGTCAAAAACTGATACTGTGATTCAATCACAAGTTCATGAAGACTCTTGAGAATGTTTAGTACACAAATCTCAGAAAAAGTTGACTGTAAGATGAAAAGTTGAATTTTGGTGAATATTTGAAAAATGCATGCTTGGCTAATTGTTAAGGAAATTTCCAATGAAATGTCTCCCCTGCTCCTCAGCGCGTGCGCTCCACATTCTCACACACTCAGCCTTTCCCTTGACACACTCGCAAGCTTGGCAAGACGCATACACAACGTTTCAGGCAATTGTGGGCTGACCAAGCCCCCACTCATTGCTTGGTCTTTAGCAAAGGCCCATGTGGATCTTGATGGTATTGCATTTCCGATTTTGTATGCAATGGTAAAAAGTTCTCAAAATCCTGAGACATTGATAGTATAGGTTAACAGTAACTACCACACCACAAATGGCCCAACATCACCCATAGGTGACGCTACTGGCCACGCCCTGATGCACAAAGATACAAGGCTTTCTGGAATGGGTAGGCTCACCAAGCCCCCTCCCTTCACTCCTTGGCTTGAAAAAAAATCCCTTGTGGATCTTGATGGTATTGCATTTCAGATTTGGTATCCCATTGGTAAGTCTACAGCATGAATGTTTCTATACAATGACAATTTGTGAAGAATATACATTTTTCAATGGTTTGCAATGTTTGGAGGAATCCGCCATTGCTGCTTGCAGCTATATTTAGGATTCCTCCGTAAGGAGGAAACCTATTGTTATTGTTAGTTTTATTATTATTATTATTATTATTATTCTAGTTCCATGGGAGTCAATGGCAGCCCCTAGACCCCTTGGATAACTTTTTGACAAATTTGGCACACTCATTAAGGACAGTTCCTTCTATACCTACACCAAGTTTCATGTATCCCATCAGACCACTCTAGCGCCACCAATGGGTCAAAGTTGGACTTGTGTTTACACACGCAACTTTTGAACCGTATGACTGATTTTCAAAAATGAGGTACCATTGGATTCCCTGGATCAAGACGAGTTCAACGCACCATATGACGTCAATTTCCGGTTATATAGACTTTCCGCTATTTCCGGTTGTATCAAAAACCTTTGAAAGCCTACTCCTCCTACAATTTTTGTCATATCTTCTTCAAAATGACCAGAGATGATCTTCAGACCAAGCCTCACAAAAGTTATCCCATGGCGTTTTGATTTTCTAAACCGTTTGTCCGGCACAGCCAATCAAAATCAGCAAAAAAGTAACCAAACAGGAACTTGGGTCAAATCTCAGCAAATCTTTGAGATATCAACACTAAACTTGGTATATCGGTGGACGACACTACAACATGTTACCATGTGCAAAGGCAACTTCATATCTCAAAAGATGATTGATATAAAGCAAATCGAATTTATCGCTAACGCTAAAATAATGCTTTACACATCCGCCGGTCAAAAACTGATACTTTGATTCAATCACAAGTTCATATGAAGACTCTTGAGAATGTTTAGTACACAAATCTGAGGAAAAGTTGACTGTAACATGAAAAGTCGATTTTATGTGAATATTTGAAACATGCATGCTTGGCTAATTGCTAACGAAATTTTCAATGAAATGTCTCCCCTGCTCTTCAGCGCGCGCGTGCTCCACATTCTCACACACTCAGCCTTTCCCTTGACACACGCGCGGGCTTGGCGAGACGCATACACAACATTTCAGGCAATTGTGGGCTGACCAAGCCCCCACTCATTCCTTGGCTTGAAGTGAAGGCCCTTGTGGATCTTGATGGTAATGCATTTTAGAAAAAGTTCTCAAAATCCTGAAACATTGATAGTATAGGCCAGGAGTAACTACCACACCACAAATGACGCACCATTATCCATAGGTGGCGCTACGGCCAAGCCCCAATTTTCCATTTACAAAGTGATGCCATTCGCATCCCATTTGTCCCAAAATTCTGAAATTCATTAGATATGCCTTATTTCTCATGAGGAACAAAAAAGCCTCAATAACCTATAACGGCCGCCATATTGGATGTTTTTGTACAATAAAGATTTAGGAAACACGTTTTTTTGCTACTTCTCCTACAATTCTTGTCCAATCTTCCCCAGAATTGGGAGGTATCATCGTCAGAGCAACCCTCACTGAATTCTTTAACAGATTTTTGAATTTCAAAACCGTTTGTCCGGTACAGCCAATCAAAATCGTCAACAAAGCAACCAAACAGGAAGTTGGATCAAATCTCAGCAAATCTTTGAAATATCAACACCAAACTTGGTGTGTCACGTGAAAGACACTACGTCATGTTCCCATGTAGGAAGGCAAATTAATATCTTCAAAAATTATTGAAATGAAGGAAATCAAATTTATTTCTAACGCTAAAATAATGCTTTACACATCCGCCAGTCAAAAAACTCTGATTCAATCACAAGTTCATGAAGACTTTTGAGAATGTTTAGTACACAAATCTCAGAAAAAGTTGACTGTAAGATGAAAAGTTGAATTTAGGTGAATATTTGAAAAATGCATGCTTGGCTAATTGTTAAGGAAATTTCCAATGAAATGTCTCCCCTGCTCCTCAGCACGCGCGCTCCACATTCTCACACACTCAGCCTTTCCCTTGACACACGCACAAGCTTGGCGAGACGCATACACAACATTTCAGGCAATTGTGGGCTGACCAAGCCCCACTCATTGCTTGGTCTTTAGCAAAGGACCATGTGGATCTTGATGGTATTGCATTTCCGATTTTGTATGCAATGGTAAAAAGTTCTCAAAATCCTGAAACATTGATAGTATAGGCCAAGAGTAACTACCACACCACAAATGGCCCTATATCACCCATAAGTGACGCTACAGGCCACGCCCTGGTACACAAAGATACAAGGCTTTCTGGAATGGGTAGGCTCACCAAGCCCCCTCCCTTCACTCCTTGGCTTGAAATAAAAGCCCTTGTGGATCTTGATGGTATTGCATTTCAGATTTGGTATCCCATTGGTAAGTCTGCAGCATGGATTTTTACAGTGACAATTTGTGAAGAATATAAATTTTTCAGTGGTTTGCAATGTTTGGAGGAATCCGCCATTGCTGCTTGCAGTTATATTTATTAGGATTCCTCCGTAAGGAGGAAACCTATTGTTATTGTTAGTTTTATTATTATTATTATTATTCTAGTTCCATGGGAGTCAATGGCAGCCCCTAGAACCCTTGGATAACTTTTTGTTAAATTTGGCACACTCATTAAGGACAGTTCCTTCTATACCTACACCAAGTTTCATGTATCCCATCAGACCACTCTAGCGCCACCAATGGGTCAAAGTTGGACTTGTGTTTACACACGCAACTTTTGAACCGTATGACTGATTTTCAAAAATGAGGTACCATTGGATTCCATGAATCAAGACGAGTTCAACGCACCCTATGACGTCAATTTCCGGTTATATAGATTTTTCGCTATTTCCGGTTGTATCAAAAACCTTTGAAAGCCTACTCCTCCTACAATTTTTGTCATATCTTCTTCAAAATGACCAGAGATGATCTTCAGACCAAGCATCACAAAAGTTATCCCATGGCGTTTTGATTTTCTAAACCGTTTGTCCGGCACAGCCAATCAAAATCAGCAAAAAAGTAACCAAACAGGAACTTGGGTCAAATCTCAGCAAATCTTTGAGATATCAACACTAAACTTGGTATATCGGTGGACAACACTACAACATGTTACCATGTGCAAAGGCAACTTCATATCTCAAAAAATGATTGATATAAAGCAAATCGAATTTATCGCTAACGCTAAAATAATGCTTTACACATCCGCCGGTCAAAAACTGATACTTTGATTCAATCACAAGTTCATATGAAGACTCTTGAGAATGTTTAGTACACAAATCTGAGGAAAAGTTGACTGTAACATGAAAAGTCGATTTTATGTGAATATTTGAAACATGCATGCTTGGCTAATTGCTAACGAAATTTTCAATGAAATGTCTCCCCTGCTCTTCAGCGCGCGCGTGCTCCACATTCTCACACACTCAGCCTTTCCCTTGACACACGCGCGGGCTTGGCGAGACGCATACACAACATTTCAGGCAATTGTGGGCTGACCAAGCCCCCACTCATTCCTTGGCTTGAAGTGAAGGCCCTTGTGGATCTTGATGGTAATGCATTTTAGAAAAAGTTCTCAAAATCCTGAAACATTGATAGTATAGGCCAGGAGTAACTACCACACCACAAATGACGCACCATTATCCATAGGTGGCGCTACGGCCAAGCCCCAATTGTTCATTTACAAAGTGATGCCATTCGCATCCCATTTGTCCCAAAATTCTGAAATTCATTAGATATGCCTTATTTCTCATGAGGAACAAAAAAGCCTCAATAACCTATAACGGCCGCCATATTGGATTTTTTTGTACAATAAAGATTTAGGAAACACGTTTTTTCGCTACTTCTGCGACAATTTTTGTCCAATCTTCCCCAGAATTGGCAAGTATCATCGTCAGAGCAACCCTCACTGAATTCTTCAACAGATTTTTGAATTTCAAAACTGTTTGTCCGGTACAGCCAATCAAAATCGTCAACAAAGCAACCAAACAGGAAGTTTGATCAAATCTCATCAAATCTTTGAAATATCAACACCAAACTTGGTGTGTCACGTGGAAGACACTACATCATGTTCCCATGTGAGAAGGCAAATTAATATCTTAAAAAATGATTGAAATAAAGGAAATCTAATTGATTTCTAACGCTAAAATAATGCTTTACACATCGGCTAGTCAAAAATTCTGATTCAATAACAAGTTCATGAAGACTCTTGAGAATTAGTACACAAATCTCAGAAAAAAAGTTGACTTTAAGATGAAAAGTTGAATTTTGGTGAATATTTGAAAAATGCATGCTTGGCTATTTGTTAAGGAAATTTCCAATGAAATGTCTCCCCTGCTCCTCGGCGCGCGCGCTCCACATTCTCACACACTCAGCCTTTCCCTTGACACACGCGCAAGCTTGGCGAGACGCATACACAACATTTCAGGCAATAGGCTCTGTGCACAATCGTACTGACGAACTTCCGCTGTAGCCCAAATTCGGCAAATCAGTTTCCGGTTTACTGGAGGCGATCACCCGCTTTGCCAAAATGTCCGGCTTTAGTAGATGTCTCCAAGACCTGCCTAAAATAAGCGTCAGTGACGTCCATCGCATCGTAAATGCTTGTTCCCCTGCTCCAACAAGCAAGCGGGACAAGGGATTCAAACTTTACATATCCAGTTATCTGCACAACTATGAGGGTAAGTAATTTAATGTGGTGTTCCGGCCGGCTAGCGGCTAAGCTAGTTAGCGATGTGTTCATTTTTAGTGTAGTATAGAAGCTTGTTTTTCTTTATTTTAAACGCTAACTGTCCGTTTTTATGTATTATCATTTGTATTTCTGCCCCTCTCAGTTTCTAATAAAGATCAGGACACAGGGGAAGTCGTGGTCAGGGCATTGTGCTACAGGTCCATGAGGAAAGCTGAGAAACCTCACAGTTTGAGTGTATGGTGAAGTTAGGATTGATAAATTCAAATTCAGGTTCAGCCAACACTTAAAAGCTTGTTACTTTAATAACCCGGCGTTCCTAAAGTTCCTGGGGATTTAGCTAAGGTCATTTACGTTTATTATAACTCTCAAATATAATGATCTTCATTTGGCAGGTAAGTTTACTTAGCTGATCCCCTCCGGGTTAAATGTGTTCTTATTCAAGTTTCCCCCAACTGTCATTCATTTAAGATGCAATCTTGTGGTTAAGGTATTAGGCTATCATGTTTCAAAGAAAAACGATTGTGGATGTTGATTTAATGCAGTTGGCATATTATACAACATACTCTAATCCAACATATAGAAATACATGACATTTGATCTGTGATTCTAGAATATTAGATATAGAAAATATTGTAAAAACAAGATTGTGTCCTAAAAGAATGGTTAAACAGTGACCAAGCTAAGATAAGTATTTACTATGACATTTTACTTATGCAGGTGGTACTGAAAGATTCCAGTCCTGTGGAGCTGCTTCATCACAGCTGCACATGTGTTGCTGGAGCAGCTTTATGCAACCACTGTGTCGCTTTGCTGTTCCAGTCAGCACATTACGCTCAGCTGAAGGTGCCAGTGGTCCCTCCTGTGCTAAGCTGTACTGAAGGAGAACAGCAGTGGCACAAGCCCAGAACGTTGGTAAGTTTGCACTGTAATTACAGAGCTGTTGGATATATTTTCTAACTATATTTAACTTCTAACTGTATTGTGCTTAACTTGATAGGGTGTAAAGCCAGGCCCTGTGGATAAGATGGCTGTGCTTTCTGCTAAACCAAAGTGTAGAGCAACCAAAGATGGTGTAAGGTAAAACCTGAATATTGTCGATGTATTCCAATATGTTGCCTGTTTGAATTAAAATACCTGTGTGGATATGCCACTTTCCACTCATGAAAGTGTTATGTTCCACACAGGAGCACACTCTACAAAGGCCTCAGTGGGGAATTGCCTGATCTTACTGTCCTTCGGGTTAGTAGGGATTTCATATCAAGCAATATACTAGTATTTCATGATTTTCTTTTTCCTCTCCTTTTGATTAAATGTACTATGACCCATCAATTATACAAACAAGTATTCTGCTTTTGAAGAAAGAATTGATTGAACTGAAACAAAATAAATGTTTACACAAGGGTTCTTTATTATGAACTTATTTGTAATGGTGTCTGGCGTTGTGCATGATGCGCAACATATTGTGGCCATGAAAATGTATGGTATAATCATTTTGTTTGATATTGCTAATCATTATATTATTACATCCCTAGGTGACAGAGGCGTATAAAGATTTTTCTACAGCGGAGGCGCCGATGATCTGCAGCATGGGCATTAGCTGTGAAATTCCCCTGGTTGACTCTGCCCGTGGCAAGGTTCAAGCCGGAAGTCCATTGTCCTACCAACAACCAGCAACAGCAAAGAGAGATCTGTCCTTCCATGCTGCCCCACCACGTCCATCTATGCCTCTTCAGAATTACTGCCTACAGCCATCAAGTTGCATGTTTGTCTGTACTGAACCACAACAGCTACACCATAGGAGTCTGGAGGTCACCTGGGACATGATGCACAAATTTGAATGTGCTACCAGAGCACAAAGTTCATGTACTGAATGGGATCAGCTAAGGAGGCATAGATTGACGGCGTCACGTTTCAGGGAGATCTGCCAGGTTGGAGAGAACTCTGAAGAAGGTCTGGCTAACCGGATACTGCAAGGGACACGTCAGACGGCAGCTATGAAGAGGAGGCTCGAATTAGAGGCAGATGCTATTTGGGAATATTGCCAAATGAAAAGGGTCAACCACTACCCCTGTGGATTGGTAATTCACCCTGACGCTCCTTGGCTGGGGGCGTCTCCAGACGGGTTAATCTTTGACCCTTCAGAGCCATGTCAGTTTGGGCTGATTGAGATGAAGTGCCCAAATGTTAAAAGCTATGTGGACTGCCCGTATCTCAAAATGAAGTCAGGCAAATTGGAGCTAAAAGAAAAGCATGCTTACTACTGGCAAGTACAGGGGCAGATGCTAATAACGGGAATGAGTTGGTGTGATTTTGTAGTCTCAGCTGAGGAAGATGTACTCATCCAAAGAATTTACAGAGACAATGATGTTTTGGATATAATCAGAGAGAAAGTAGACAGGTTTTATTTTTATGTCTACTTGCAGAAATGTGTAATGCTTCAGGATTGAGATAAAATATTCTAAGATCTGTTCTTTAATTTTCACTTTTAATGGTACGTTTTATGATTGAGATTATTTTATGTTAATGTTTGTGCATCTTTAACTTTCAATGGCAGATGTTTTCCATGATTAACCTTGCCTTCCCAAAAAGTAAACACAATAAAATGTGTGTGCGCTGTGAGCACGCCAAGAAATATTTATTATCTTGATATTAAAGGCAATTAAAATGATTTCATTTCATGAATTCTGTATGTTTAACAGAACAATAGTTATCAAATTCCTCAGAAAAAGATTAAGCTACAATATCAAACTTCATATCTCCATTTCTTGACAAGAGGTCCATTTTGGTAATTTGAGAGGAGACAAGCGACAGTGAAGAGTTGGTTTATGCTCCCTGCAATGGAGAGAGGGATGGTGGTATCAAAGAGTTTATTTTCTTTAACTCTTCTGATCATCCTCTCGACATGCACCCTCAAATGGGCGATGGACTGCGTCTTCAGAACATCCACCTCTGGCATTTGGGCCCTCTTGGAGAGGAAGGCAGGACGATGAACAGTCCCAGGTACAAAGTCATCCACCAAGAATCCCTTGTCAACCATGATGGCCATGTCAGGCGTTAAGAGTGGTGCAATCCCTGACTGACGAAACACCTCCTTGTCACTCATGGAACCCTCAAAGAGTGCTGAAACAAAACTCAGGGCTCCGTGAGGGGACATGCCCACCATGGCCTTAAAGGTGCAGTGGGACTTGTAGGTCGAGAAAACTTCGCTCTGAAGGAGCATGGATGACGGTGTTTGACACCGTAGCTCTGTACAGTCGAGGACCACCTGTGTGTCACTGTAGCTGCCATCAAAGTCGCGTGGAAGATGGGCCTTCACAGCTGCTGGAGACATCCATATACAGACTGAGCCCAGTAAGCTGTAGAGGAAGTTGGCCCAGGTCACGATGATTCGGCTGACGGTTGCTCGGTGGATGTTAAATCTATGACCCAACTCCCTCTGGGTACAGCCAGTGGACAGGTATGTCAGGAAGAGCTCATCTATTGGCAGCAGTTTCTGTGGGGAGAAGTGTTTAATGAGTGTTAGTTCAAAACCACCCTTTTAATGCTTAGGGATCTGTGTCTGTGTGTTTTTTGGGTGAATGGGTACTTACAGTTGGTCTGGTTAAAGGGCTTTCAGTTGTTGTGCTAGTGGCGTAGGTTTTCTTTGCTCTGGTGACCCTAATTATTTTGGCTGTTCGATCAGGTTCCAAAACGCCATCAGATGCTTGTATGAGGGGAATCTAAAATACAGCATTACAATTGAAATCAGTTGTCTTGTCATACAAGCTTAAGAATAACATTAAATATCCCATGACATGCTGTTTTTGTATGCTTTTATATAGGCCTTAATGGTCCCCTAATATCTGAAGTCTCTTTCCCGAAATTCAGCCTTGGAACTCATTAATGTTCAATAACCTCCTAAAGTGAACATTTCATGTCATGAGACCTTTAAGAAAAAAAGAGGAAATAATCAAGTTAAGAGAAGATGTTGATCTAATAACTAGCTTACCTGGTGTAAAATCTGATGTCTTCAGGAGACGAAGCAAACCGTTTCAGTCCAAAGTTGGAAAGATGATACGTTTGGACCTGCTCTCTCAGCGCCTCGAGTTCCCTCAACATATCTCCATACTGCTCCCTGTCCACACATACGGTACCGCTGGCCCCATAGTCGTGGTCCACGACCATCGGGACCATGGCGGGTTGCTCGCTGTCCTCCTCTGGCTCTGCCGGGTCAGGTTCCGGACTTGGTGGTCGAGATCGGCGCTCCCAAACACCAGCCCGTGACTTACTGGTGTATTTGTTCCACTCAAATAAAGAAGGAACAGAGCCTGCTGCCAAAACCCGTCTACCCTTAGCAGTAGTGACGATTTCATGGTCTTCGAAATGTCGACTGCAAACCTTGGTGTGTTGGGTCACCGAATATTCCACCCTCCTTATTTTGTGCAGCCACCGCGCACGAAGGCAGGTGTCCTTCGGGAAGCAGTGGAAGCTCAAATGGTTGTTATAACGGCCTGAAGCCGAGCAAAGTGGCCCACAACAGTGTTCCTTAGACCCACGCACAGTACCTTGGAACTTAAATGTATCACGTACATTATATTTCTTTTTACTTTCTTTTTTCCGTACAACCGCACCACTCATGTTGTTGTTCGTTCACTAATGCGGATGAGGACAGGAAGTAAACCGGAAACTGATTTGCCGAATTTGGGCTACGGCGGAAGTTCGTCAGTATGATTGTGCACAGAGCTTATTGTGGGCTGACCAAGCCCCCACTCATTCCTTGGTCTTTAGCAAAGGCCCATGTGGATCTTGGTGGTATTGCATTTCCGATTTTGTATGCAATGGTAAAAAGTTCTCAAAATCCTGAAACATTGATAGTATAGGCCAAGAGTAACTACCACACCACAAATGGCCCAATATCACCCATAAGTGACGCTACAGGCCACGCCCTGATACACAAAGATACAAGGCTTTCTGGAATGGGTAGGCTCACCAAGCCCCCTCCCTTCACTCCTTGGCTTGAAATAAAATCCCTTGTGGATCTTGATGGTTTTGCATTTCAGATTTGGTATCCCATTGGTAAGTCTACAGCATGGATGTTTCTATACAGTGACAATTTGTGAAGAATATACATTTTTCAATGGTTCGCAATGTTTTGGAGGAATCCGCCATTGCTGCTTGCAGCTATATTTATTATTATTATTCTAGTTCCATGGGAGTCAATGGCAGCCCCTAGAACCCTTGGATAACTTTTTGTTAAATTTGGCACACTCATTAAGGACAGTTCCTTCTATACCTACACCAAGTTTCATGTATCCCATCAGACCACTCTAGCGCCACCAATGGGTCAAAGTTGGACTTGTGTTTACACATGCAACTTTTGAACCGTATAACTGAATTTCAAAAATGAGGTACCATTGGATTCCCTGGATCAAGACGAGTTCAACGCACCCTATGACGTCAATTTCCGGTTATATAGATTATCCGCTATTTCCGGTTGTATCAAAAACCTTTGAAAGCCTACTCCTCCTACAATTTTTGTCATATCTTCTTCAAAATGACCAGAGATGAGCTTCAGACCAAGCCTCACAAAAGTTATCCCATGGCGTTTTGATTTTATAAACCGTTTGTCCGGCACAGCCAATCAAAATCAGCAATAAAAGAAAACCAAACAGGAACTTGGGTCAAATCTCAGCAAATCTTTGAGATATCAACACGTAACTTGGTATGTCACAAGGAAGACACTACAACATGTTTTCATATGCAAAGGCTATTTCATATCTCAAAAATTGGTTGATATAAAGCAAATCGAATTTATTGCTTACGCTAAAATAATGCTTTACACATCCGCCGGTCAAAAACTGATACTTTGATTCAATCACAAGTTTATATGAAGACTCTTGAGAATGTTTAGTACACAAATCTGAGGAAAAGTTGACTGTAACATGAAAAGTCGATTTTATGTGAATATTTGAAACATGCATGCTTGGCTAATTGCTAACGAAATTTTCAATGATATGTCTCCCCTGCTCTTTAGCACGCGCGTGCTCAGCATTCTCACACACTCAGCCTTTCCCTTGACCCACGCGCGGGCTTGGCGAGACGCATACACAACATTTCAGGCAATTGTGGGCTGACCAAGCCCCCACTCATTCCTTGTCTTGAAGTGAAGGCCCTTGTGGATCTTGATGGTAATGCATTTTAGAAAAAGTTCTCAAAATCCTGAAACATTGATAGTATAGGCCAGGAGTAACTACCACACCACAAATGACGCACCATTATCCATAGGTGGCGCTACGGCCAAGCCCCAATTTTCCATTTACAAAGTGATGCCATTCGCATCCCATTTGTCCCAAAATTCTGAAATTCATTAGATATTCTCTTCTCCTGTCTGGCCCCCCAGTAGTGGAATCAACTCCCCACCTCCATCAGAGATACTGACTGTTTCTCCACCTTCAATAAAAGGCTCAAGACACACTTGTTCCGGGAGTACAACGGTACTTAGGAATGGTTCGCTTGACCTGATGTTAGTTTCCTCAAGGATCACAATGACTCTTGCTTAGAGACTTGTTGCTCTTGTGGTTAGTGGTAACTGTTTTAAATTTTTGTTCTCGCTGTGATATATTGTTTTTATTACTGTTGCTTGCTTTTTTCCACAGGTACACTTGCACTTATAGCGGTTCATGTTGTTTAATTGTAACTTGTTTAACTGCATGCTCTTATGGTTCTTCCCTTTGGCACTTACTTTGGTTGTTCACAATGTGTGCTTCATGTTTTGGCTACTCGCGATGTTTTTTGGCTATCTTGTTGTTATGATCAGTGACCTATGATCTCTTGGAAGTCGCTTTGGATAAAAGCGTCTGCTAAATGAATAAATGTAAATGTAAATGTAGATATGCTTTATTTCTCACGAGGAACAAAAAAGCCTCAATAACCTATAACGGCCGCCATATTGGATTTTTTTGTACAATAAAGATTTAGGAAACACGTTTTTTCGCTACTTCTCCGACAATTTTTGTCCATTCTTCCCCAGAATTGGCAGGTATCATCGTCAGAGCAACCCTCACTGAATTCTTCAACAGATTTTTGAATTTCGAAACCGTTTGTCTGGTACAGCCAATCAAAATCGTCAACAAAGCAACCAAACAGGAAGTTGGATCAAATCTCAGCAAATCTTTGAAATATCAACACCAAACTTGGTGTGTCACGTGAAAGACACTACATCATGTTCGCATGTGAGAAGGCAAATTAATATCTTAAAAAATGATTGAAATAAAGGAAATCTAATTTATTTCTATCTAACGCTAAAATAATGCTTTACACATCCGCCAGTCAAAAAACTCTGATTCAATCACATGTTCATAAAGACTCTTGAGAATGTTTAGTACACAAATCTGAGAAAAAGTTGACTGTAACATTAAAAGTAGAAATTTGGTGAATATTTGAAAAATGCATGGAAAGGAAATTTCCAATGAAATGTCTCCCCTGCTCCTCAGCGCGCGCGCTCCACATTCTCACACACTCAGCCTTTCCCTTGACACACGCGCAAGCTTGACGAGACGCATACACAACATTTCAGGCAATTGTGGGCTGACAAAGCCCCCACTCATTGCTTGGTCTTTAGCAAAGGCCCATGTGGATCTTGATGGTATTGCATTTCCGATTTTGTATGCAATGGTAAAAAGTTCTCAAAATCCTGAAACATTGATAGTATAGGCCAGGAGTAACTACCACACCACAAATGACGCACCATTATCCATAGGTGGCGCTACGGCCAAGCCCCAATTGTTCATTTACAAAGTGATGCCATTCGCATCCCATTTGTCCCAAAATTCTGAAATTCATTAGATATGCCTTATTTCTCATGAGGAACAAAAAAGCCTCAATAACCTATAACGGCCGCCATATTGGATTTTTTTGTACAATAAAGATTTAGGAAACACGTTTTTTCGCTACTTTTCCGACAATTTTTGTCCATTCTTCCCCAGAATTGGCAGGTATCATCGTCAGAGCAACCCTCACTGAATTCTTCAACAGATTTTTGAATTTCAAAACCGTTTGTCCGGTACAGCCAATCAAAATCTTCAACAAAGCAACCAAACAGGAAGTTGGATCAAATCTCAGCAAATCTTTGAAATATCAACACCAAACTTGGTAGGATGACTCGGAACCCTCTTCTGAGGATGTCCAATCAATTTGGTGTCATGTGATCGGCGTGGCCGCAGGAACCAAAAATGTGTTTTGGCCTATAACTGTTGATTTGTTTGCCTTTAGTTCATGAAAACTCTTGAGAATGTTTAGTACACAAATCTCAGAAAAAGTTGACTGTAAGATGAAAAGTTGAATTTTGGTGAATATTTGAAAAATGCATGCTTGGCTAATTGTTAAGGAAATTTCCAATGAAATGTCTCCCCTGCTCCTCAGCGCCCACGCTCCACATTCTCACACACTCAGCCTTTCCCTTGACACACGCGCAAGCTTGGCGAGACGCATACACAACATTTCAGGCAATTGTGGGCTGACCAAGCCCCCACTCATTGCTTGGTCTTTAGCAAAGGCCCATGTGGATCTTGATGGTATTGCATTTCCGATTTTGTATGCAATGGTAAAAAGTTCTCAAAATCCTGAAACATTGATAGTATAGGCCAAGAGTAACTACCACACCACAAATGGCCCAATATCACCCATAAGTGACGCTACAGGCCACACCCTGATACACAAAGATACAAGGCTTTCTGGAATGGGTAGGCTCACCAAGCCCCCTCCCTTCACTCCTTGGCTTGAAATAAAAGCCCTTGTGGATCTTGATGGTATTGCATTTCAGATTTGGTATCCCATTGGTAAGTCTGCAGCATGGAATTTTACAGTGAAAATTTGTAAAGAATATACATTTTTCAGTGGTTTGCAATGTTTGGAGGAATCCGCCATTGCTGCTTGCAGTTATATTTATTATTATTATTCTAGTTCCATGGGAGTCAATGGCAGCCCCTAGACCCCTTGGATAACTTTTTGACAAATTTGGCACACTCATTAAGGACAGTTCCTTCTATACCTACACCAAGTTTCATGTATCCCATCAGACCACTCTAGCGCCACCAATGGGTCAAAGTTGGACTTGTGTTTACACACGCAACTTTTGAACCGTATGACTGATTTTCAAAAATGAGGTACCATTGGATTCCCTGGATCAAGACGAGTTCAACGCACCATATGACGTCAATTTCCGGTTATATAGATTTTCCGCTATTTCCGGTTGTATCAAAAACCTTTGAAAGCCTACTCCTCCTACAATTTTTGTCATATCCTCTTCAAAATGACCAGAGATGATCTTCAGACCAAGCCTCACAAAAGTTATCCCATGGCGTTTTGATTTTCTAAACCGTTTGTCCGGCACAGCCAATCAAAATCAGCAAAAAAGTAACCAAACAGGAACTTGGGTCAAATCTCAGCAAATCTTTGAGATATCAACACGTAACTTGGTATGTCACAAGGAAGACACTACAACATGTTACCATGTGCAAAGGCTATTTCATATCTCCAGAAATGGTTGATTTAAAGCAAATTGAATTTATCGCTAACGCAAAAATAATGCTTTACACATCCGCCGGTCAAAGACTGATACTTTGATTCAATCACAAGTTCATATGAAGACTCTTGAGAATGTTTAGTACACAAATCTGAGGAAAAGTTGACTGTAACATGAAAAGTCGATTTGTGGTGAATATTTGAAAAATGCATGCTTGGCTAATTGCTAACGAAATTTTCAATGAAATGTCTCCCCTGCTCTTCAGCGCGCGCGTGCTCCACATTCTCACACACTCAGCCTTTCCCTTGACACACACGCGGGCTTGGCGAGACGCATACACAACATTTCAGGCAATTGTGGGCTGACAAAGCCCCCACTCATTCCTTGGCTTGAAGTGAAGGCCCTTGTGGATCTTGATGGTAATGCATTTTAGAAAAAGTTCTCAAAATCCTGAAACATTGATAGTATTGGCCAGGAGTAACTACCACACCACAAATGACGCACCATTATCCATAGGTGGCGCTACGGCCAAGCCCCAATTGTCTATTTACAAAGTGATGCCATTCTCATCCCATTTGTCCCAAAATTCTGAAATTCAATTAGATATGCCTTATTTCTCATGAGGAACAAAAAAGCCTCAATAACCTATAACGGCCGCCATATTGGATTTTTTTGTACAATAAAGATTTAGGAAACACGTTTTTTCGCTACTTCTATTACAATTTTTGTCCAATCTTCCCCAGAATTGCCAGGTATCATCGTCAGATTAACCCTCACTGAAATCTTCAACAGATTTTTGAATTTCAAAACCGTTTGTCCGGTACAGCCAATCAAAATCGTCAACAGAGCAACCAAACAGGAAGTTGGATCAAATCTCAGCAAATCTTTGAAATATCAACACCAAACTTGGTGTGTCACGTGAAAGACACTACGTCATGTTCCCATGTGAGAAGGCAAATTAATATCTTAAAAAATGATTGAAATAAAGGAAATCTAATTTATTTCTAACGCTAAAATAATGCTTTACACATACGGCAGTCAAAAAACTCTGATTCAATCACAAGTTCATGAAGACTCTTGAGAATGTTTAGTACACAAATCTCAGAAAAAGTTGACTGTAAGATGAAAAGTTGAATTTAGGTGAATATTTGAAAAATGCTTGCTTGGCTAATTGTTAAGGAAATTTCCAATGAAATGTCTCCCCTGCTCCTCAGCGCGCGCGCTCCACATTCTCACACACTCAGCCTTTCCCTGACACACGCGCAAGCTTGACGAGACGCATACACAACATTTCAGGCAATTGTGGGCTGACCAAGCCCCACTCATTGCTTGGTCTTTAGCAAAGGCCCATGTGGATCTTGATGGTATTGCATTTCCGATTTTGTATGCAATGGTAAAAAGTTCTCAAAATCCTGAAACATTGATAGTATAGGCCAAGAGTAACTACCACACCACAAATGGCCCAATATCACCCATAAGTGACGCTACAGGCCACGACCTGATACACAAAGATACAAGGCTTTCTGGAATGGGTAGGCTCACCAAGCCCCCTCCCTTCACTCCTTGGCTTGAAGTGAAGGCCCTTGTGGATCTTGATGGTAATGCATTTTAGAAAATGTTCTCAAAATCCTGAAACATTGATAGTAAGTAAGTAAGTAAGTAAGTAAGTAAGACTTTATTTATATAGCACATTTCATACAAGAATTGTAGCTCAAGGTGCTTTACATAAAATCAATAAAAACAATAATACAAGTGATAAATAATTCAAACAATAATAAAAATCCCAATAAGATCTCTGTTCAAGAGAGAAAACAACTTTAAAAAGTAGGAAAACCCTTTTGAGATAAAATTACTTAAATGCTTCGGTAAAAAGGTAGGTTTTAAGCTGTCTTTTAAAAATGTCTAGAGTGTTAGCTTCCCTAATATTTATGGGTAATTTGTTCCATAGTTTTGGGGCGTAATTGACAAAGGCCGAATCACCAATCTTCTTATGACTGCTTCTGGTGACCTCTAATAGGCCTGCATTTGATGATCGCAGTGTTCTAGCTGGTGTGTAGTTTATAAAGGAGTTAGCAATGTAGCTAGGTCCTTGTCCGTGTAGAGCTTTGTATGTGAGAAAAAGGACCTTAAAGTCAATTCTGAAGGTAACAGGGAGCCAGTGTAAAGTAGCTAGGACAGGACTAATGTGTTTTCTCCTTTTAGTTTTGGTTAATAATCTAGCTGCAGAATTTTGAATGAGCTGTAGTCTTTCAGTGGTTTTCTTGGGAAGACCAGTGAAAAGTGCGTTACAGTAGTCCAGCCGGCTGGATATAAAAGCATGAATTAACTTCTCTGCATCATTTTGGTTTATGAATGGTCGTACCTTTGCTATATTCCTCAGGTGAAAGAAAGCTGTTTTGGTCACTTTATTAATGTGAGAGTTGAAATTCAAATCTGAGTCCAGGATTACGCAGAGACTCGTCACCTCTGGTTTAAGACAGGGGGTTAAGCCTCCAAGATTCTTAATAAGCATCTCTCTTTTGGATTTGGGGCCACATAGTAGGACTTCGGTTTTGTCTTAATTTAATTTAAGAAAGTTATCATTCATCCATTTGTTTATTGCCAACAGGCAGTTTGTAATGGAATTGATGGCCGTTGCATCGTTGGGTTCAGTGGATATATATAGTTGTGTGTCATCCGCATAGCTATGGAAATCTATGTTATGTTTTCTGATTATGTCGCCGAGTGGTAACATATAAAGAGAAAAAAGTAATGGACCTAAGCAGCTTCCTTGAGCAACCCCGTAGCAGTTCTGATGTTTCTTGGACCTATGGTCACCTAAACTAACATAAAACTTCCTTCCTGTGATATATGATTTCAGCCAGTTCAATACACTATCCGTGAACCCAATAAGCTTTTCCAGTCTATTGATTAGGATGTCGTGATCAATTGTATCAAATGCTGCACTGAGATCTAACAGGATAAGGATAGAGACTTTATTTGCATCAGAGTTTAGTCTGAGGTCGCTAATTATTTTGGTGAGAGCAGTTTCAGTACTGTGATATTTCCTGAAACCTGACTGCGAGACTTCCAGGATGTTATTTTCTTCAAGAAAAGAATTTAATTGGACTAAAACTATCTTTTCCAGTACTTTACTAATAAATGGGAGGTTTGATATTGGTCTGTAATTTGCAAGTAGACTGTTATCCAATTTGGGTTTCTTTAATAGGGGCTTTACAACAGCTGTTTTGAAGGCATCTGGGAAGACGCCAGTTCTAAGGGATGTGTTTATAATCTCTAGCACCGGACCTGAGACACTATCAAACACTCGCTTAAAGAATGTTGTGGGTATAGGATCAATATCTGAGGTTGTGGAGTTAGATTCGCTGACAATTTTGGAAAGTTCACTAAGTGTGATACAGGTAAATGTGCTCATGGTTATGTTGCAGAATCTACTGATGTCAGTTTCGACCCCACTATTAATAATACTCGCTCTAATCAAAGTTATTTTGTTCTTGAAGAACAAAGCAAGCTCTTCACATTTAACTGCTGAGGATGGAGGTGGGGCAGGGACAGTGTTTAGCAGCTGGTCAATGGTGGAGAAAATAACTCTGGAATTTCTGGCATTTTCTGTAATAATGTTGGAGAAATATTCTCTCCTTGCTAGACGGATGGTTTTGTTAAAGGTGGTTAGTGTATCTTTGTAGATATTGTAGTGGATAGTGATCTTTGTTTTCCTCCATTTTCTCTCTGCTGCACGGCATTTTCTTTTCGTTTCACTAACATTTTTATTTCTCAGCCATGGGGAGGTTCTGCTTGTGCACTTCTTTTTGGTTTTCAGTGGTGCAACAGAGTCTAACACAGATAATAGTGCATAATTGAGGTTCTCTACCATTTCATTCAGAGAGCAATCATGGTAAGTCGGCTCATGTAGAGCAAATTGTTCAGAAAATGTCATCATAGCTGTATCGTCTAAATATCTTCTATGGACTAAGAATTCTTTTTTGGTTTTTGTTAGGATAATTTCCACATTAAAAAGTATATAATGATGGTCTGAGAGGGGTAGATCAGTTATTGAAATATTATTGATATTTAGTCCAGTTGTTATCACTAGATCTAGTGTGTTTCTGATAGTATAGGCCAGGAGTAACTACCACACCACAAATGACGCACCATTATCCATAGGTGGCGCTACGGCCAAGCCCCAATTTTCCATTTACAAAGTGATGCCATTCACATCCCATTTGTCCCAAAATTCTGAAATTCATTATATATGCCTTATTTCTCATGAGGAACAAAAAAGCCTCAATAACCTATAACGGCCGCCATATTGGATTTTTTTGTACAATAAAGATTTAGGAAACACGTTTTTTTGCTACTTCTCCTACAATTTTTGTCCAATCTTCCCCAGAATTGGCAGGTATCATCGTCAGAGCAACCCTCACTGAAATCTTCAACAGATTTTTGAATTTCATAACCGTTTGTCCGGTACAGCCAATCAAAATCGTCAACAAAGCAACCAAACAGGCAGTTGGATCAAATCTCAGCAAATCTTTGAAATATCACCACCAAACTTGGTGTGTCACGTGAAAGACACTACATCATGTTCCCATGTGAGAAGGCAAATTAATATCTTAAAAAATGATTGAAATAAAGGAAATCTAATTTATTTCTATCTAACGCTAAAATAATGCTTTACACTTCCGCCAGTCAAAAAACTCTAATTCAATCACAAGTTCATGAAGACTCTTGCGAATGTTTAGTACTCAAATCTCAGAAAAAGTTGACTC
Source organism: Osmerus mordax (assembly GCF_038355195.1). NCBI lineage: Eukaryota > Metazoa > Chordata > Actinopteri > Osmeriformes > Osmeridae > Osmerus > Osmerus mordax. Next base: position 12,638,491 of record NC_090066.1, on the reverse strand, counting down.
TAAGATGAAAAGCTGATTTTTGGTGAATATTTGAAAAATGCATGCTTGGCTAATTATTAAGGAAATTTCCAACTAAATGTCTCCCCTGACCCTCAGCGCGCGCGCTCCACATTCTCACACACTCAGCCTTTCCCTTGACACACGCGCAAGCTTGGCGAGACGCATACACAACATTTCAGGCAATTGTGGGCTGACCAAGCCCCCACTCATTGCTTGGTCTTTAGCAAAGGCCCATGTGGATCTTGGTGGTATTGCATTTCCGATTTTGTATGCAATGGTAAAAAGTTCTCAAAATCCTGAAACATTGATAGTATAGGCCAAGAGTAACTACCACACCACAAATGGCCCAATATCACCCATAAGTGACGCTACAGGCCACGCCCTGATACACAAAGATACAAGGCTTTCTGGAATGGGTCGGCTCACCAAGCCCCCTCCCTTCACTCCTTGGCTTGAAATAAAAGCCCTTGTGGATCTTGATGGTATTGCATTTCAGATTTGGTATCCCATTGGTAAGTCTGCAGCATGGAATTTTATAGTGACAATTTGTAAAGAATATACATTTTTCAGTGGTTTGCAATGTTTGGAGGAATCCGCCATTGCTGCTTGCAGTTATATTTATTATTAGGATTCCTCCGTAAGGAGGAAACCTATTGTTATTGTTAGTTTTATTATTAGGATTCCTCCGTAAGGAGGAAACCTATTGTTATTGTTAGTTTTATTATTATTATTATTATTATTCTAGTTCCATGGGAGTCAATGGCAGCCCCTAGAACCCTTGGATAACTTTTTGTTAAATTTGGCACACTCATTAAGGACAGTTCCTTCTATACCTACACCAAGTTTCATGTATCCCATCAGACCACTCTAGCGCCACCAATGGGTCAAAGTTGGACTTGTGTTTACACACGCAACTTTTGAACCGTATGACTGATTTACAAAAATGAGGTACCATTGGATTCCCTGGATGAAGACGAGTTCAACGCACCCTATGACGTCAATTTCCGGTTGTATAGATTTTCCGCTATTTCCGGTTGTATCAAAAACCTTTGAAAGCCTACTCCTCCTACAATTATTGTCATATCTTCTTCAAAATGACCATAGATGATCTTCAGACCAAGCCTCACAAAAGTTATCCCATGGCGTTTTGATTTTCTAAACCGTTTGTCCGGCACAACCAATCAAAATCAGCAAAAAAGTAACCAAACAGGAACTTGGGTCAAATCTCAGCAAATCTTTGAGATATCAACACTAAACTTGGTATATCGGTGGACGACACTACAACATGTTACCATGTGCAAAGGCAACTTCATATCTCAAAAGATGATTGATATAAAGCAAATCGAATTTATCGCTAACGCTAAAATAATGCTTTACACATCCGCCGGTCAAAAACTGATACTTTGATTCAATCACAAGTTCATATGAAGACTCTTGAGAATGTTTAGTACACAAATCTGAGGAAAAGTTGACTGTAACATGAAAAGTCGATTTTATGTGAATATTTGAAACATGCATGCTTGGCTAATTGCTAACGAAATTTTCAATGAAATGTCTCCCCTGCTCTTTAGCGCGCGCGTGCTCCACATTCTCACACACTCAGCCTTTCCCTTGACACACGCGCGGGCTTGGCGAGACGCATACACAACATTTCAGGCAATTGTGGGCTGACCAAGCCCCCACTCATTCCTTGGCTTGAAGTGAAGGCCCTTGTGGATCTTGATGGTAATGCATTTTAGAAAAAGTTCTCAAAATCCTGAAACATTGATAGTATAGGCCAGGAGTAACTACCACACCACAAATGACGCACCATTATCCATAGGTGGCGCTACGGCCAAGCCCCAATTTTCCATTTACAAAGTGATGCCATTCGCATCCCATTTGTCCCAAAATTCTGAAATTCATTAGATATGCCTTATTTCTCATGAGGAACAAAAAAGCCTCAATAACCTATAACGGCCGCCATATTGGATGTTTTTGTACAATAAAGATTTAGGAAACACGTTTTTTTGCTACTTCTCCTACAATTCTTGTCCAATCTTCCCCAGAATTGGCAGGTATCATCGTCAGAGCAACCCTCACTGAATTCTTTAACAGATTTTTGAATTTCAAAACCGTTTGTCCGGTACAGCCAATCAAAATCGTCAACAAAGCAACCAAACAGGAAGTTGGATCAAATCTCAGCAAATCTTTGAAATATCAACACCAAACTTGGTGTGTCACGTGAAAGACACTACGTCATGTTCCCATGTAGGAAGGCAAATTAATATCTTCAAAAATGATTGAAATGAAGGAAATCAAATTTATTTCTAACGCTAAAATAATGCTTTACACATCCGCCAGTCAAAAAACTCTGATTCAATCACAAGTTCATGAAGACTTTTGAGAATGTTTAGTACACAAATCTCAGAAAAAGTTGACTGTAAGATGAAAAGTTGAATTTAGGTGAATATTTGAAAAATGCATGCTTGGCTAATTGTTAAGGAAATTTCCAATGAAATGTCTCCCCTGCTCCTCAGCACGCGCGCTCCACATTCTCACACACTCAGCCTTTCCCTTGACACACGCACAAGCTTGGCGAGACGCATACACAACATTTCAGGCAATTGTGGGCTGACCAAGCCCCACTCATTGCTTGGTCTTTAGCAAAGGACCATGTGGATCTTGATGGTATTGCATTTCCGATTTTGTATGCAATGGTAAAAAGTTCTCAAAATCCTGAAACATTGATAGTATAGGCCAAGAGTAACTACCACACCACAAATGGCCCAATATCACCCATAAGTGACGCTACAGGCCACGCCCTGGTACACAAAGATACAAGGCTTTCTGGAATGGGTAGGCTCACCAAGCCCCCTCCCTTCACTCCTTGGCTTGAAATAAAAGCCCTTGTGGATCTTGATGGTATTGCATTTCAGATTTGGTATCCCATTGGTAAGTCTGCAGCATGGATTTTTACAGTGACAATTTGTGAAGAATATAAATTTTTCAGTGGTTTGCAATGTTTGGAGGAATCCGCCATTGCTGCTTGCAGTTATATTTAGGATTCCTCCGTAAGGAGGAAACCTATTGTTATTGTTAGTTTTATTATTATTATTATTATTCTAGTTCCATGGGAGTCAATGGCAGCCCCTAGAACCCTTGGATAACTTTTTGTTAAATTTGGCACACTCATTAAGGACAGTTCTTTCTATACCTACACCAAGTTTCATGTATCCCATCAGACCACTCTAGCGCCACCAATGGGTCAAAGTTGGACTTGTGTTTACACATGCAACTTTTGAACCGTATAACTGATTTTCAAAAATGAGGTACCATTGGATTCCCTGGATCAAGACGAGTTCAACGCACCCTATGACGTCAATTTCCGGTTATATAGAATTTCTGCTATTTCCGGTTGTATCAAAAACCTTTGAAAGCCTACTCCTCCTACAATTTTTGTCATATCTTCTTCAAAATGACCAGAGATGAGCTTCAGACCAAGCCTCACAAAAGTTATCCCATGGCGTTTTGATTTTATAAACTGTTTGTCCGGCACAGCCAATCAAAATCAGCAATAAAAGAAACCAAACAGGAACTTGGGTCAAATCTCAGCAAATCTTTGAGATATCAACACTAAACTTGGTATATCGGTGGACGACACTACAACATGTTACCATATGCAAAGGCTATTTCATATATCCAAAAATGGTTGATATAAAGCATATCAAATTTATCGCTAACGCTAAAATAATGATTTACACATCCGCCAGTAAAAAACTGATACTCTGATTCAATCACAAGTTCATATGAAGACTCTTGAGAATGTTTAGTACACAAATCTGAGGAAAAGTTGACTGTAACATGAAAAGTCGATTTTTGGTGAATATTTGAAACATGCATGCTTGGCTAATTGCTAACAAAGTTTTCAATGTAATGTCTCCCTCTGCTCCTCAGCGCGCGCGCTCCACATTCTCACACACTCAGCCTTTCCCTTGACACACGCGCGGGCTTGGCGAGATGCATACACAACATTTCAGGCAATTGTGGGCTGACCAAGCCCCCACTCATTCCTTGGCTTGAAGTGAAGGCCCTTGTGGATCTTGATGGTAATGCATTTTAGAAAAAGTTCTCAAAATCCTGAAACATTGATAGTATAGGCCAGGAGTAACTACCACACCACAAATGACGCACCATTATCCATAGGTGGCGCTACGGCCAAGCCCCAATTGTTCATTTACAAAGTGATGCCATTCGCATCCCATTTGTCCCAAAATTCTGAAATTCATTAGATATGCCTTATTTCTCATGAGGAACAAAAAAGCCTCAATAACCTATAACGGCCGCCATATTGGATTTTTTTGGACAATAAAGATTTAGGAAACACGTTTTTTCGCTACTTCTCCGACAATTTTTGTCCATTCTTCCCCAGAATTGGCAGGTATCATCGTCAGAGCAACCCTCACTGAATTCTTCAACAGATTTTTGAATTTCGAAACCGTTTGTCTGGTACAGCCAATCAAAATCGTCAACAAAGCAGCCAAACAGGAAGTTGGATCAAATCTCAGCAAATCTTTGAAATATCAACACCAAACTTGGTGTGTCACGTGAAAGACACTACATCATGTTCGCATGTGAGAAGGCAAATTAATATCTTAAAAAATGATTGAAATAAAGGAAATCTAATTTATTTCTATCTAACGCTAAAATAATGCTTTAGACATCCGCCAGTCAAAAAACTCTGATTCAATCACATGTTCATAAAGACTCTTGAGAATGTTTAGTACACAAATCTGAGAAAAAGTTGACTGTAACATTAAAAGTAGAAATTTGGTGAATATTTGAAAAATGCATGGAAAGGAAATTTCCAATGAAATGTCTCCCCTGCTCCTCAGCGCGCGCGCTCCACATTCTCACACACTCAGCCTTTCCCTTGACACACGCGCAAGCTTGACGAGACGCATACACAACATTTCAGGCAATTGTGGGCTGACAAAGCCCCCACTCATTGCTTGGTCTTTAGAAAAGGCCCATGTGGATCTTGATGGTATTGCATTTCCGATTTTGTATGCAATGGTAAAAAGTTCTCAAAATCCTGAAACATTGAGAGTATAGGCCAGGAGTAACTACCACACCACAAATGACGCACCATTATCCATAGGTGGCGCTACGGCCAAGCCCCAATTGTTCATTTACAAAGTGATGCCATTCGCATCCCATTTGTCCCAAAATTCTGAAATTCATTAGATATGCCTTATTTCTCATGAAGAACAAAAAAGCCTCAATAACCTATAACGGCCGCCATATTGGATTTTTTTGTACAATAAAGATTTAGGAAACACGTTTTTTCGCTACTTCTCCGACAATTTTTGTCCATTCTTCCCCAGAATTGGCAGGTATCATCGTCAGAGCAACCCTCACTGAATTCTTCAACAGATTTTTGAATTTCGAAACCGTTTGTCTGGTACAGCCAATCAAAATCGTCAACAAAGCAACCAAACAGGAAGTTGGATCAAATCTCAGCAAATCTTTGAAATATCAACACCAAACTTGGTGTGTCACGTGAAAGACACTACATCATGTTCGCATGTGAGAAGGCAAATTAATATCTTAAAAAATGATTGAAATAAAGGAAATCTAATTTATTTCTATCTAACGCTAAAATAATGCTTTACACATCCGCCAGTCAAAAAACTCTGATTCAATCACATGTTCATAAAGACTCTTGAGAATGTTTAGTACACAAATCTGAGAAAAAGTTGACTGTAACATTAAAAGTAGAAATTTGGTGAATATTTGAAAAATGCATGGAAAGGAAATTTCCAATGAAATGTCTCCCCTGCTCCTCAGCGCGCGCGCTCCACATTCTCACACACTCAGCCTTTCCCTTGACACACGCGCAAGCTTGACGAGACGCATACACAACATTTCAGGCAATTGTGGGCTGACAAAGCCCCCACTCATTGCTTGGTCTTTAGCAAAGGCCCATGTGGATCTTGATGGTATTGCATTTCTGATTTTGTATGCAATGGTAAAAAGTTCTCAAAATCCTGAAACTTTGATAGTATAGGCCAGGAGTAACTACCACACCACAAATGACGCACCATTATCCATAGGTGGCGCTACGGCCAAGCCCCAATTGTTCATTTACAAAGTGATGCCATTCGCATCCCATTTGTCCCAAAATTCTGAAATTCATTAGATATGCCTTATTTCTCATGAGGAACAAAAAAGCCTCAATAACCTATAACGGCCGCCATATTGGATTTTTTTGTACAATAAAGATTTAGGAAACACGTTTTTTCACTACTTCTCCGACAATTTTTGTCCATTCTTCCCCAGAATTGGCAGGTATCATCGTCAGAGCAACCCTCACTGAATTCTTCAACAGATTTTTGAATTTCAAAACCGTTTGTCCGGTACAGCCAATCAAAATCGTCAACAAAGCAACCAAACAGGAAGTTGGATCAAATCTCAGCAAATCTTTGAAATATCAACACCAAACTTGGTAGGATGACTCGGAACCCTCTTCTGAGGATGTCCAATCAATTTGGTGTCATGTGATCGGCGTGGCCGCAGGAACCAAAAATGTGTTTTGGCCAATAACTGTTGATTTGTTTGCCTTTAGTTCATGAAAACTCTTGAGAATGTTTAGTACACAAATCTCAGAAAAAGTTGACTGTAAGATGAAAAGTTGAATTTTGGTGAATATTTGAAAAATGCATGCTTGGCTAATTGTTAAGGAAATTTCCAATGAAATGTCTCCCCTGCTCCTCAGCGCCCACGCTCCACATTCTCACACACTCAGCCTTTCCCTTGACACACGCGCAAGCTTGGCGAGACGCATACACAACATTTCAGGCAATTGTGGGCTGACCAAGCCCCCACTCATTGCTTGGTCTTTAGCAAAGGCCCATGTGGATCTTGATGGTATTGCATTTCCGATTTTGTATGCAATGGTAAAAAGTTCTCAAAATCCTGAAACATTGATAGTATAGGCCAAGAGTAACTACCACACCACAAATGGCCCAATATCACCCATAAGTGACGCTACAGGCCACACCCTGATACACAAAGATACAAGGCTTTCTGGAATGGGTAGGCTCACCAAGCCCCCTCCCTTCACTCCTTGGCTTGAAATAAAAGCCCTTGTGGATCTTGATGGTATTGCATTTCAGATTTGGTATCCCATTGGTAAGTCTGCAGCATGGAATTTTACAGTGACAATTTGTAAAGAATATACATTTTTCAGTGGTTTGCAATGTTTGGAGGAATCCGCCATTGCTGCTTGCAGTTATATTTAGGATTCCTCCGTAAGGAGGAAACCTATTGTTATTGTTAGTTTTATTATTATTATTATTATTATTATTATTATTCTAGTTCCATGGGAGTCAATGGCAGCCCCTAGAACCCTTGGATAACTTTTTGTTAAATTTGGCACACTCATTAAGGACAGTTCCTTCTATACCTACACCAAGTTTCATGTATCCCATCAGACCACTCTAGCGCCACCAATGGGTCAAAGTTGGACTTGTGTTTACACACGCAACTTTTGAACCGTATGACTGATTTACAAAAATGAGGTACCATTGGATTCCCTGGATGAAGACGAGTTCAACGCACCCTATGACGTCAATTTCCGGTTGTATAGATTTTCCGCTATTTCCGGTTGTATCAAAAACCTTTGAAAGCCTACTCCTCCTACAATTATTGTCATATCTTCTTCAAAATGACCATAGATGATCTTCAGACCAAGCCTCACAAAAGTTATCCCATGGCGTTTTGATTTTCTAAACCGTTTGTCCGGCACAACCAATCAAAATCAGCAAAAAAGTAACCAAACAGGAACTTGGGTCAAATCTCAGCAAATCTTTGAGATATCAACACTAAACTTGGTATATCGGTGGACGACACTACAACATGTTACCATGTGCAAAGGCAACTTCATATCTCAAAAGATGATTGATATAAAGCAAATCGAATTTATCGCTAACGCTAAAATAATGCTTTACACATCCGCCGGTCAAAAACTGATACTTTGATTCAATCACAAGTTCATATGAAGACTCTTGAGAATGTTTAGTACACAAATCTGAGGAAAAGTTGACTGTAACATGAAAAGTCGATTTTATGTGAATATTTGAAACATGCATGCTTGGCTAATTGCTAACGAAATTTTCAATGAAATGTCTCCCCTGCTCTTCAGCGCGCGCGTGCTCCACATTCTCACACACTCAGCCTTTCCCTTGACACACGCGCGGGCTTGGCGAGACGCATACACAACATTTCAGGCAATTGTGGGCTGACCAAGCCCCCACTCATTCCTTGGCTTGAAGTGAAGGCCCTTGTGGATCTTGATGGTAATGCATTTTAGAAAAAGTTCTCAAAATCCTGAAACATTGATAGTATAGGCCAGGAGTAACTACCACACCACAAATGACGCACCATTATCCATAGGTGGCGCTACGGCCAAGCCCCAATTTTCCATTTACAAAGTGATGCCATTCGCATCCCATTTGTCCCAAAATTCTGAAATTCATTAGATATGCCTTATTTCTCATGAGGAACAAAAAAGCCTCAATAACCTATAACGGCCGCCATATTGGATGTTTTTGTACAATAAAGATTTAGGAAACACGTTTTTTTGCTACTTCTCCTACAATTCTTGTCCAATCTTCCCCAGAATTGGCAGGTATCATCGTCAGAGCAACCCTCACTGAATTCTTTAACAGATTTTTGAATTTCAAAACCGTTTGTCCGGTACAGCCAATCAAAATCGTCAACAAAGCAACCAAACAGGAAGTTGGATCAAATCTCAGCAAATCTTTGAAATATCAACACCAAACTTGGTGTGTCACGTGAAAGACACTACGTCATGTTCCCATGTAGGAAGGCAAATTAATATCTTCAAAAATGATTGAAATGAAGGAAATCAAATTTATTTCTAACGCTAAAATAATGCTTTACACATCCGCCAGTCAAAAAACTCTGATTCAATCACAAGTTCATGAAGACTTTTGAGAATGTTTAGTACACAAATCTCAGAAAAAGTTGACTGTAAGATGAAAAGTTGAATTTAGGTGAATATTTGAAAAATGCATGCTTGGCTAATTGTTAAGGAAATTTCCAATGAAATGTCTCCCCTGCTCCTCAGCACGCGCGCTCCACATTCTCACACACTCAGCCTTTCCCTTGACACACGCACAAGCTTGGCGAGACGCATACACAACATTTCAGGCAATTGTGGGCTGACCAAGCCCCACTCATTGCTTGGTCTTTAGCAAAGGACCATGTGGATCTTGATGGTATTGCATTTCCGATTTTGTATGCAATGGTAAAAAGTTCTCAAAATCCTGAAACATTGATAGTATAGGCCAAGAGTAACTACCACACCACAAATGGCCCAATATCACCCATAAGTGACGCTACAGGCCACGCCCTGGTACACAAAGATACAAGGCTTTCTGGAATGGGTAGGCTCACCAAGCCCCCTCCCTTCACTCCTTGGCTTGAAATAAAAGCCCTTGTGGATCTTGATGGTATTGCATTTCAGATTTGGTATCCCATTGGTAAGTCTGCAGCATGGATTTTTACAGTGACAATTTGTGAAGAATATAAATTTTTCAGTGGTTTGCAATGTTTGGAGGAATCCGCCATTGCTGCTTGCAGTTATATTTATTATTATTATTCTAGTTCCATGGGAGTCAATGGCAGCCCCTAGAACCCTTGGATAACTTTTTGTTAAATTTGGCACACTCATTAAGGACAGTTCTTTCTATACCTACACCAAGTTTCATGTATCCCATCAGACCACTCTAGCGCCACCAATGGGTCAAAGTTGGACTTGTGTTTACACATGCAACTTTTGAACCGTATAACTGATTTTCAAAAATGAGGTACCATTGGATTCCCTGGATCAAGACGAGTTCAACGCACCCTATGACGTCAATTTCCGGTTATATAGATTTTCCGCTATTTCCGGTTGTATCAAAAACCTTTGAAAGCCTACTCCTCCTACAATTTTTGTCTTATCTTCTTCAAAATGACCAGAGATGATCTTCAGACCAAGCCTCACAAAAGTTATCCCATGGCGTTTTGATTTTCTAAACCGTTTGTCCGGCACAGCCAATCAAAATCAGCAAAAAAGTAACTAAACAGGAACTTGGGTCAAATCTCAGCAAATCTTTGAGATATCAACACTAAACTTGGTATATCAGTAGACGACACTACAACATGTTACCATGTGCAAAGGCAACTTCATATCTCAAAAAATGATTGATATAAAGCAAATCGAATTTATCGCTAACGCTAAAATAATGCTTTACACATCCGCCGGTCAAAAACTGATACTTTGATTCAATCACAAGTTCATATGAAGATTCTTGAGAATGTTTAGTACACAAATCTGAGGAAAAGTTGACTGTAACATGAAAAGTCGATTTGTGGTGAATATTTGAAACATGCATGCTTGGCTAATTGCTGACGAAATTTCCAATGAAATGTCTCCCCTGCTCTTCAGCGCGCGCGTGCTCCACATTCTCACACACTCAGCCTTTCCCTTGACACACGCGCAAGCTTGACGAGACGCATACACAACATTTCAGGCAATTGTGGGCTGACCAAGCCCCCACTCATTGCTTGGTCTTTAGCAAAGGCCCATGTGGATCTTGATGGTATTGCATTTCCGATTTTGTATGCAATGGTAAAAAGTTCTCCAAATCCTGAAACATTGATAGTATAGGCCAGGAGTAACTACCACACCACAAATGACGCACCATTATCCATAGGTGGCGCTACGGCCAAGCCCCAATTTTCCATTTACAAAGTGATGCCATTTGCATCCCATTTGTCCCAAAATTCTGAAATTCATTAGATATGCCTTATTTCTCATGAGGAACAAAAAAGCCTCAATAACCTATAACGGCCGCCATATTGGATTTTTTTGTACAATAAAGATTTAGGAAACACGTTTTTTCGCTGCTTCTCCTACAATTTTTGTCCAATCTTCCCCAGAATTGGCAGGTATCATCGTCAGACTAACCCTCACTGAAATCTTCAACAGATTTTTGAATTTCAAAACCGTTTGTCCGGTACAGCCAATCAAAATCGTCAACAAAGCAACCAAACAGGAAGTTGGATCAAATCTCAGCAAATCTTTGAAATATCAACACCAAACTTGGTGTGTCACGTGAAAGACACTACGTCATGTTCCCATGTAGGAAGGCAAATTAATATCTTCAAAAATGATTGAAATAAAGGAAATCAAATTTATTTCTAACGCTAAAATAATTCTTTACACATCCGCCAGTCAAAAAACTCTGATTCAATCACAAGTTCATGAAGACTTTTGAGAATGTTTAGTACACAAATCTCAGAAAAAGTTGACTGTAACATGAAAAGTTGAATTTAGGTGAATATTTGAAAAATGCATGCTTGGCTAATTGTTAAGGAAATTTCCAATGAAATGTCTCCCCTGCTCCTCAGCGCGCGCGCGCTCCACATTCTCACACACTCAGCCTTTCCCTTGACACACGCGCAAGCTTGACGAGACGCATACACAACATTTCAGGCAATTGTGGGCTGACCAAGCCCCCACTCATTCCTTGGCTTGAAGTGAAGGCCCTTGTGGATCTTGATGGTAATGCATTTTAGAAAAAGTTCTCAAAATCCTGAAACATTGATAGTATAGGCCAGGAGTAACTACCACACCACAAATGACGCACCATTATCCATAGGTGGCGCTACGGCCAAGCCCCAATTTTCCATTTACAAAGTGATGCCATTCGCATCCCATTTGTCCCAAAATTCTGAAATTCATTAGATTTGCTTTATTTCTCATGAGGAACAAAAAAGCCTCAATAACCTATAACGGCCGCCATATTGGATTTTTTTGTACAATAAAGATTTAGGAAACACGTTTCTTCGCTACTTCTCCTACAATTTTTGTCCAATCTTCCCCAGAATTGGCAAGTATCATCGTCAGAGCAACCCTCACTGAATTCTTCAAGAGATTTTTGAATTTCAAATCCGTTTGTCCGGTACAGCCAATCAAAATCGTCAACAAAGCAACCAAACAGGAAGTTGGATCAAATCTCAGCAAATCTTTGAACTATCAACACCAAACTTGGTGTATCAGGTGAAAGACACTACATCATGTTCCTATGTGAGAAGGCAAATTAATATCGTAAAAAATGATTGAAATAAAGGAAATCTAATTTATTTCTAACGCTAAAATAATGCTTTACACATCCGCCAGTCAAAAAACTCTGATTCAATCACAAGTTCATGAAGACTCTTGAGAATGTTTAGTACACAAATCTCAGAAAAAGTTGACTGTAAGATGAAAAGTAGATTTTTGGTAAATATTTGAAACATGCATGCTTGGCTAATTGCTAATGAAATTTCCAATGTAATGTCTCCCTCTGCTCCTCAAAGCGCGCGCTCCACATTCTCACACACTCAGCCTTTCCCTTGACACACGCGCAAGCTTGACGAGACGCATACACAACATTTCAGGCATTCACGCACCCTATGACGTCAATTTCCGGTTATATAGGTTTTCCGCTATTTCCGGATGTATCAAAAACCTTTGAAAGCCTACTCCTCCTACAATTTTTGTCATATCTTCTTCAAAATGACCAGAGATGATCTTCAGACCAAGCCTCACAAAAGTTATCCCATGGCGTTTTGATTTTCTAAACCGTTTGTCCGGCACAGCCAATCAAAATCAGCAAAAAAGTAACTAAACAGGAACTTGGGTCAAATCTCAGCAAATCTTTGAGATATCAACACTAAACTTGGTATATCAGTAGACAACACTACAACATGTTACCATGTGCAAAGGCAACTTCATATCTCAAAAAATGATTGATATAAAGCAAATCGAATTTATCGCTAACGCTAACATAATGCTTTACACATCCGCCGGTCAAAAACTGATACTTTGATTCAATCACAAGTTCATATGAAGACTCTTGAGAATGTTTAGTACACAAATCTGAGGAAAAGTTGACTGTAACATGAAAAGTCGATTTGTGGTGAATATTTGAAACATGCATGCTTGGCTAATTGCTGACGAAATTTCCAATGAAATGTCTCCCCTGCTCTTCAGCGCGCGCGTGCTCCACATTCTCACACACTCAGCCTTTCCCTTGACACACGCGCGGGCTTGGCAAGACGCATACACAACATTTCAGGAGAGTGTGGGCTGACCAAGCCCCCACTCATTCCTTGGCCTTTAGCAAAGGCCTTGTGGATCTTGATGGTATTGCATTTCCGATTTTGTATGCAATGGTAAAAAGTTCTCCAAATCCTGAAACATTGATAGTATAGGTTAATAGTAACTACCACACCACAAATGTCCCAACATCACCCATAGGTGACGCTACTGGCCACGCCTTTATGCACAAAGATACAAGGCTTTCTGGAATGGGTAGGCTCACCAAGCCCCCTCCCTTCACTCCTTGGGTTGAAATAAAGGCCTTTGTGGATCTTGATGGTATTGCATTTCAGATTTGCTATCCCATTGGTAAGTCTGCAGCATGTATTTTTATATACAGTGACAATTTGTAAAGAATATACATTTTTCTATGGTTTGCAATGTTTGGAGGAATCCGCCATTGCTGCTTGCAGCTATATTTAGGATTCCTCCGTAAGGAGGAAACCTATTGTTATTGTTAGTTTTATTATTATTATTATTATTCTAGTTCCATGGGAGTCAATGGCAGCCCCTAGAACCCTTGGATAACTTTTTGTTAAATTTGGCACACTCATTAAGGACAGTTCTTTCTATACCTACACCAAGTTTCATGTATCCCATCAGAACACTCTAGCGCCACCAATGGGTCAAAGTTGGACTTGTGTTTACACATGCAACTTTTGAACCGTATAACTGATTTTCAAAAATGAGGTACCATTGGATTCCCTGGATCAAGACGAGTTCAACGCACCCTATGACGTCAATTTCCGGTTATATAGAATTTCTGCTATTTCCGGTTGTATCAAAAACCTTTGAAAGCCTACTCCTCCTACAATTTTTGTCATATCTTCTTCAAAATGACCAGAGATGAGCTTCAGACCAAGCCTCACAAAAGTTATCCCATGGCGTTTTGATTTTATAAACTGTTTGTCCGGCACAGCCAATCAAAATCAGCAATAAAAGAAACCAAACAGGAACTTGGGTCAAATCTCAGCAAATCTTTGAGATATCAACACTAAACTTGGTATATCGGTGGACGACACTACAACATGTTACCATATGCAAAGGCTATTTCATATATCCAAAAATGGTTGATATAAAGCATATCAAATTTATCGCTAACGCTAAAATAATGATTTACACATCCGCCAGTAAAAAACTGATACTCTGATTCAATCACAAGTTCATATGAAGACTCTTGAGAATGTTTAGTACACAAATCTGAGGAAAGGTTGACTGTAACATGAAAAGTCGATTTTTGGTGAATATTTGAAACATGCATGCTTGGCTAATTGCTAACAAAGTTTTCAATGTAATGTCTCCCTCTGCTCCTCAGCGCGCGCGCTCCACATTCTCACACACTCAGCCTTTCCCTTGACACACGCGCGGGCTTGGCGAGACGCATACACAACATTTCAGGCAATTGTGGGCTGACCAAGCCCCCACTCATTCCTTGGCTTGAAGTGAAGGCCCTTGTGGATCTTGATGGTAATGCATTTTAGAAAAAGTTCTCAAAATCCTGAAACATTGATAGTATAGGCCAGGAGTAACTACCACACCACAAATGACGCACCATTATCCATAGGTGGCGCTACGGCCAAGCCCCAATTGTTCATTTACAAAGTGATGCCATTCGCATCCCATTTGTCCCAAAATTCTGAAATTCATTAGATATGCCTTATTTCTCATGAGGAACAAAAAAGCCTCAATAACCTATAACGGCCGCCATATTGGATTTTTTTGGACAATAAAGATTTAGGAAACACGTTTTTTCGCTACTTCTCCGACAATTTTTGTCCATTCTTCCCCAGAATTGGCAGGTATCATCGTCAGAGCAACCCTCACTGAATTCTTCAACAGATTTTTGAATTTCGAAACCGTTTGTCTGGTACAGCCAATCAAAATCGTCAACAAAGCAGCCAAACAGGAAGTTGGATCAAATCTCAGCAAATCTTTGAAATATCAACACCAAACTTGGTGTGTCACGTGAAAGACACTACATCATGTTCGCATGTGAGAAGGCAAATTAATATCTTAAAAAATGATTGAAATAAAGGAAATCTAATTTATTTCTATCTAACGCTAAAATAATGCTTTAGACATCCGCCAGTCAAAAAACTCTGATTCAATCACATGTTCATAAAGACTCTTGAGAATGTTTAGTACACAAATCTGAGAAAAAGTTGACTGTAACATTAAAAGTAGAAATTTGGTGAATATTTGAAAAATGCATGGAAAGGAAATTTCCAATGAAATGTCTCCCCTGCTCCTCAGCGCGCGCGCTCCACATTCTCACACACTCAGCCTTTCCCTTGACACACGCGCAAGCTTGACGAGACGCATACACAACATTTCAGGCAATTGTGGGCTGACAAAGCCCCCACTCATTGCTTGGTCTTTAGCAAAGGCCCATGTGGATCTTGATGGTATTGCATTTCCGATTTTGTATGCAATGGTAAAAAGTTCTCAAAATCCTGAAACATTGAGAGTATAGGCCAGGAGTAACTACCACACCACAAATGACGCACCATTATCCATAGGTGGCGCTACGGCCAAGCCCCAATTGTTCATTTACAAAGTGATGCCATTCGCATCCCATTTGTCCCAAAATTCTGAAATTCATTAGATATGCCTTATTTCTCATGAAGAACAAAAAAGCCTCAATAACCTATAACGGCCGCCATATTGGATTTTTTTGTACAATAAAGATTTAGGAAACACGTTTTTTCGCTACTTCTCCGACAATTTTTGTCCATTCTTCCCCAGAATTGGCAGGTATCATCGTCAGAGCAACCCTCACTGAATTCTTCAACAGATTTTTGAATTTCGAAACCGTTTGTCTGGTACAGCCAATCAAAATCGTCAACAAAGCAACCAAACAGGAAGTTGGATCAAATCTCAGCAAATCTTTGAAATATCAACACCAAACTTGGTGTGTCACGTGAAAGACACTACATCATGTTCGCATGTGAGAAGGCAAATTAATATCTTAAAAAATGATTGAAATAAAGGAAATCTAATTTATTTCTATCTAACGCTAAAATAATGCTTTACACATCCGCCAGTCAAAAAACTCTGATTCAATCACATGTTCATAAAGACTCTTGAGAATGTTTAGTACACAAATCTGAGAAAAAGTTGACTGTAACATTAAAAGTAGAAATTTGGTGAATATTTGAAAAATGCATGGAAAGGAAATTTCCAATGAAATGTCTCCCCTGCTCCTCAGCGCGCGCGCTCCACATTCTCACACACTCAGCCTTTCCCTTGACACACGCGCAAGCTTGACGAGACGCATACACAACATTTCAGGCAATTGTGGGCTGACAAAGCCCCCACTCATTGCTTGGTCTTTAGCAAAGGCCCATGTGGATCTTGATGGTATTGCATTTCCGATTTTGTATGCAATGGTAAAAAGTTCTCAAAATCCTGAAACTTTGATAGTATAGGCCAGGAGTAACTACCACACCACAAATGACGCACCATTATCCATAGGTGGCGCTACGGCCAAGCCCCAATTGTTCATTTACAAAGTGATGCCATTCGCATCCCATTTGTCCCAAAATTCTGAAATTCATTAGATATGCCTTATTTCTCATGAGGAACAAAAAAGCCTCAATAACCTATAACGGCCGCCATATTGGATTTTTTTGTACAATAAAGATTTAGGAAACACGTTTTTTCACTACTTCTCTGACAATTTTTGTCCATTCTTCCCCAGAATTGGCAGGTATCATCGTCAGAGCAACCCTCACTGAATTCTTCAACAGATTTTTGAATTTCAAAACCGTTTGTCCGGTACAGCCAATCAAAATCGTCAACAAAGCAACCAAACAGGAAGTTGGATCAAATCTCAGCAAATCTTTGAAATATCAACACCAAACTTGGTAGGATGACTCGGAACCCTCTTCTGAGGATGTCCAATCAATTTGGTGTCATGTGATCGGCGTGGCCGCAGGAACCAAAAATGTGTTTTGGCCAATAACTGTTGATTTGTTTGCCTTTAGTTCATGAAAACTCTTGAGAATGTTTAGTACACAAATCTCAGAAAAAGTTGACTGTAAGATGAAAAGTTGAATTTTGGTGAATATTTGAAAAATGCATGCTTGGCTAATTGTTAAGGAAATTTCCAATGAAATGTCTCCCCTGCTCCTCAGCGCGCGCGCTCCACATTCTCACACACTCAGCCTTTCCCTTGACACACGCGCAAGCTTGGCGAGACGCATACACAACATTTCAGGCAATTGTGGGCTGACCAAGCCCCCACTCATTGCTTGGTCTTTAGCAAAGGCCCATGTGGATCTTGGTGGTATTGCATTTCCGATTTTGTATGCAATGGTAAAAAGTTCTCAAAATCCTGAAACATTGATAGTATAGGCCAAGAGTAACTACCACACCACAAATGGCCCAATATCACCCATAAGTGACGCTACAGGCCACGCCCTGATACACAAAGATACAAGGCTTTCTGGAATGGGTAGGCTCACCAAGCCCCCTCCCTTCACTCCTTGGCTTGAAATAAAAGCCCTTGTGGATCTTGATGGTATTGCATTTCAGATTTGGTATCCCATTGGTAAGTCTGCAGCATGGAATTTTACAGTGACAATTTGTAAAGAATATACATTTTTCAGTGGTTTGCAATGTTTGGAGGAATCCGCCATTGCTGCTTGCAGTTATATTTAGGATTCCTCCGTAAGGAGGAAACCTATTGTTATTGTTAGTTTTATTATTATTATTATTATTATTATTATTATTCTAGTTCCATGGGAGTCAATGGCAGCCCCTAGAACCCTTGGATAACTTTTTGTTAAATTTGGCACACTCATTAAGGACAGTTCCTTCTATACCTACACCAAGTTTCATGTATCCCATCAGACCACTCTAGCGCCACCAATGGGTCAAAGTTGGACTTGTGTTTACACACGCAACTTTTGAACCGTATGACTGATTTACAAAAATGAGGTACCATTGGATTCCCTGGATGAAGACGAGTTCAACGCACCCTATGACGTCAATTTCCGGTTGTATAGATTTTCCGCTATTTCCGGTTGTATCAAAAACCTTTGAAAGCCTACTCCTCCTACAATTATTGTCATATCTTCTTCAAAATGACCATAGATGATCTTCAGACCAAGCCTCACAAAAGTTATCCCATGGCGTTTTGATTTTCTAAACCGTTTGTCCGGCACAACCAATCAAAATCAGCAAAAAAGTAACCAAACAGGAACTTGGGTCAAATCTCAGCAAATCTTTGAGATATCAACACTAAACTTGGTATATCGGTGGACGACACTACAACATGTTACCATGTGCAAAGGCAACTTCATATCTCAAAAGATGATTGATATAAAGCAAATCGAATTTATCGCTAACGCTAAAATAATGCTTTACACATCCGCCGGTCAAAAACTGATACTTTGATTCAATCACAAGTTCATATGAAGACTCTTGAGAATGTTTAGTACACAAATCTGAGGAAAAGTTGACTGTAACATGAAAAGTCGATTTTATGTGAATATTTGAAACATGCATGCTTGGCTAATTGCTAACGAAATTTTCAATGAAATGTCTCCCCTGCTCTTCAGCGCGCGCGTGCTCCACATTCTCACACACTCAGCCTTTCCCTTGACACACGCGCGGGCTTGGCGAGACGCATACACAACATTTCAGGCAATTGTGGGCTGACCAAGCCCCCACTCATTCCTTGGCTTGAAGTGAAGGCCCTTGTGGATCTTGATGGTAATGCATTTTAGAAAAAGTTCTCAAAATCCTGAAACATTGATAGTATAGGCCAGGAGTAACTACCACACCACAAATGACGCACCATTATCCATAGGTGGCGCTACGGCCAAGCCCCAATTTTCCATTTACAAAGTGATGCCATTCGCATCCCATTTGTCCCAAAATTCTGAAATTCATTAGATATGCCTTATTTCTCATGAGGAACAAAAAAGCCTCAATAACCTATAACGGCCGCCATATTGGATGTTTTTGTACAATAAAGATTTAGGAAACACGTTTTTTTGCTACTTCTCCTACAATTCTTGTCCAATCTTCCCCAGAATTGGCAGGTATCATCGTCAGAGCAACCCTCACTGAATTCTTTAACAGATTTTTGAATTTCAAAACCGTTTGTCCGGTACAGCCAATCAAAATCGTCAACAAAGCAACCAAACAGGAAGTTGGATCAAATCTCAGCAAATCTTTGAAATATCAACACCAAACTTGGTGTGTCACGTGAAAGACACTACGTCATGTTCCCATGTAGGAAGGCAAATTAATATCTTCAAAAATGATTGAAATGAAGGAAATCAAATTTATTTCTAACGCTAAAATAATGCTTTACACATCCGCCAGTCAAAAAACTCTGATTCAATCACAAGTTCATGAAGACTTTTGAGAATGTTTAGTACACAAATCTCAGAAAAAGTTGACTGTAAGATGAAAAGTTGAATTTAGGTGAATATTTGAAAAATGCATGCTTGGCTAATTGTTAAGGAAATTTCCAATGAAATGTCTCCCCTGCTCCTCAGCACGCGCGCTCCACATTCTCACACACTCAGCCTTTCCCTTGACACACGCACAAGCTTGGCGAGACGCATACACAACATTTCAGGCAATTGTGGGCTGACCAAGCCCCACTCATTGCTTGGTCTTTAGCAAAGGACCATGTGGATCTTGATGGTATTGCATTTCCGATTTTGTATGCAATGGTAAAAAGTTCTCAAAATCCTGAAACATTGATAGTATAGGCCAAGAGTAACTACCACACCACAAATGGCCCAATATCACCCATAAGTGACGCTACAGGCCACGCCCTGGTACACAAAGATACAAGGCTTTCTGGAATGGGTAGGCTCACCAAGCCCCCTCCCTTCACTCCTTGGCTTGAAATAAAAGCCCTTGTGGATCTTGATGGTATTGCATTTCAGATTTGGTATCCCATTGGTAAGTCTGCGGCATGGAATTTTACAGTGACTATTTGTAAAGAATATACATTTTTCAGTGGTTTGCAATGTTTGGAGGAATCCGCCATTGCTGCTTGCAGTTATATTTAGGATTCCTCCGTAAGGAGGAAACCTATTGTTATTGTTAGTTTTATTATTATTATTATTATTATTATTATTATTATTATTATTCTAGTTCCATGGGAGTCAATGGCAGCCCCTAGAACCCTTGGATAACTTTTTGTTAAATTTGGCACACTCATTAAGGACAGTTCCTTCTATACCTACACCAAGTTTCATGTATCCCATCAGACCACTCTAGCGCCACCAATGGGTCAAAGTTGGACTTGTGTTTACACACGCAACTTTTGAACCGTATGACTGATTTACAAAAATGAGGTACCATTGGATTCCCTGGATGAAGACGAGTTCAACGCACCCTATGACGTCAATTTCCGGTTGTATAGATTTTCCGCTATTTCCGGTTGTATCAAAAACCTTTGAAAGCCTACTCCTCCTACAATTATTGTCATATCTTCTTCAAAATGACCATAGATGATCTTCAGACCAAGCCTCACAAAAGTTATCCCATGGCGTTTTGATTTTCTAAACCGTTTGTCCGGCACAACCAATCAAAATCAGCAAAAAAGTAACCAAACAGGAACTTGGGTCAAATCTCAGCAAATCTTTGAGATATCAACACTAAACTTGGTATATCGGTGGACGACACTACAACATGTTACCATGTGCAAAGGCAACTTCATATCTCAAAAGATGATTGATATAAAGCAAATCGAATTTATCGCTAACGCTAAAATAATGCTTTACACATCCGCCGGTCAAAAACTGATACTTTGATTCAATCACAAGTTCATATGAAGACTCTTGAGAATGTTTAGTACACAAATCTGAGGAAAAGTTGACTGTAACATGAAAAGTCGATTTTATGTGAATATTTGAAACATGCATGCTTGGCTAATTGCTAACGAAATTTTCAATGAAATGTCTCCCCTGCTCTTCAGCGCGCGCGTGCTCCACATTCTCACACACTCAGCCTTTCCCTTGACACACGCGCGGGCTTGGCGAGACGCATACACAACATTTCAGGCAATTGTGGGCTGACCAAGCCCCCACTCATTCCTTGGCTTGAAGTGAAGGCCCTTGTGGATCTTGATGGTAATGCATTTTAGAAAAAGTTCTCAAAATCCTGAAACATTGATAGTATAGGCCAGGAGTAACTACCACACCACAAATGACGCACCATTATCCATAGGTGGCGCTACGGCCAAGCCCCAATTTTCCATTTACAAAGTGATGCCATTCGCATCCCATTTGTCCCAAAATTCTGAAATTCATTAGATATGCCTTATTTCTCATGAGGAACAAAAAAGCCTCAATAACCTATAACGGCCGCCATATTGGATGTTTTTGTACAATAAAGATTTAGGAAACACGTTTTTTTGCTACTTCTCCTACAATTCTTGTCCAATCTTCCCCAGAATTGGCAGGTATCATCGTCAGAGCAACCCTCACTGAATTCTTTAACAGATTTTTGAATTTCAAAACCGTTTGTCCGGTACAGCCAATCAAAATCGTCAACAAAGCAACCAAACAGGAAGTTGGATCAAATCTCAGCAAATCTTTGAAATATCAACACCAAACTTGGTAAGATGACTCGGAACCGTCTTCTGAGGATGTCCAATCAATTTGGTGTCATGTGATCGTGTCATGTGATCGGCGTGGCCGCAGGAACCAAAAATGTTTTTTGGCCAATAACTGTTGATTTGTTTGCCTTTAGTTCATGAAAACTCTTGAGAATGTTTAGTACACAAATCTCAGAAAAAGTTGACTGTAAGATGAAAAGTTGAATTTTGGTGAATATTTGAAAAATGCATGCTTGGCTAATTGTTAAGGAAATTTCCAATGAAACGTCTCCCTCTGCTCCTCAGCGCGCGCGCTACACATTCTCACACACTCAGCCTTTCCCTTGACACACGCGCAAGCTTGACGAGACGCATACACAACATTTCAGGCAATTGTGGGCTGACCAAGCCCCCACTCATTGCTTGGTCTTTAGCAAAGGCCCATGTGGATCTTGATGGTATTGCATTTCCGATTTTGTATGCAATGGTAAAAGTTCTCAAAATCCTGAAACATTTATAGTATAGGCCAAGAGTAACTACCACACCACAAATGGCCCAATATCACCCATAAGTGACGCTACAGGCCACGCCCTGATACACAAAGATACAAGGCTTTCTGGAATGGGTAGGCTCAACCAAGCCCCCTCCCTTCACTCCTTGGCTTTAAATAAAAGCCCTTGTGGATCTTGATGGTATTGCATTTCATATTTGGTATCCCATTGGTAAGTCTGCGGCATGGAATTTTACAGTGACTATTTGTAAAGAATATACATTTTTCAGTGGTTTGCAATGTTTGGAGGAATCCGCCATTGCTGCTTGCAGTTATATTTATTATTATTATTATTCTAGTTCCATGGGAGTCAATGGCAGCCCCTAGAACCCTTGGATAACTTTTTGTTAAATTTGGCACACTCATTAAGGACAGTTCTTTCTATACCTACACCAAGTTTCATGTATCCCATCAGACCACTCTAGCGCCACCAATGGGTCAAAGTTGGACTTGTGTTTACACATGCAACTTTTGAACCGTATAACTGATTTTCAAAAATGAGGTACCATTGGATTCCCTGGATCAAGACGAGTTCAACGCACCCTATGACGTCAATTTCCGGTTATATAGATTTTCCGCTATTTCCGGTTGTATCAAAAACCTTTGAAAGCCTACTCCTCCTACAATTTTTGTCTTATCTTCTTCAAAATGACCAGAGATGATCTTCAGACCAAGCCTCACAAAAGTTATCCCATGGCGTTTTGATTTTCTAAACCGTTTGTCCGGCACAGCCAATCAAAATCAGCAAAAAAGTAACTAAACAGGAACTTGGGTCAAATCTCAGCAAATCTTTGAGATATCAACACTAAACTTGGTATATCAGTAGACGACACTACAACATGTTACCATGTGCAAAGGCAACTTCATATCTCAAAAAATGATTGATATAAAGCAAATCGAATTTATCGCTAACGCTAAAATAATGCTTTACACATCCGCCGGTCAAAAACTGATACTTTGATTCAATCACAAGTTCATATGAAGATTCTTGAGAATGTTTAGTACACAAATCTGAGGAAAAGTTGACTGTAACATGAAAAGTCGATTTGTGGTGAATATTTGAAACATGCATGCTTGGCTAATTGATGACGAAATTTCCAATGAAATGTCTCCCCTGCTCTTCAGCGCGCGCGTGCTCCACATTCTCACACACTCAGCCTTTCCCTTGACACACACGCGGGCTTGGCGAGACGCATACACAACATTTCAGGCAATTGTGGGCTGACCAAGCCCCCACTCATTCCTTGGCTTGAAGTGAAGGCCCTTGTGGATCTTGATGGTAATGCATTTTAGAAAAAGTTCTCAAAATCCTGAAACATTGATAGTATAGGCCAGGAGTAACTACCACACCACAAATGACGCACCATTATCCATAGATGGCGCTATGGCCAAGCCCCAATTTTCCATTTACAAAGTGATGCCATTCGCATCCCATTTGTCCCAAAATTCTGAAATTCATTAGATATACCTTATGTCTCATGAGGAACATAAAAGCCTCAATAACCTATAACGGCCGCCATATTGGATTTTTTTGTACAATAAAGATTTAGGAAACACGTTTTTTTGCTACTTCTCCTACAATTTTTGTCCAATCTTCCCCAGAATTGGCAGGTATCATCGTCAGAGCAACCCTCACTGAATTCTTCAACAGATTTTTGAATTTCAAAACCGTTTGTCCGGTACAGCCAATCAAAATCGTCAACAAAGCAACCAAACAGGAAGTTGGATCAAATCTCAGCAAATCTTTGAAATATCACTACAAAACTTGATGTTTCACGTGAAAGACACTACATCATGTTCCCATGTGAGAAGGCAAATTAATATCTTCAAAAATGATTGAAATAAAGGAAATCTAATTTATTTCTAACGTTCAATTAATGCTTTACACATTCGCTGGTGCAAAACTGATACTCTGATACAATCACAAGTTCATGAAGACTCTTGAGAATGTTTAGTACACAAATCTCAGAAAAAGTTGACTGTAAGGTGAAAAGTTGAATTTTGGTGAATATTTGAAAAATGCATGCTTGGCTAATTGTTAAGGAAATTTCTAATTAAATGTCTCCCCTGCTCCTCAGTGCGCGCGCTGCACATTCTCACACACTCAGCCTTTCCCTTGACACACGCGCAAGCTTAGCGAGACGCATACACAACATTTCAGGCAATTGTGGACTGACCAAGCCCCCACTCATTGCTTGGTCTTTAGCAAAGGCCCATGTGGATCTTGATGGTATTGCATTTCCGATTTTGTATGCAATGGTAAAAAGTTCTCAAAATCCTGAAACATTGATAGTATAGGCCATGAGAAACTACCACACCACAAATGACCCACCATTACCCATAGGTGGCGCTACGGCCACGCCTCAATTGTCCATTTTCAAAGTGATGGCATTTCCACACCATCAGTCTAAAACGTCGGAAACTATACATGCCTTATTTATAATGGGAAACTATACAGTGGTGACCCATACAGTCCACCATGTACGGTGAACATTTTGAAAACGTACAAATATCTTCTTATGAACCATGACTCCAATTGACTAGAAATTTTGTTTGATGTGTAGGCCACACGTAGTTATGCTTGTTTGCTACCACAATAGCTATGGGAATAAGAGTGAATGCAATGAGGAGGTTATTGAAACGCAATACTCTGAGTTGGTGCATGTCAGTTTAGGCAGAGGTAGCTTTTTAAACCTCTACAGCCATGCCCCAATTTGCCTATATTCAAAGTGATGCCATTTGCATCCCATTTGTCCCAAAATTCTGAAATTCATTAGATATGCCTTATTTCTCATGAGGAACAAAAAAGCCTCAAGAACCTATAACGGGCGCCATATTGGATTTTTCTGTACAATAAAGATTAAGGAAACACGTTTTTTCGCTACTCCTCCTTCAATTCAGGTGCAATCTTCCCCAGAATTGGCACACATCATCGTCAGAGCAAACCTCACTCATGTATTCAACAGATTTTTTATTTTCACAACCGTTTGTCTGGTACAGGTCCTCAGCGCGCGCGTGCTCCACATTCTCACACACTCAGCCTTTCCCTTGACACACGCGCAAGCTTGGCGAGACGCAAACACAACATTTCAGGAGAGTGTGGGCTGACCAAGCCCCCACTCATTGCTTGGTCTTTAGCAAAGGCCCATGTGGATCTTGATGGTATTGCATTTCCGATTTTTTATGCAATGGTAAAAAGTTCTCAAAACCCTAAAACATTGATAGTATAGGCCAAGAGTAACTACCACACCACAAATGGCCCAATATCACCAATAGTTGACGCTACAGGCCACACCCTGATGCACAAAGACACAAGGCTTTCTGGAATGGGTAGGCTCACCATAGACCCTGAAGCCAACGCCAAGTGCCACCAAGCGGTGCCATTTGAGTTTCAGCCAAAGCCAGCTAATATTTTGTAAGCCAAATTGAGCCACCATCTGATATTTTTTGGCTCAGCAAGATGAAATTATTTGCGTCAAACAATAATTATATCTATCACATAGAGACATACACACTCAAAAAATCAATGATAAACTAAATCAATTTTGCACACCGGATTCGCCACAGTCTTGTGCTCGTTGCTATGATACACAGGACTCACAGTGAATTGATGACCAATTAAAATTGTGCCTTTTCCGATAGTGATGATCATAGACATAGACAGTAAAAGAAGCAATGCGTTTTTCTCTCACGCTGAGCTGAAATGCCGGAAACAACTAGAAA